>NC_089491.1:284684936-284987966 GCF_036850765.1 Saccopteryx bilineata
GATAGGAGTTAGTTCGTCTTTGAATATTTGGTAGAATTCACTTGTGAAGCCATCAGGCTCAGGACTTTTCTTTTTTGGGAGTTTTTTGATAGCTGTTTCAATCTCATTTGTTGTAATTGGTCTGTTTAGGTTTTCTGATATTTCCAGATTGATTTTTGGAAGATTATATGATTCAAGGAATTTGTCTATTTCATCTAGGTTGTCTAGTTTTTTGGCGTACAGTTCTTCATAGTATTTTCTTACAATATTTTGTATTTCTGTTGTGTCAGTTGTTATTTCTCCACTCTCATTTCTAATTTTATTTATTTGAGTCCTCTCTCTTTTTTTCTTGGTGAGTCTCGTTAAAGGTTCATTGATCTTGTTTACCTTTTCAAAGAACCAGCTCCTGGTTTCATTGATCCTCTGTATTGTTTCTTTAGCCTCTATGTCATTTATTTCTGCTCTGATCTTTATTATTTCCTTCCTTCTACTAGCTCTGGGCTTTACTTGCTGTTCTTTTTCTAATTCTTTTAGATGCAGGGTTAAGTTGTTTATTTGAGCTTTTTCTAGCTTCTTGAGGTATGCCTGTAATGCTATAAACTTCCCTCTCAGGACTGCTTTTTCTGTGTCCCATAAATTTTGAGTTGATGTATGCTCGTTATTGTTTGTTTCTAGGAATTTTAAAATTTCTTCTTTGATCTCACTGTTAACCCATTCGTTATTTAATAACATGCTATTTAGTTTCCAAGTATTTGAATGTTTTTCCATTTTTCTATTGTGGTTGATTTCTAGTTTAATGCCATTGTGATCAGAGAAAGTGCTCTATAGGATTTCAATCTTCTTAAATTTGTTGAGACTGCTTTTGTGCCCTAACATGTGGTCTATTCTAGAGAATGTACCATGAGCGCTTGAAAAGAATGTATATTCTGCTGTTTTAGGGTGAAAGGTTCTGAAGATCTCTATTAAATCGAGTTGATCTAATATGTCCTTTAAGTCTGCTGTTTCTTTGTTAATTTTCTTTCTTGAGGATCTATCTAATGATGTTAATGGGGTATTGAAATCCCCTACTATTATAGTATTGCTGTTGATCTCGCCCTTTAAGTCCATCAAAGTCTGCTTTATATATTTAGGTGCTCCTATATTAGATGTGTAGATATTTATAATGGTTATATCTTCCTTTTGGATTGCTCTCTTTATCATTATGTCGTGACCTTCTTTATCTCTAACTATGGTCTTTGTTTTAAAGTCCATTTTGTCTGATATAAGTATTGCTACCCCAGCTTTTTTTTCATTTCCATTTCCGTGAAATATTTTTTTCCATCCTTTTATCTTCAGTCGGTGTGCATCTTTTGATTTAAGGTGTGTCTCCTGTAGACAGCATACGTATGGGTCCTGTTTTCTTATCCACGCATCTACCCTGTGTCTCTTGATCGGATCATTTAATCCATTAACATTTAAGGTTATTACTGATATGTAATTGTTTATTGCTATTTTTTTCTTTAAAACTGTTTTCCTCTTTTGCTATATTCTTTTTTTCCTTTGATTTGTTTATAACAGGTCCCTTAGCATTTCTTGCAGCCTTGGTTTGGTTGTAGTGAATTCCTTGAGGTTTTTTTTGTCTGTAAAGCTTTTTATTTCTTCAATTTTAAATGATAGCCTTGCTGGATAAAGTAGTCTTGGTTTTAGGTTCTTGTTCTGCATTACTTTGAATATTTCTTGCCATTCCCTTCTGGCCTCAAGTGTTTCTGTTGAGAAGTCAGAAGTCATCCTTATGGGGGCTCCTTTGTAGGTGATAGTCTTTTTTTCTCTAGCAGCTTTTAATATCTTCTCTTTATCATTTAGCTTTGGTATTTTAATTATGACGTGTCTTGGTGTTGGTTTCTTTGGGTTTCTCCTTAATGGAGTTCTCTGTGCTTCCTGAACATGTGAAATGTTTTCCTGCCTTAATTGGGGGAAGTTTTCCGCTATGATATATTTGAACAAAGTCTCTATCCCTTGTTCTTTCTCTTCTTCTTCAGGAACCCCTATGATGCGGATGTTATTTCTCTTCATGTTGTCACAGAGCTCTCTTAGAGTTTCCTCAGACTTTTTGAGTCTTTCTTTTTTCTGCTCTGCTTCCATGCCTTTATTTATCGTGTCCTGTAACTCGCTGATTCGATTCTTTGCTTCATCCATCCTGCTTTTAATTCCTTCCATTGTATTCTTTATTTCAGATATTGTATTTGTCATTTCTGACTGATTCTTTTTTATTATTTCAATGTCCTTTTTTATATTTGTTATCTCTCTATTTAGGTTTTCGTAATGGCTATCTATGGTTGTTCTAATATCTTTGAGCATCCTAACAATTGTTATTTTAAACTCTGCATCTGGTAATTTGGTTATATCTGATTCACTTAGGTCCTTTTCTGGGGATTTCTCTGGGGATTTCTCTTGTGTTGTATTTCTCTGCCTCTGCATTTTCTCTTTGCGAGAGTGGCTGTGATCACGCGCTCGGGTGTACAACTTTGGTGGCCTTGGCCTTTGCCCCGCCCCCGTGCATGAAGTTATGCTCGGTCCTGAGGGCACTGGCGAGCACCTTTGCTCAGCTGCGGGTCTCCGCCTGTTTCCCGGCTTTCGCCCTGCCCTTGCAGGAGGAGCCCGTTTGAGGGATGGCTGCTAGCCTTGGCTCTACTGCCGGGCAGGACTGCGTGCCCAAGCTCAGCTCAGTAGCGGAACTCCGCCTCTTCTGGGCTTTTGGCTCCACCCCTCAAACTTCTTTTTAAAAAGTATCTTGCTTTTTAAACTCCATTTATCAAAAGAATCATTTATAATTGCTGCCCGCCCACTCTGTGGAAGCTGCAGTCTGGCTCCTGCCGCAGCCATTGACTGAGTGCTTATTTGAGATCACCCATGATCCACTAATTAAAACTCCAGTGACCTCTCTGTCATTGTGCTCCCTCATCTCTGCCACAGTCGAATTTTTTTTTTTTTTTTTTCTGAAGCTGGAAACAGGGAGAGACAGTCACACTCCCGCATGCGCCCGACCGGGATCCACCTGGCACGCCCACCAGGGGTGACGCTCTACCCACCAGGGGGCGATGCTCTGCCCCTCTGGGGCGTCGCTCTGCCGCGACCAGAGCCACTCTAGTGCCTGGGGCAGAGGCCAAAGAGCCATCCCCAGCGCCCGGGCCATCTTTGCTCCAATGGAGCCTTGGCTGTGGGAGGGGAAGAGAGAGACAGAGAGGAAGGAGGGGGGGTGGAGAAGCAAATGGGTGCCCCTCCTATGTGCCCTGGCCAGGAATCGAACCCGGGTCCCCCGCATGCCAGGCCGACGCTCTACCGCTGAGCCCACCGGCCAGGGCCCACTGTCGAATTTTTGACCACTTTCTCCTTGACATTCTCAGTTCCGCTGCTTGCCATTGCGTGCTCTTCATTTGAGCAGGACTTATTCAGTGTCTTCCTTTCTCACCTTCCTTCCATTTAGTCACACAAGTCCCGTTCCCCTCAAAATGCCCCCCATGCTCATCTCTGCCTGTCACAGATCCTGCCTGCACTTTAAGACCTCCTTCATGTGCTGTCTTCTCTTTATGCTTTTGAGCTGAAAGTGTTCTTTCTCATCTCTACAGTCATCTAATTCCTACTTGAAGTACTTCTGATGCATTTTTCATCGACAGTGTGATTTTGTACATGTGGCCCCTCCACCCCAGCATATGGGAAGCACAGGAGGGGAGAGGCCATTGCAGCTTCCCAATGCTGTCTGTAGTCAGTAGCCTTCATACGTGTTTAATATTCTGTGGGAGGCAGAAGAAAGACACTCCAAAGACACCATGTCATAGTCCCCAGAACCTCTGTGTATCTCAGATTACATGGCAAAGGGGAATTAAGATAGCAGATGGACTTCAGGTTGATAATCAGTTAACGTTAAAGGACAGATTATTCAGGAGTCCTCAGAAATTGAAGAGGGAGTCAAAAGAGGGAGTCAGGGCGAGCGATGAGAGGACTGGACTAGACCCTGCTTTGAAGATGGAGAAAGGACCACAAGCAGGGGATGTGGCAGCCCTGGGAACCGGACACTCTGAACAGCTTCTGTCCTGGAGCCACAGAAGGAACACGCCCTGCTGAGACCTCGCTGTTAGCCAGTGAAAGCTGTCAGATTTCTGTCCTGCCGAACTGTAGGGCAAATGTATTTTGAAAATTCAGAGAAGGTGGATATGAAAAGTAGGAAAACAAACTGTTATTTCAAGACTTCATTCTTTCACGGTGCATTTATTCACTTTTACATCATTTTTTTTTCCTGAATGTTCATTAGAGTAATTCTGTGCAATGTAGTCATCCTAATGAGAAAGAGCCTTTATAGAACGTATTGATTTCCTTTTATTTTTGCTTTATGATTTGAAAAAGATAAAGATGTCTCCCTTGTTGAACAGGGATGGCAAATAGTAGGAGCTATTAGATGACAAAACTAAAACAGTTTAGAAATGAGCTGGAACGTCCTTTAGTCACGGGAAGAGCACCCATGGGTTGAGGGGTCACAGAGCCTTTCATACAGTGGGGCCTGTTCAGAGGGTTTTGTGCAAGGGCTCATTTTATAGAGCCTTAGAAGGTGCAATGCAGAAGCAGGCAGGATTGCCTAGGAGGTCAGGGGTTTCCTTGTCAGGCCAGCAGGTCCCATTTTCTAGGGTCCGTTGAGCGAACTGAAGCTGAGTTGAGGATTGTGATTGGTGCATGCTAGGTTTCCTTGACAATGAGTGTTTCCAATAAGAGTAGGCAGACTTAGGTTTAGATTTGTGACGTGGACTGAGCCACTGGGGATACTATCATCCTCTGGGTCCTGATATGCACATTAACTTCATCAGAGCTCCATAAATATTAATTGAATGAGTAAACCAAGAGTTGGTGAGTGAAAGGAGGATGTTTTCATCCATTCACCTAAGAAGTGAGTTGCTTTTAGTTTCTCAAATGTGCTCTATTCTTCTCTCTACCCACCCTACCCTGCCCCTCTTGCCTTATGCAAACAATGCTTTCTTTACTGGGAGTCTTCATCCTCTTTCCCTTTGATTAAGTCCTAGTGATCCATAAAGTCTCAGTTTAAATCGTAACCCTTTGGGGAAGGAAGGGTTTTTTCTATCCCCTCACCACTCACTCTCCTTCCCCCCCCCCCTCCATGCTGGTCAGGTGCACCTGTTCTGTCTGCATTCCCGAAGCACCTTGTACTTCTGTCTTAGCCTTAACACCCTGCAGTATTACTACCCAGTCAATTGTCTTTCTCACTAGACTGCAAACTCCACGAGGCCAGGGACTGTGTCTTTATTTTTTCCCCTCACCATTGCACTCCCAGAGCCTGGCATAATGTATATTTAATACATATTTTTTGAATGACATTCATGAAATATAGTAGCAATCTTAAATGTGTCAATAATAATATATTCCACCTAACTAGATATAAAATATTGTTTTCAGATTCTTTATTTCCTTATCTGTTGAAGTTTATAACCCTGCCCAGTGTTAAACTTAATAATAGTTTTATAGGCAGACTACAATCTCTAATAATAAAATCTACTTTAATTTTTCGAGCATTGACGTTTATCCAGACTTCCAGCTTGACATTTCATCTCAACCTTCATTTGTTTCACCTTTATTTGGAAATTTAAATACTACTTGGAAGTTGCCACTTGACACTTACATATTATTTTTTCAAGGAATAGTTTTATTTTTCTTCATTGGAGACTAGTGTTTTCGAGAGCATATATTTAGAACATTGATTGTATGTAAGTTTTTTAGAGAGAAAATGTCATTGATCTGTTTTTCGCCATTTGGAAATAATGCTCTGTTGGAGGCTTGGAAAGCTTTGTGTAGAATCAGGTGGGCTTACGTCTGTCGATGGGCTCCTGCAGGTGAAGCTGGGCCGCTTTTGTGTCCACGTACTGTTTCTACCTGAGGCCAATAGGTGCTGTTTCGTGTAAGATAAGTATCGGGTAGGGAAGGAAATGTGTTCTGTTTTGCTGCTATTTAAAGCACCACAGACCTGGTTGGTAGGCCTTGACACCCTGTTCATCTCGTCCTTGGTTGAATTATTATTGTTCTTGTTGTTTAATTAGAGGAAAAAGCTCCTCCGAGATAATTTCTACAAAGTCCTTATAATTTACAAGAGGTTTTATGGTTTTCCCTGTGAAGTGAAATGATTCTCTGGAGATTTGGGCCTATTTACATTTGGTTCCAGAATCTTAACCACTAGATTGCTTTGCCCTCAGTTTGGAGGATTAAAGTTAAAAAAGCTACTTTTCCCCTAGGTTTTCATTATCGATTTGAAATTTTAAGCTGGCCAGTAAAAGAACTCCTAGCAGCCATATCTTGGACCTGTTACAGGTCACTTGAAACAGTTCTCTCCCTCACCCCTTCTGATACGTGCTTGCTCTGAACCTGCCTTCCCTGTGGCTGTCACCTGTCTTGGCAGCTGAGTTAGTAAGGGCCACAGTGACCCCTGGGCCCTCGCCCTTCCACTTCCAAGAGAACAGGAGAGGGATTCGCTTTATACACAAAGCAAGGGGGTGGCTTAAGTGAGTGACGTGTGATATACATCTTTGCCAAGCCCTGCCTATTGAACGTGCCCATCCCGACTGTTCTGTGAAGACCACTTGTTTATATGAAGGAAGTGGCACAGGAATAGAAGGAACTTCCATGTGCAATTAGAAGTTGGAGTGCACACTCTTAACAAGGATGCAATATGGCACCCACTGCCTTGTGTTTTTGCCTTTAGCTCTTTGTTCATAATGCCTCTGTGTTTGTGTCAGTTCTTTGTCTTCCCATCATCCCTTGTTCCGTTGGTTATTCTGGCTTTTCTGTGTTGTATGAGTTTTATTTTCCTCATTTTTGTCACCTGAAATCTTACTGGCATCCTGATTTCTGATTCTCCGAGTCTGTTCCTTACACTCCTGTCCCCCTCCACTCTTTGCCCTTTTGTCATTGGCAGCTTCTTGCAGATTCATTCATATTCCACCCCCCCCACACACACACATGTTCAACAAGATTGCTCAGAAAGCGCAGCTGCCTTGCCATTTGAACAAAAGATTTTAAGAACCCTGTGTAGGTTGGCTATTGATTTGTTGAACTGAAAAACTGATTAGCCACTCCATCCGTGGTTGAGTATCTCTATTAATGTCAGAGAGTTACATGTTACAGTATTAGTACTCTGACCAGGGCTGCCTTCACATTAATTTTACATGCTGACTTCTATCTCAGAGGTCATAACTACACAGAATTATTGCAGTGTCTCCCAGAAGGGAAAATAAAATCCCTGAAAGCACCTTACCTTACAGGCTTGATTTATTTCAAGATCCTGTTAGTTTCATGCATATTACTTCCTTGTACTTCAAAAGGCACTTTTATATTTTTATTTCATGTTTTTGAAGTTCTGAATCATGCATGGAAAAGATGTCACAATTTAGTCCTTTCAGCTTTGAGCTAATTGGTTTGTATTTTTGATTTAGTATTGAAATATAATAAGAGTAAAGAGTATAACGATTCAGCTAAGAAAGACTGAGGTTATACCTAAATATATACATATATGTATAAAACTATTTATAGCCCTGGCTGGTTGGCTCAGCGGTAGAGCGTCGGCCTAGCGTGCGGAGGACCCGGGTTCGATTCCTGGCCAGGGCACATAGGAGAAGCGCTCATTTGCTTCTCCACCCCTCCGCCGCGCCTTCCTCTCTGTCTCTCTCTTTCCCTCCCGCAGCCAAGGCTCCATTGGAGCAAAGATGGCCCGGGCGCTGGGGATGGCTCTGTGGCCTCTGCCCCAGGCGCTAGAGTGGCTCTGGTCACAACATGGCGACGCCCAGGATGGGCAGAGCATCGCCCCCTGGTGGGTAGAGCATCGCCCCCTGGTGGGCGTGCCGGGTGGATCCCGGTCGGGCGCATGCGGGAGTCTGTCTGACTGTCTCTCCCTGTTTCCAGCTTCAGAAAAATGAAAAAAAAAACAAAAAAAAAAACTATTTATAGAAACATGCAAATATTTTGACAAATATTAATTATATGTATTTAACATTTACATGTTGGTTAGGTGTGTTAATTGATAAAGAGAACTTGTTGAAATCAAATATGTTTTATTATCTTCCTTTTAATGATTTTCCATTAAGTGGTCGTATAGATTCCAGTAAATCTAGTCAGTGCTTAAGATTTATGGAATCTTTTGGATATAGGGAATAAGCATAATTCAACTGAAACAAAAGTTTAAATACAACTATTTAGTATTATTTTCTCCTCATAAAAGCTAAGAATTGAATCTATGATATCCATTATTTCCTGTGAAACCATGAAATAAATTTGATATTGTGATATTCATTGATTTCCATAGTTTTTTTTTTTTTTTTTTTTTTTATAATTTTATTTTTTTAATGGGGTGACATCAATAAATCAGGATACATATATTCAAAGATAACAAGTCCAGGTTATCTTGTCGTTCAATTATGTTGCATACCCACCACCCAAAGTCAGATTGTCCTCTGTCACCTTCTATCTTGTTTTCTTTGTGCCCCTCCCACCCCCTATCCCTCTCCCATTCCCCCCTCCCCCCCCCGTAACCACCACACTCTTATCAATGTCTCTTAGTTTCACTATTATGTCCCACCTACGTATGGAATAATACAGTTCCTGTTTTTTTCTGATTTACTTATTTCGCTTCGTATCATGTTATCAAGATCCCACCATTTTGCTGTAAATGTTCCGATGTCATCATTTCTTATGGCTGAGTAGTATTCCATAGTGTATATGTGCCACATCTTCTTTATCCAGTCATCTATTGATGGGGTTTTTGGTTGTTTCCATGTCCTGGCCACTGTGAACAATGCTGCAATAAACATGGGGCTGCATGTGTCTTTACGTATCAATGTTTCTGAGTTTTGGGGATATATACCCAGTAGAGGGATTGCTGGGTCATAAGGTAGTTCTATTTTCAGTTTTTTGAGGAACCACCATACTTTCTTCCATAATGGTTGTACTACTTTACATTCCCACCAACACTGTATGAGGGTTCCTTTTTCTCCACAGCCTCTCCAACATTTGCTATTACCTGACTTGCTAATAACAGCTAATCGAACAGGTGTGAGGTGGTATCTCATTGCCGTTTTGATTTGCATTTCTCTAATAGCTAAAGAAGATGAGCATCTTTTCATATATCTGTTGGCCATTTGTATTTCTTCCTGGGAGAAGTGTCTATTCATATCCTCTTCCCATTTTTTTATTGGATTGTTTGTTTGTTTGTTGTTGAGTTTTATGAGTTCTTTGTATATTTTGGATATTAGGCCCTTATCTGAGCTGTTGTTCGAAAATATCATTTCCCATTTAGTTGGCTTTCTGTTTATTTTGTTATCAGTTTCCCTTGCTGAGCAAAAACTTCTTAGTCTGATGTAGTCCCATTCATTAATTTTTGCCTTCACTTCTCTTGCCATTGGAGTCAAATTCATAAAATGCTCTTTAAAACCCAGGTCCATGAGTTGAGTACCTATGTCTTCTTCTATGTACTTAATTGTTTCAGGTCTTATGTTTAGATCTTTGATCCATTTTGAGTTAATTTTTGTACAGGGGGAGAGACTGTAGTCCAGTTTCATTCTTTTGCATGTGGCTTTCCAGTTTTCCCAGCACCATTTATTGAAGAGGCTTTCTTTTCTCCATTGTGTGTTGTTGGCCCCTTTATCAAAAATTATTTGACTATATATATGTGGTTTTATTTCTGGACTTTCTATTCTGTTCCATTGGTCTGAGTGTCTATTTTTCTGCCAATACCATGCTGTTTTGATTGTCGTGGCCCTATAATAGAGTTTGAAGTCAGGTATTGTTATGCCCCCAGCTTCATTCTTTTTCTTTAGGATTGCTTTGGCTATTCGGGGTTTTTTATAGTTCCATATAAATCTGATGATTTTTTGCTCTATTTCTTTAAAAAATGTCATTGGGATTTTGATGGGAATTGCATTAAATTTGTATATTGCTTTGGGTAATATAGCCATCTTGATTATATTTATTCTTCCTAGCCAAGAACAAGGTATATTCTTCCATCTCATTATATCTTTTTCGATTTCCCTTAACAATGGTTTATAGTTTTCATTATATAAGTCCTTTACATTCTTTGTTATGTTTATTCCTAAGTATTTTATTTTTTTTGTTGCAATCGTGAAGGGGATTATTCTTTTGAGTTCCTTCTCAGTTGTTTCATTGTTGGCATATAGAAAGGCTATTGACTTCTGTATGTTAATTTTGTATCCTGCGACCTTACTGTATTGGCTTATTGTTTCTAGTAGTCTTTTTGTGGATTCTTTGGGGTTTTCGATGTATAGGATCATATCATCTGCAAAAAGTGATACCTTTACTTCTTTTTTTCCGATATGGATGCCTTTTATTTCTTTGTCTTGTCTGATTGCTCTGGCTAGAACCTCTAGTACCACATTAAATAAGAGTGGAGAGAGTGGACAACCCTGTCTTGTTCCTGATTTAAGGGGGAAAGCCTTCAGTTTAGTGCCATTTAATATGATGTTAGCTGATGGTTTATCATATATGGCCTTTATCATGTTGAGATATTTTCCTTCTATACCCATTTTGTTGAGAGTCTTAAACATAAAATTGTGTTGTATTTTATCGAAAGCCTTTTCTGCGTCTATTGATAAGATCATGTGGTTTTTGTTCTTTGTTTTGTTGATATGGTGTATTACGTTAACCGTTTTACGTATGTTGAACCATCCTTGAGATTCTGGGATGAATCCCACTTGATCATGATGTATTATTTTTTTAATATGTTGTTGTATTCGATTTGCTAGTATTTTGTTTAGTATTTTAGCATCTGTTTCATTAGAGATATTGGTCTGTAGTTTTCTTTTTTTTTGCCATCCTTGCCTGGTTTTGGTATGAGGGTTATGTTGGCCTCATAAAATGTGTTTGGAAGTATTGCTTCTTCTTCAATTTTTTGGAAGACTTTGAGTAGAATAGGAACCAAGTCTTCTTTGAATGTTTGATAAAATTCGCTGGTATAGCCGTCAGGGCCTGGACTTTTATTTTTGGGGAGGTTTTTAATGGTTTTTTCTATTTCTTCTCTACTGATAGGTCTGTTTAGGCTTTCTGCTTCTTCTTGACTCAGTCTAGGAAGGTTGTATTGTTCTAGGAATTTATCCATTTCTTCTAGGTTGTTGAATTTAGTGGCATAAAGTTTTTCATAGTATTCTACAATAATTCTTTGTATAGCTACGGTGTCCGTGGTGATTTCTCCTCTTTCATTTTGTATTTTGTTTATATGAGTTCTTTCTCTTTTTTCCTTGGTAAGTCTTGCCAAGGGTTTGTCAATTTTGTTGATCTTTTCAAAGAACCAGCTCCTTGTTCTATTAATTTTTTCTATAGTTTTTCTGTTCTCTAATTCATTTATTTCTGCTCTGATTTTTATTATCTCCTTTCTTCGGCTGGTTTTGGGTTGTCTTTGTTCTTCTTTTTCTAGTTCCTTAAGGTGGGAAGTTAAGTGGTTCACTTGGGCTCTCTCTTGTTTGTTCATATATGCCTGAAGCGATATGAACTTCCCTCTTATCACTGCTTTTGCTGCATCCCATAGATTCTGATATGTCGTATTGTCATTTTCATTAGTCTGTATATATCTTTTGATCTCTGCACTTATTTCTTCTTTGACCCATTCATTTTTTAAAAGTATGTTGTTTAGTTTCCACATTTTTGTGGGATTGTTTTCCTCTTTTTTGCAGTTGAATTCTAGTTTCAAGGCTTTATGATCAGAAAATATGCTTGGTACAATTTCAATTTTTCTGAATTTGCTGATATTGTTTTTGTGGCCCAACATATGGTCAATTCTTGAGAATGATCCATGTACACTGGAGAAAAATGTATACTCAGTCACTTTGGGATGAAATGTCCTGTAGATGTCTATCATATCCAGGTGCTCTAGTGTTTTGTTTAAGGCCACTATGTCTTTGTTGATTCTCTGTTTGGATGACCGATCTAGAGCCGTCAGCGGTGTATTGAGGTCTCCAAGTATGATTGTATTTTTGTCAGTTTTTGTTTTAAGATCAATAAGTAGCTGTCTTATATATTTTGGTGCTCCTTGGTTTGGTGCATATATATTAAGAATTGTTATGTCTTCTTGATTCAGTGTCCCCTTAGCCATTATGAAATGGCCATTTTTGTCTCTAAGTACTTTTCCTGTCTTGTAGTCAGCATTATCCGATATGAGTATTGCTACACCTGCTTTTTTTTGGATGTTATTTGCTTGGAGTATTGTTTTCCAGCCTTTCACTTTGAATTTGTTTTTATCCTTGTTACTTAGATGAGTTTCCTGTAGGCAGCATACAGTTGGATTTTCTTTTTTAATCCATTCTGCTACTCTGTGCCTTTTTATTGGTGAGTTTAATCCATTTACATTTAGTGTAATTATTGATACTTGTGAGTTCCCTATTGCCATTTTATATCTTGCTTTCTGTTAGTTTTGTGTCTTGTTTGATCCTTCTCTTTCGTTTTTCTATCTTTTGTTTTTATTTGGTTGTATTCCATACATCTTTCCTCTGTTGCTATCTTTTTTATCTCATGTGCTTCTGTGGTGGTTTTTTCAATGGTGGTTACCTTTGAGTAATGAAAAGGGTCCCTACCCTGTTCATTGTAGCGAACTATTTTGTGAGTACTTTTGCACTCCATCGTCCTTTGCTACTGTTAATCTCCGTCTTCTCCCCCTCTTTCTTTTTGTTGTTGTCACAGTTTAAATTTGGTTTTATTGTGTTCTTCTTGGAGCTTTTACTTGTGGCTCTGTTTTTTTTGTTCTTTGTATCTGATTGGAGAACTCCCTTTAGTAATTCCTGGAGTGGGGGTTTTCTGATGATAAATTCCCTCATCTTTTCTGTATCTGTGAATGTTTTTATTTCTCCTTCGTATTTGAAGGATAGCTTTGATGGGTATAGTATTCGTGGCTGAAAGTTCCTCTCTTTCAGGACTTTAAATATTGGGGTCCACTCTCTTCTAGCTTGTAGAGTTTCTGCTGAGAAATCTGATGATAATCTAATGGGCCTTCCTTTATATGTTGTATTCTTCTTTTCCCTGGCTGCCTTGAGAATTTTTTCTTTGCTGTTGGTTTGTGTCAATTTCATTATGATATGCCTTGGAGTAGGTTTGTTGGAGTTAAGAAAACTTGGAATTCTGTTTGCTTCTTGAACTTGAGGCTTTAGTTCTTTCCACAGGCTTGGGAAGTTCTCATCAATTATTTGTTTGAGTATGTTCTCCATTCCATTTTCTCTCTCTTCTCCCTCTGATATACCTATTATTCTTATGTTATTCTTTTTGATGGAGTCAGATAATTCTTGTAGGGCTATCTCATTTTTTTTAATTTTTGAGTCTCTTTCTTCTTCTCTCTTTTGTGCCTCAAGTTGCTTGTCTTCTATTTCACTAATCCTCTCTTCTATCTGACCTGTTCTATTAGCTAAGCTTGTTACTTCGTTTTTCAGCTCGTGAATTGAGTTTTTCATCTCTGTTTGATTTGTTTTTATAGTTTCAATTTCCTTGGACATATATTCTTTGTGTTCATGGAGTTGTTTTCTGATTTCCCTATATTGCCTTTCTGTGTTTTCTTGTATATCTCGGAGGATTTTTAGGATTTCTATCTTGAATTCTCTGTCATTTAGCTCCAAGGTTTCCAATATATTAAATTTTTTCTCCATAGATTTTTCCTCATCTAGCTGTGTTACCTCTCTTTCTTTTGTATCCATGATATTCGATTTTCTCTTCCTTAATGGCATCTGAGGGTGGTTTTGTTGATAGTATTAATGAGATTTAATAAAGAATAAAAAGTTAAAAAAAATAAAAAAATAACAAATCGAAAAGAGTTGTTTTTTTTAAAAAAATTAATAATGAAATAAAGAAAAATAAAATAAAATAAAAATTTTTAAAAAAGGAAATTATTCCCCCTCTCTTTTTTTCCTCTCCTCTCCTCTCCCCTCTTTCTTGAGAAAATCTTGTGGTGGACTGTGAGTTATAACAAACAATGCCTGTGATGGAGGGCCTGAATTGGGGAAAAGTAATAAAGGGGCAAAAAAGAGAGAAAGAAAAAAAAAAAAAAAAAGGAAAAAAAAATAAAAGAAAAAAGAAAAAAAAAGAGCGTATGGACCCACAAAAAGCAAATAAGGAAAAAATTTGGGTCAAGAATAAAATGATTTGCTTTTAGGTGTTGGTTTTCTAAGAGTTATGATGAGAGGAATAAGAGGAAAATGGAAAAATGGGGGGACAAATTAAAAACTTACTATTGTATTTAGTGGAACAAGAACTAGATAATATGGAGAGCCAGGGATGGGAGCACTGCTAGTGAGTTAAAAAGGTGAAGTAAAAACCCCCCAAAATGCCACAAACATAGGTTTGAGTCCCAGATAAGATAATTTGTTTGTTATTGAGGTTTGAATGAGAGGAGATGTAAAGGAGAAAGGAAGAAACTAATATAGAGGGAGAAAAGAAAGAGAGAGAGAGAAAGAAAGAGGGAACCACTAAAAGAAGAAAAAAGAAAGGAGAGAGAGAGAGAGAGTTAAGGGTTTTGGAGTGCAACCCTCATAGAGAGAAAGGAAGAGAAGAGAAATGATAATGGGAGATGTAACACTTATGGGTAGTGTAGTTCAAGGAGAGGAGAGAGTAAGACCGGTAGAGAGTTAATTGGCCAAATTGGAGGAGGAAAAAAAAGTCTCAAGAATGAAGATAAGAGAAACAAACGAACAAATATAATAAAATGGGATAGGTTATAAGGTCTGCAGATTATTCTTGATTTTGAGAGGTTATCTTCTTGCTTTTTCTTTTCTCTCCCTCTTCCTGGTCGGTGACTCTGTACCCCGGGTTCTGCCCCTTTGGCACGCTCAGGTAGAGGTTTGCAGTTGATAAGTCTCTATGGCAATGTCATGTATTGTGCTTTAGTCTCGTTGGGAGTCGAGGCTCATTAGCATTTATAGGCTCCGACAGTAAGAGAGTCCGTGTTCCTGGAGCCTTTCTCCTAGTCTTTCCTTCCTCAATTAGTAGCCTGATAGTCCAGGTATGGGGTTGCTGCTGCCTCTGCCTGGATAGTAAGAGGCTCAAATTGCTGGCAACTCCCCACTCTATTTCCACTCAGCACAGGGCTCTGGGTGAGGCTCAGTCAGTCAGAGCTGCTAGCATAATCAGGCGGGCTTTCCGCCCACTCGAAGACCTCTGGCTCTGCCACTCTATCCGGTAACACAAGCGGGCGCCCACTTCTGGGGCGCTTGGAGGAAACTCTCACTCACTGTCTGCAACCAGGATATCCGGCCAGCAGTCTCACGCTCTGAGTGAAACCCCCAACCGCAGGGAAAAGTTGCAGCGTTGGAATTGAGTCTCGCTCCGTCCCCGTGTGCGGCTTTTGCAAGGCGCTGGGGCGGCCCGAGATTCCGCTTTGGCCCACACAAAGGCCCCTGACTCTGCCCCTCTCTGCGATAACACGGGCACGCACTGCCGAGGCACTCGGAGGAATCGCTCACTCCTTATCTGCGCGCGCAAACCAGGATATGAGGCCGGCCGTGGTTCCCTCTGAGTGAAACAGCCTCCAGTACGGAAAATCTCCACCGTTGGGATTAGTTCTCACTCCCTCCCGTGCGTGGCTTTCCCAGGGCGCTGGGGCTGCCCAGAGACTCTGCCCTCAGCCCACAGAAAGGCCTCTGACCCTGCCTCTCCGTGGGGCAACACGGGCACCCACTTCCGCGGCTTAGGAAGAAATCTCTCTTCCACTAACTGCGCACCGACCAGGAGACCGGGTTAAATGGCCGCTCCGCTTGTCTTTCTTTGTTTGGGTTTGGCGCGAGTGTTAGCTTGTATTGCCCGGGTTGCCACAGGATCAGATTTTCCTCGGCTTGGATCTCTGAGCCACAGCCTGGTTCGGCCGTTTTTGCTGCGGGGGCCTGGATCTATTCACCCCCTTTGCCCGCCTCAGTTTCTATATTCACAGTTACCAGAGAAAGCCGCCCTGTTTAGGTTAGTGAGGAAGGCGGAGCATTTCTTACTCCCTATTTCCTTCGGGGTTTGGTTATATATTTAGCCAATTTTTCACTCAATCATACCTTTGGGTGTATTGCGAAGAATCTGGAAGCTCCAAGTATAGGTTTTTCTGTTTCTGGTTGAAGATCTTGTTGAGTTTTGGGGGAGATTTATCGGTATCGCTTCCTACTCCGCCATTACTCTCAATTTCCATAGTTTTCAATTCAAAAAGTCTCTCTTTCCAGAGGAACAGTCTCTTAGTATTAGTTTGTGATGCTACAGAATGCATTGCAACAAAGATTTCTTCTTTATGTTCTAAGTTCCTTTGAGATAATATTAGGAATTCTTATACAAGGAATTTGTTTTCTATTCATATTAATAAGTTGTAATTATTCATCCAAAATTGTTTTTTTCCCAATCCAGTGAGAGGCCAAAATATTACAGTAGATGCACAATAGAACTGGAAAAAAAATGAGTTTCTTTATGTAAGACCAAGTACCACCTATAATGTATTATTATCTAGGGAATGGCTTAGATTATAAGTTATATTGTAGTTCATATGTTCTTTTTTGTTATGTTTTGTATTTTTCTGAAGTGAGAAGCAGGGAGGCAGAGAGACTATGCCAGACCGGGATCCACCCAGCATGCCCACTAGGGTGTGATGCTCTGCTCACCTGGGGCATTGCTCCGTTGCAGCCGGAGCCATTCTAATGCCTAAGAAGGAGGCCATGGAGCCATCTTCAGTGCCCAGGCCAACTTTGCTCCAATGGAGCCTTGGCTGCAGGAGGGAAAGAGAGAGATAAAGAGGAAGGAGAAGGGGAAGAGTGGAGAAGCAGATGGGCGCTTCTCCATGACCGAGATTTGAACCCGGGACTTCCACACACCAGGCCAATGCTCTACCATTGACTGAGACATCTGGCCAGGGCCCTCATATGTTCTTGATGAAATCTTACAGAACTTAGAAATTCAAGTTTAAAACACTTATTATTTTTATGTGAATTTATAATTTTTAAAATATCATATTAGAGGGATAATTTTAAGTATCAAAGGTTTTCAAATTTGTATATCCAGTTTATATGACTTTGAACATTTAAGAATGCTGATGTATATTTTGGTATAGAAAAGAGTACCATGTAGGTCATTGGTTCTTATTTGAGGTCAATACTTGGATGTTTGTAGTAGTGAGGTTATTTTATTTTATATAAAAGTTAAAAACTTATAGATATTTATAGTAGAAATATGTATTTTTAGTAGTGAGCTTTGGCATCACACACACATTAGCTTGAGTTCTAGCTCCAACCAGTGTGACTTTGGGCTACCATTCTGAGACTCAGTTTCCTCGGGCATGATGATGGTAATGATCCCGTACAACTGTCATGAAGCTCACATGGTCAACTTCACAGGCAGAGTCTAGCACAGCAGCTGGGCCTGTGCAGAGTCAGTCAGTGGTAGCCGCTGCCAGCAATGGAAGTGGAGCCACTGCAGTTTTATTTTGTGGGAGAAAATAAAATCAAACCAGAAATGTATATCACTTATCACTTCTTTGGCTTTCTCTCTGTAATTTTAATCTGTGTTCTCAGGACTCTTTTAAGTTCCCATAATTATAAGTATTTCTAACTTTTAGACTCATAACTTCTGGGCTGTTTAGAGTCAGTCATATAACTACAAAATTTTGGAGCTGGAAGGGAGTTTTGGGATCATTTGACCGAAACTTCTTATTTTGCAAGTGAGAAAATGTCCAGCGAGGTTAAGTGATTTACCCAATAGAAATTGCTTGTTGCTGGTTTCCTGATAAGTAGAACAGTGTTTATTTTACTGTTACATCCTACTGCTTATGCACCATTCAATTCAGGTGTCAACCACTCTGTCAATGTGGTTGATTCAGTTGAGCCCTTACTGTGTACCAGGTACTATGCTAAATGCCTCGAATCTAAAGATGAGGAATATATAATTTCTATTTTGCAAGCATTGGTAGTAAAAGGAACCGATTGACAACCACAGCAGTTTGGGAAGTATTTTAAACATGGAGTATTGTAAGTGCAATTAAAAAGGAAGCATAGGAACCGAATTTAATTAAGTGCCTGTGCGACAGGTAACTTATGTTACCTGTTATTTTAATGGTCGCATAACCCTCTGATACAGATACTGCTATCCATAGTTTGGTTTCTTGGCGAAGCTCAGCCTCTGGTGGAGGAGAGGAGGCACAGTAGCCCCAAGTTCCAGTGGAAAAACTCACTGTTCATCAGGACTTCAGGCTTCTGTAGAATATGTGGTAGATATGGTTGATAGTTAAGTGGGAAAGGTGAACCATTGAGAACCTACATTTTACCTGCAGCTGCAGTTAAAAACCAAGTTGCTTTTTTAGTCATTTGTTTTGTATAAGGCGATTGCCTTTATTAGTAGAAGCAATAAAAGTTGGTTTTTTTAGAAGAGCAACTTTCAAGATCTAAACTGAGGAACAATCATTACCTGTCTGTCATAAGTGTGCTTCCCTTAATTTTGTTAATGTTTTCCCAATCAGTATCTGGGGCCAGGACCAAGCCAGGGAAGACACTGAAGCTGCCCTGTCCTTTGAGACTGCATTTGCTAAACTACTTGATCTTCTCAGCTCATTTACTTTTATCACTTGGGTTTTCCTGCCTGTAGCTTTATAATATTTTTCTAGTTGCTTCTCAGGTAGATTTAGTTGCTCAATGGCAAATGGAAGTTGTCATTATTACTGTTGGTTTAAAAAACATTTTGGGAGAGTAGCTATGTACTAATAATTAGGAAACATTCTTAAAATGTTCCTACTGCATAACCATTTCCTTTTGTATGTGTTTCTAAAATACTTGGTTGCTCTGGCTTCCAGAACGGTTTTTAGTGAGGAAAAAATAAACCTCTTTAGAAAATATTTAGTATGTAGGCCTCTTTTTAAAAATTTTTCACTTAGAAAATTAAATTTAATGGGGTGACATTGATCAATAAGAATGCATAGGTTTCAGGTAAACATCTCTATAGCATTTGAACTGTTGATTGTGTTGTGTGTCCATCACCCAAAGTCAGATCATTATTCATCTTTGTATACTTCTCCTTTTCTACTCCTCCCTCCCCCAACACTTTCCCCACAACCCACTCCCCCTGGTAACCACTTTACTTTTATCTATGTCCATGAGTCTCAGTTTTGTATCCCACCTATGTGTGAAATCATATAGTTCTTAGCTTTTTTTTTTTTTTTTTTTTCCTGAAGCTGGAAACAGGGAGAGACAGTCAGACAGACTCCCGCATGCGCCCGACCGGGATCCACCCGGCACGCCCACCAGGGGGCAACGCTCTGCCCACCAGGGGGCGATGCTCTGCCCATCCTGGGCGTCGCCATGTTGCGACCCTCCTAGGTGTCGCCATGTTGCGACCAGAGCCACTCTAGCGCCTGGGGCAGAGGCCACAGAGCCATCCCCAGCGCCCGGGCCATCTTTGCTCCAATGGAGCCTTGGCTGCGGGAGGGGAAGAGAGAGACAGAGAGGAAGGCGCGGCGGAGGGGTGGAGAAGCAAATGGGCGCTTCTCCTATGTGCCCTGGCCAGGAATCGAACCCGGGTCCTCCGCACGCTAGGCCGACGCTCTACCGCTGAGCCAACCGGCCAGGGCTTAGTTCTTAGCTTTTTATGATTTACTTATTTCATTCAGTATAATGTTCTCAGAGTCCATCCATGTTGTCATAAATGGCAAAATGTCATCATTTCTTATTGCTGAGTAGTATTCCATTGTATATATTTATCACATCTTCTTTATCCAATCCTCTATTGAGGGACACTTTGATTGTTTCCATGTCTTAGCCACTGTGAATAATGCTGAGATGAAAATGGGGTTGCATGTGTCTTTACATAGTTTTTGAGTGTTTGGGATAGACATCCAGTAGAGGGATTATTGGGTCATATAGTAGTACTATTCTTTTTTTTTTTTTAGTAGTACTATTCTTAATTTTTTGAGGAACCTCAAAAAATTTCCATACTTTCTTCCATAATGACTGTACCAATTTGCATTCCCACCAACAGTGAATGAAGGCTCCTTTTTCTCCACAACCTCTTATGTATGCCTCTTTCTGAGGGAAAATACCATTCTGGTTCTTAAGATATCTAGAAATTTTTTATTAACTTTCAATTCTGAACAGAGATAGAGCTGGTCTAGAAGATATTCAGGGTTTCTTTTGTATCAAAATTCTATTTTATTGGAACTACTGATAATTTTTGAAACTATTAGTTGAAATATCATAAAAGTGTGTAAAAACTATGAAAATTACAGGTATAAAATTATGTTTGTAAAAATGTGCATGACAACTTGGTGTTCTTTATAATTATTAAAAAACATATATATATGTGATATTCTTGACATAGTGAACTTTTTATAAGTAACAGGTAACAAAAACTTGAGGCAATTAGTATATACAGGTACAACACTAGGCAGAATATTTGCAACCAAAATTCTACCATATCAAGAAGTTGACAGACTTCTTGCTGGGCAAGCTGGCTATTCCAAAAGAAAGGGCTCCTGAGCTCTGGCAGCCCCACTGCATTTAGATAATGTGCTGTGCTGCACACCTGCTGTCCCTGCAGCACACTTGGGCGTTGCTGAAGGTGTACCTATAAATATGGGAAGAAGTAGCGAGAAGAATTGAAAATATTTCATCAAGATATCTCCCCATCAGAAGTGGGGAGAGACGGGACAGAATGCTGCTGCTTTTCATTGAACTTAATAATATTGTTCTAAAATTGTGTACAGTTGTTGCTGTGATGAAACTTTTGCAAATTAAATTTAAGAAAATAATAAAATTAGTGTCAGAATTATGTTTGTTGATGTAGTGTTGCTATGCTATACTGGTGATTCCGTTGCCATCATTGAACATAGCAGACTTGAGCAAATGTTTAAACAAAAGGCATCAGAGATAGCACAGAAAATAGGTAGGTGTTAAAAACTAAGACTGCCTTGTAACAACGTATTTCATCAATTTTTATCATCTGCTTAGGGGAAAACTGTTGTAGATAACCTTCATTTCTTACTTTATTTTAATGTTATTAGTAGTTTCAAAACCTTAATATAGCTACAATAGAGAAGCTCCCCGCCCCAAAGGAAAAACAAAAACAAAACTATTTACTGTTGTGGCGCTCTTGTGGAAGTGATAATAATAAAAAGAGAAGATGGGGGAAAATAAATGAGTTGCAATGGCTTTTACAGTCCATAGGCTTGTGAATTGGTTCAGAGTGAATCAGATGAGTACCCTGGGGGTCGGGAAACCCTTTAACTTGATAGTAAATATTAAAATGTCCAAGTTATGATTTACTGTTAAGCACATTTAATGTGATATATTTTATATTCACCAAATAGAGCTATCTCTCTTACATAGTTAGAAATATTTTAAAAGGCAAACATCACACTTTATTCATCCTTACCTCCTTGACAGCACAGTCATGTCAGAAAGGCGTGCTTCATTAGGAATGGGTTTTCATTGTCTGTGAAATAGCATGTTGTAGCTATGCTGCAAAGGCATCTTAAGTTTGGAAACATATTTAAGATGCTCAGAAAGCATAACAAACAATTGTGTGAGTTAAGGACATCTTGATTAATAAAAGCATTCCCACCCCCTGATTTCATATATGTATGGTCTGTGCGAATGATGGAGACTCTGCCATTTTCCCTAAACACTTGTAGCATGTTGCTGTGAAACAAAACCCAAGATCCCTTGTCTATGTTCTTTCTGAATTTCAATTCCCTGGCAGAGAACATTTTTTTTTTTGTATTTTTCTGAAGCTGGAAACGGGGAGAGACAGTCAGACAGACTCCCGCATGCGCCCGACCGGGATCCACCTGACATGCCTACCAGGGGCAACGCTCTGCCCACCAAGGGGCGATGCTCTACCCCTTGGGGTGTCGCTGGGCCGCGACCAGAGCCACTCTAGCGCCTGGGGCAGAGGCCAAGGAGCCATCCCCAGTGCCCGGGCCATCTTTGCTCCAATGGAGCCTTGGCTGCGGGAGGGGAAGAGAGAGACAGAGAGGAAGGAGGGCGGGGGTGGAGAAGCAAATGGGCGCTTCTCCTATGTGCCCTGGCCGGGAATCGAACCCGGGTCCCCGCACGCCAGGCCGACGCTCGAGAATATATTTTTAATATGGTTTTCTATAGCGGGCTTTCAATATGTCTTGAAGTGTGCTATATGCTTTTGTTTCATGTCCTCTGCTCTTTCCCTGAACCAATACAATTATGCAATTTACATTGCTATTGAAACTCAGGGTTATTTTCTTATTACTTAATGTAGTTTTTCATTATTTCTGCAATGTTGTCTTTGGAAGAATCTTGATTGCTTTTGAGCTAACAGGTACTTTGGCCAGAGGAAAAGCAGTTAACATCTGATGACATACAATGAATTGGCATGTCATTTACAATTGTGTTTTCTACCCAGATCTCTATTTGAGGGAGATATTTTCTCCTGGGAGTGCTAGAGAAATTGTTACAGCGTCATGCCTCAGAAAAGCTATTCATAGGAAAGTATCTGTGAGACATCTAGACCCAGGATGCCACATGGAAAAGATTGTTCTTTCTGAACAAATGCCACATATTTTTATTGGAAAACTTATTTTCTTCTCATGGAAATAATGATATTACACACAGTCTATGACTCCAAAGAATTGTGACTGCTATACAAACAATGCCTGTTTTATTACTTCTATATAACATGCAAGTCGTGTTTAGTTGTATTCATTTTGGTAGGAATGAAAAAAAGAGCACATTTGCGTTTAATTGAATTGGAGTGATATAGTATTATACCATCTTTTGAAAACTACTGGCACATTTTAAATGTTCAGAGCACTGTATAACGATGAGCAAAGTCTATTCAGGACAAGGTAATTAGAGCATTTTTTTTGGTTAGAAGATCTCTGAGTAAAAATAGCTAGTCTCAGATAGTGGTGGAGAAAGGTAATTAAGGTTTGAAGAATAATGATGAAAATCTTTTGCTCAAATACTGTTTTTTTATTTTAGGTTTAATTCCTTGCATTCAAAGTAGTGAACCCTCGCCTAGACATTTCTCCATAATCAAAAACAGCCTAATGGGTACTACTGAGTGATACATTGTAATACCCTATTTTATATTTCTGCTGAAGAAGGGAAATGCATGTGACCTAGTAACATAGCAGCTTAGACATTAAAAACATTTATCTTATTTTAACTTTATGTGTATAATTTATATATATAATCCCATAACCCCCACCTCCTCCTCTTCTTCCCATTTCCTCAGGTAATGCATTATAATAATCTAAATTAAGATTGCCAGATTGTTTATGCTCTTCTGAATTCTCAAAGGGATCATTTATTACTCTTTTTTCTGTCATTCACTGAGCTATCTTCAGTCTTTTCCCCCACATCCCCTTTTAATCCACCCCTTAGAAGTCTGTTATATTTCTATGTAGTGAGTGATTCCCAAACATATATTTTTGGTCTTCAAATTTCTTGGACTCCAGTTTCTTGTATTTCCAAGTGTTACCTGAACATCTATACTGGAGGTGTAGTGACATCTTAAACTATATGTCTTCTATGAGTCATTCTCTTTTCTCTGTGACCCTCAGCCTCCACTACTCATAGACATCACCATTTCAGTTCATGGCACTGTTAGTCACTTTTGACAGTTTTAAAAGTTTTACATATTTAACAAAAGGCACGTCCCTTCTGCTTATATAACAGCCACTGTGACATTTGTCTCCTTCCCTCCATTCTCACTACCCATTACTGAGGTTCAGACAAGCACAGTCTTCTGACCAGATATGTAGCGATTGTTGCTATTGGTCTTGGTATCCTGTCCCTTCCAGTGCAACTCTCCCCATTGTTAATCGATCTGTTTCCTTAAATCTTGGTCCAATGATGCCATTATCCTGTTTAGAAATTCCCTTGGGATTTTCTTCATGTCTGCATCTAAGAGCACAGTTTTCCACCTACTTGCAAGGCCTGTCTCAGTCTACTTCCTGAGCCTTTCACAAGTGTGCCGTACTTCAGCAAGTAGACCAAACTTCTTCCCCTCAAATATTGTATACTTTTCCATTCATATGTCTTTTCAAGTTAGTCTGTAAGCTTCTTGAAGACAGTGATTTTCTTTTCATATTTTTGTATATCTAGTTTTATTCTCAGCTCTTAAGACAATGCCTGGTACATAGTAGGTATGCGATAAATATTTGTTGAATGACTGGACAAGAAAATGAAAAAAAGAAAGGATACCTTTTATGGCAGTGGTCCCCAACTTTTTCTGGGCCACGGACCGGTTTAATGTCAGAAAATATTTTCACGGACTGGCCTTTAGGGTGGGATGGATAAATGTATCACGTGACGGAGACAAGAGTCAAGAGTGAGTCGTAGACAGATGTAACAGAGGGAATCTGGTTATTTTTTAAAAATAAAACATTGTTCAGACTTAAATATAAATAAAATGGAAATAATGTAAGTTATTTATTCTTTCTCTGCGGACCGGTACCAAATGGCCCATGGACCACTACCGGTCCGTGGCCCGGGGGTTGGGGACCACTGTTTTATGGGACTTAGCTGTTGTTTCCTGACTTTGGGTTCCGAATAAGAGTTCTGTAACCTCTCAGTAAATTTTCTTTGATTATGCTAACTTAGGTGGTGTAAAGCCAGTGGCCACGGCCAGGGCCACCATCACAGCAGCCTGGCTAGTGCAGGTTCGCATAGGATTCGGACAGTCGGTAAAGAAACAACGGAGCCAAAAACTGATGGGCCATTTTCTTTAATCCTAGCTTGCACCCGGTGGGCAAGTAAAAACACACACTAGACTCCAAAACTCACTCACATTCAGTGCTCACAAAGCTACTGACTTATCCGAGTTTCCTAGAATCAAAGGTTTCTAGCTCACCAGACTTATTCACCTCTGTTCCCCATCTCCTTCCTTCTCCCTGCACAAACTCTGCACTAACTGGCCTCTCACTCAACACTCCGCCATCTTGGCTGCTTCTCCTGGCCTCCTCCACGTGGCCTTTCTCTGTTCTCTGCTCTGCTCTCTCCTCTAATGCTAATAATCCCAGGAACTGAGAGCATAAGCTCCTGTTCTGCCTCCATTTTATAGTGTAGAAATCCAAACCTTTAATCCAATATACAAAATAGGGAAGTCTCTAATACAGGGGTCCCCAAACTATGGCCCGTGGGCTACATGCGGCCCCCTGAGGCCATTTATCCGGCCCCCACTGCACTTCTGGAAGGGGCACCTCTTTCATTGGTGGTCAGTGAGAGGGGCACATTGACCATCCCATTAGCCAAAAGCAGGCCCATAGTTCCCACTGAAATACTGGTCAGTTTGTTGATTTAAATTTACTTGTTCTTTATTTTAAATATTGTATTTGTTCCCGTTTTGTTTTTTTTACTTTAAAATAAGGTATGTGGAGTGTGCATATGGATTTGTTCATAGTTTTTTTTTATAGTCTGGCCCTCCAACGGTCTGAGGGACAGTGAACTGGCCCCCTGTGTAAAAAGTTTGGGGACCCCTGCTCTAATACACAATCACTTATCTGAGGCATGATGGGATTGTACCACCCCACATCAAAAAGGGTGAGAAAGGCTTAATCCCAAAACCAAGCCCCAGGCTACAAGGATTCTGCCTGCCTTTAGACCACAGAGACACACATTAATATCACCTGGACAACAGCCTCCTCGTGGGCAGCACCATCTTGAACAAAGTGAGCATAATACATTTTATCTGCCCAACAGGTGGATTCTGTTTCTTCTAATCAAATTTTCCTTGACCCAAGAGCAGGACAGCACAGAAAAGTTGGGAAAGCACCATTTAAGGATTTGGATAAAGGAACTTGGTTTTAGAGACCTAGGGCTCCTTGTGGCTTCTCTCATATTTGCCTTCACAAAGTATAAACAAACAAAGCCCCACCCCTGACAGAGGTCTGATAGCTCACAACCCAAGTATGTGGTGAATCAGGAAACATCCAGAATTTAATGGAACTACTCATTAAATGAGTGCAGGGTCTCTCCATGACTCTATAATACCATGTTTTGGTTACATGTAAAAAAGAGACTTATTAAACCATATATTTATAATAAAGCTTATCATAGCTAAACAGAGTATTCTATTAAGATTCTAATTCAGCACTCTAATTAGCTGATATTCAAAGTACACTAAATTGGTTGAATACCAGGTCACAATAAAAATATTCCCATGTTGCCTGACCAGGCAGTGGTGCAGTGGATAGAGTCTTGGACTGGGACTGGAATATGGAGGACCCAGGTTCGAGACCCCGAGGTCGCCAGCTTGAGCTCAGGCTCATCTGGTTTGAGCAAGGCTCACCAGCTTGAGCCCAAAGTCACTGGCTCAAGCAAGGGGTCCCTTGCTCTGCTGTAGCCCCCCGGTCAAGGCACATTTGAGAAATCAATCAATGAACAACTAAGGAACCGCAACAAAGAATTGATGTTTCTCATCTCCCTTCCTGTCTGTCTGTCCCTATCTATCCCTCTCTCTCTCTGTCTCTCCCACAGGAAAAAAAAAATATTCCCATGTTTATCAATATTCCCATATTTTTTTACTTGGTAAATGATTGACACTTTAGGCAAGAAGAAGCAGGATCTTAATGAAAATGTGATGTCAAAATTTGAAGTTTAGTTAGTATATGTAAATTAAGGAATGCCACATACATAATCTGATAAAGTATTTCTTGTTTGAATAAATATTTAGAACACTGGCCCTGGCTAGTTGGATCAGTGGTAGAGCGTCGGCCTGGTGTGTGCATGTCCCAGATTCAATTCCCAGTCAGGGCACACAAGAGAAGCAACCATCTGCTTCTCCATCCTTCCCCCTCCCCCCCACAACTATAGGCTCAATTGGTTTAAGAGCATTGACCGCAAGTGCTGAGGATGGCTCAGTGGAGCCTCTGCCTCGGGCACTAAAAATAGCTCAGTTGTGAGCCAGGGCCCCAGATGGACAGAGCATCAGCTCCAGATAGGGGTTGCCAGTGGGATCCCAGTTGGGGAACATGCAGGAGTCTGTCTCACTATCTTCCCTCCTCTCACTTGGAAAAGAAGAAAAAAAATATTTAGAACACCACTAAAAGCCAGTCATATGGCTTCAGTTATATGGAAAGGACAGATAGACAAAGGACAGCTTAGATGTTGAGCATAAAGTGAAGATGTTAAGTGTAAAAGTATAAGGTACAGATGGCTACAGATGAAGAGGATAAGATCTGTTTCTTTATCAACAAAATACTTGGGCCAAGATATGTGTTTTCAATGAAGGTATGTGCTGACACGTAGGCGATTTTCTTTGGTTATAAAAGAATCTAGGAGGCTCAGATGTGATGGAACATGTTTATAATTAAGTGAGCCTGCTCTTAAAAGCACAAACTTAGAACACTGGACCTAAAATAAATTAAGCCATCCTTTCTACCTAAGAGCAATTTGAATTTCTTTCTTTTTTTTTCATGGCTCCTGGAGTAATTTTAGGTATACTCATGGTTCTTCCATTTGATTAAAATTTCTGAGTGTCCATCAAGTTCTCTGATTATCTCTCCTGGAGGGCTTTTCAGTAACATGTGGTTTCATTATACAACTAATGATATTGTGAAGTATTTTAGGTGATTTTTTATGAACAATAAATCAATCTTAAGTCTCATTATTAGAGACAAAGGATTTACTTATGTGTGTGTGAATATATACATTTATGAAAATTGTTTTTTATATATATTCACAGCATGAGAATGCTCATGAGACATAGGGCTTACCATTTGGGGCACAACATTTCTGGTGTAAATGAAAAACTCTAATTTAGGAACATAAGGAGAATAAATGCACCCATGATAAGTCAGTGCTACAACTCTACTAGAATTCACATATTGTGCTGTAACATCTCCTCCTTTTTGGAGTCTTGGAGAACAACTGAAAGTTATTATATTGTATATATAAAAAGCCATGTTTTCAAAGCATAATGACCACAGTGTAAGTCTCCGATCTGTCTCTAATCCTCTTTAAATTTGCACGTGGGTACTTGGTCAAGAATTCACAGTGGGCCGCCAAGTAAATTAGAATGTCAGTTTACATGGATTGATATATTGCTCACAGTTGTGCAAAATGTGTAGTCCTTTCTGGAGCCCAAAATGCTGAAGACATTGTTTTTGGCTAGATCGTTCTGCTCAGAGAATAATGAAAGTTTAAACTGTGTACATACATAAAATTTATGTTATTCAAGATAGTTACGTTTTAAATACAGTCATGTATAAACCATTTTCTTGCTGCTGCTATCATTCTTTGCCTCTAGTGCCGTGATGCAGTGGAGTTTTCATCTCTCTGATAGCCATGCTTCTCCTTGAGCGTGAGCTCAGTCACGGCGCCCTCGTGCTACAGGGTCATATATGTGCATTATGGAAGACTTCATGGTAGTTGTTAACGTTATAACCAAACTATGGTTTTATCCCAATTTTAATCATTTATTTAAGGCCTAGATAGCTTGTACTCATTAAATTTTTTTTTCTTTACGTGAGATTAGGGGAGATACAGAGATGGACTCCCACATGCTCCTGGACCAGGATTCATGTGGCAAGTCCTGTGTGGGGCTGAAGCTGGGGCCAACTGATTTAGTGCTCGGGGCTGATGGATGCTTGAACCAGTCGAGCCGCTGGCTGCAAGAGGGGAAGAGAGAGAGAGGGGGAAGGGGAAGAGAAACAGATGATCACTTCTGTGTGCCCTGACTGGGAATCGAATCCAGGACATCCAGACACTAGGCCGATACTCTATCCACCGAACCACTAGCCAGGGCCAAGTATTTTTAAAAACAATGATTCTGTCATCCCTTAATAATATTTTAAATATTATCTACTCTCATCTAGTTTGGAATATAATGTTCAACATGCAATGGATTGTTTGCTTACTGAGGAAATAAACTTTGAGCCTAGTAGCTGTTGTTATTTGCTACCCTTCTAGGAAATCATTCTATTACAGGCTCAGACATATCACTAGCATCACGAGGTTTTTTTGTTGTTGTTTTTTTTTGTTGTTTTTACAGAGACAGAGAAAGAATTAGAGAGAGGGATAGATAGGGACAGACAGACAGGAACGGAGAGAGATGAGAAGCATCAATTATCAGTTTTTCATTGTGACACCTTAGTTGTTCATTGATTGCTCCCTCACATGTGCCTTGACCATGGTCCTTCAGCAGACCGAGTAACCCCTTGCTCAAGCCAGAGACCTTGGGTCCAAACTGGTGAGCTTTTGCTCAAACCAGATGAGCCCGCGCTCAAGCTGGCGACCTCGGGGTCTCGAACCTGGGTCCTCCACATTCCAGTCCCAGTCCGACGCTCTATCCACTGCACCACTGCCCGGTCAGGTGCATCACATTTTGATGAATGTAAAAGTATTTTTAAAAACTTACTTCATTCACACTATTTTGGTGTGGAATTTTCCCTAATGATGTACTGAAATTATTGAAAATTATTTTTTTGGATAAGATTATCTATTTGAAATGAAGTATAAAGATAACTTAGATGTGTAATAATAAGACTAACTTTTATGCACTCTTTATATGAAAATGGTAAAACTAAACTAACAAAATTAATTGTACACGTTTGTACGAGTTTGTGGTTCATTTTGTGATACTATGTAGTATGATGCAAGTCAAAGGAAGAGAGACTCTTGAAAACCAAAAGGTGGTAACAATGATGCTACTTTTTAGAGATGAGGGCTCAGTTCTGAGAGCAGAAACCTACCGGCAGAATCTAAAGGGAATGATTCAGAAATAGCCAGTCAGCAGATGGGTATTTAGGAATAGTGCTAAGAATTATTAGAAGATAAAAAGTTGCTTCTGGGAAGAGAACTCATGTGTGAAAAGAGAAATAATGGGTTATTTTATGCTGTTTGATTTTTTTTAATCATGAAGCATGTGCTGTATTTTAAGCACAAAAGGAAGAGGAGATGATCTTTGGTGGGGCTCATTTGCTGCCTTCAAAGCTTAGAGTCTTGGGTCGAGGTAGAAACCAATCAGTCCCAGAATGGAGAGGTCGAGAGCAGCCGCAGCAGCCACTCCTCCAGTGAAGTAGCTTCATCTTGAAAGAGGTAAAGGCCCTGAGATAGATGTCATTTGCTGTAGGTTGTAACTCCGAGTGTGCTGATTTTATCTCATATTCAGCACACTACTTACTTATCACACCAGTTCACACGCAGTGCTCATTGAAATAGATGCCTGAGTGGCCAGCCTCTGTGATAAGATGGAGGCTGAACCTGCAGGCCCAGAAGCCTCAGAGCTCAGCATGGAGTTTTTCTCCTCTGAGAACCTTTGCTTTTCCTGGTCCTTTTACACCAGCTAACCTTGGTTTCATGATCAAGATGGTGATTTTTCATTTTTGTTTTCCCCAGACACCCCATTCTTTTTCATCTCTATTTTTTTGACAGGTTTTGGATTGGATCTAAATTTGCAACCCGGGCCCTGAGAATCTAATTTATGTGTCTATTACAGCATTCCTCAACAACATTAGTCTCAGGGCTGCTTTATATGCTTAAACAGTATTGAAGACCCCCAGAGGGTTTTGTTTACGTGGGGTTTATCTATTGATGTTTACCATATTAGAAATAAAAAACAGACATTTTCTAACTGTCTTGTTAATTTGTTTACAATAACATCAAACCAATGATATGTTACTGTAGCATTTTAAATGAAAAATAACTATTTTCCAACATAAAAATTATTTAGTGAGGTGAGTTTTGGTGTCCACATTTATGAAAATCGTTTAACGTCTGGCTTAATGTAAGATAGTTGGAATCTCAAAGCTGCTTTTACTTCAGCTTTGCTGTGTTATCACGTCATGTGACCTCTGGGAAATTTCACTGTATACGCAAGAGAAAGAGCGTGGAAAAGACAAATAATGTTGTAGTACTTGCAGGAGAGCAGTTCTGGTGGGGAGAACCCTGTGACAGGCCTTGAGGGCCACGGTGAAGTGGGGGGCTCCCTGCCGCCCTCCTTGTCCACCGTCCACTCTCCACTGTCTAGTTAGCACGGAGTGTGAGCCAGCCTGTGGCCTCCTCCCGGTTGGGAAGTCCTGCTGGCTTTGCTCAGCGTTTCAGTGGTTTATCCCAGTGGAGTTTCCCCTGCAAACTGTTGTCCTTTCTTCTTTCCCTTTGTCAAGGGAGGTTCGGCTTCATAGGCATTAATTCTCTCTGTGTTCTTAGACCCATGCCCACCCCAGAAATCAGAGGCATGGCGTCCTGGACTGGGTGATGTCAGGCAATCCCTCAGCTCCCAGCTGGGCTGTTCTCCAGACTTTTCTGGACGCATACTCAGTCAAATACATTTGAGTACACATGTCCCATTCTTGTGTATTTATGTGTTTAGGAGATGTATATGTAACATAGATCGGCAGACGTGTACGGACGGGACGAGTTGGTGGAACAGTGGTCTGGAATGGGCAAAAAAGAACATGGAGTGGGGGTGGCATACGGAATCATTTGTGTTGGAGAAATTGAGAGGGAAAGCCAGATTTAAAGGAGTAATCAGTGAAAACTTAAAGAATATGGGAGCATTGACTCCGATTCCTAAGAGCCCAATGAAAGGGACTGTCAGAATGGCATGGTGAGTGGGAGGAATAGTCACCTGGGTAATGGTCAGCATTTGGCCCAGTATGCCAAGGGTGGTAAATATAAGTAACAAAGAGGAGGGAGATGAGAGACACCTTTGCTTATGATCCTTAGTGAGTTTAAGAGGGGCTTTTTTTGTTGGCAACACTTGTTGAACTAATGGATCCCAGGTTTCTCGATGCAGTGTGAGTTTGCTGCAGAGAATCCCGCCCTTCTGCCTTAGTTCTGAGGTTCTGAGGTGCTCATTTTGTAGATCGGCAGATGTGTGCCCCAGGGAACGAGGTTGCAGGTATTGCCTTTCTGAAAATAACCACCCACCCCAGTAGATGTTAAGTCTGTAGAAAGGACTAGTTATGTGAGGACTTGTCACTGGGAGCTGGATCTGGGTCATCCCTTCATGACAGTCCATCCTTTACCCAGAGCATCTGGGGTCCTCAGTATCCTTCATAATGGTGGTAAAGGCATAACTCAAAGCTAAAAATAATATAGCCAGCACTGGTTGGGTTCTAATATGATTTTTGTCATTTAGATCAGTTGGAGACATTTCTTGAGCACCTGCTAAATCTTTGTTGATCAAAATAAGAATGATGGCTCTTGGAAGATGCTTGCATATATTCAAATATAAAAAAAAATTGAGCTCCCTACACTATAGATAATTATGAAAATCAAGAGACTTAGGACTGAAGCATGTAAGTTTCTGTATTAATAGGAAGAACATTCTAAAAACAGTGGCTATCAGCTTAATGTAAAGGCCAAATTTAGATGAGTTATCATGATTAAATCTTAAGAGATCATTAGAATGGATTATGTTTACTGAGTGTACTCCGTGTTCTAAGTGCTGTGTTAAATGTTATATGCCTTATCATTAATTCCCCAAACAACCCTGTGAAGTAGGTATTGTAGTAACCCTGATTTTCTAGATGAGGGAGCTAAGGTATAAGGTAACAAGGTTAAATAACTCACCCTCATAAATTGGCAGAACTGAGATTTTGAACCCAGTGATTTATTTTAAAAAATTATTGATGCTGTAAAATTTATATTACCAAATAAGATTCTGTATTCACATGCTAGTTCACAACCTCTTAAAAATGTAGAACTAATAAGTTATTTCAAAAAGAAATCTATTGGAAGGTCCCTACAATTTCACTAAGGGTGAGGGTTTAGATACAGATCTGAATATTTCAGTAAGGTATAACATCATTAGTGGAATATTATAGAGATGCAATCTAATTTGGACATATGTTAAAATGGGTTTATTACAACATTGAGTTAATATTCTAGGGAGCACCATTCCTGTTGTGTTCTATGTGAATGATGCCTCCTGGGGTTGGCTGTTGGTTATGTAAGTAAGTGAATGGCTTTAGTAAGTCCTGATACAAGAATAATAGGATCACTCATATAGGAATATACAAAATGGCAGCCACCCTGTACACATTTCTCTTCAATTCCAATGTACAAATGGCAGTCACTCTCTATCTAAAATAGGTCAGAATATATACTAACAAGACTGAGCTGTTATAGTAGCTGAGGATTAGAAATGTCCCAAGAGAAATAATGGGAGGAGCTGTGTATAAAATGAAAATTTGCGTAGGGTTTTAGAACTGATATAGTGAGGAATGGCTTTTCATCATTAGAGAGCTTATCTCTTTAAACCAGAACAGGAAAATAGCCATGATCATGGAAATAAATGCCTCATTAAATACCATTAGAATAAAAAATATGTGGTACCACTCTGGAGCCTCTTCCTAACCTGACAGATATATTGCTCATGTGCTTGGGTCTCTCACATTTTAATTACTCTTTAGTGATGTAGGGTTACTGGGCTCTAACACCACTTTGATTGCAAACCTGTTTAGGAGGCTAAGATGAACTGTGGCTTTGGGCTCTCCCAACACCATTGTGTATGCTTTATTGTGGCGAATATCAAAACAGCAGTTAATTATAGTAGGACCATTTCTGTTCTTCACCTCATTATCTCTGTCTTACACTATTATTTTCTCCTGGCACCAGTGAAGTGTGAACACAATGCCAGCACGGCATTCAGCACAAAAATAGAAAGGCAGATGGCAGATTTTACTATTTATAGTCCGAGCCAATTTGCCTGAGGTGAGCTGAAATGGTTCTTATCAAGAATGTTTTCATTTATTAAAGGGAGAAGGAAATGAAAGCCAAATACAAAGTCTCAGTCCCCAGGACTCTGGGAGCAAAACTCTTGCCAAAGATTGGAAAGCAATTCCAAGTATTGATTAGATATTTATGAACTGGAAAATTGTGTATTTTCCTCTCTGTTCTCAAAATAACAACTATTGGTCAGCAGCATCCTTCATGGCAAAGCTTGAGGAATTTGTTGTTCAGGGAAATCGTGCTGCCATAGCAACTGATGCGCAGTGAGTTTAAATTATTAGGAATAAAATAGGGTTATGTTAAGAACTAATTATTAAACACCATCAACTATACTATTTAAACTATGACTTGTGTTTTACTTCCTCATTCATCATCCCTTGCCTGTCAGAGAAAAAACCATAAAACAGCTGCTTCCCATTTGACTGTTTTGTTTTTTTCATTTAATTGTTTAAAACCCTGAAAATAAATTTGTATTAATCACTTGCGTGTGGAAAGAAATTTTGTATTCAAATTTAAAAGAGCAGTAAATTTCCTAGTCTTTCTTATTCTGTAGGTATCTGACTTAAAAAGTATTTTATTTTTAAGATCAGTTAAAAACTAAAACAACTTATTAAAGATCTTAGGTAGTCCAGATAATCGCCAATATAGCAGTGAGTCAGTGATAGTGGCTAATAAAAATCATATTCTATAGAAAATAAAGAATTTATATTTTAACCTGAAGAAATTAATTTGATTCAGTCATGGTTATACAAGAACAATATTTTGATTGACTATTGCAGTGTAGCAGATTATTTACTTATATTCTAAATTATGCCAAGCCATCTAATCCATTTTAAATCATGATAAAAGATCGTCATGTGAATTTACTGGTTTTATTTAGATGACATACTGGTTGATTTAAAACTTCCACTCTTTCATGGCTTGTACTTTGATAGATAGAAGTAGGTACTCCTGCTTTTGTTTTGTTTTTATTTGCACAGACTAGTCTCTTTCCATACCTTCAGTTTGAGCCTAAGCATATTCTTAAAGCTAAAATGAGTCTTTTGTAGGCAATATTTATTGTTGGATCTTGATTTTTTTAACCTTTTAGACACTTTGTGACTTTTAATGGGAGATTCAATCTATTTAAGGACTTATTATTACAATCTTATTAATTTTCTGGTTGTTTAGTTGCTCCCCCCTTTTCTTCCTCTCTTGCAGTCTTCCTTTGTGAATTGATGATTTTCCATAGTGGTATGTTTTGATTGTTTCTCTTCACCTTATTTGCATCTACATCAACAGGTTTTTCCTTTCTGGTTAGCATGAGGCTTACATAAAACATCTTGTAGATATAACAGTCTACTTTAAGCTGATTACAACTTAAGTTTCATCCCATACAAAGATTTTGCCCTTTAACATCCATACATTTTATTTGATGTCACAATTAACATCATTTCAGGTTGCCCATCATTAATAGATTATTGTAGCTATAGTTATTTTTACTACTTTGCCCGTTAACCTTCATACCAGAGTTAAGTTATAAACATACTACCCTATGATAATACTGGAGTGTTCTGATTTTAACTGTATACTTACCTTAACCAATGTGTGTTATATTTTCATATTACTAATTAATATTCTTTCATTTCAGCTACAAGAACTTACAGCATTTCTTGTAAGGCAGTTCTAGTGATGATTGACCACCTCAACTTTTGTTTAGTTGGGGGGTCTTTTTGATCCTTTATTTCTGAAGGACAAATTTGCTGGGTAAAGTATTTTTGGTTGGCAGCCCCCCCCCCCCCCACATACACACTTTGTATATATCATCCTATTCAATGTGGCCTGCAAAGTTTCTGCTGAGAAATCTGCTAATGGCCTTATAGGGATTCCCTTGTATATGAAGGATTTTTTTTCTCTTGCTGCTTTAAAATTTTTCTTTTTCTTTAATTTTAGACGATTTTATTATAACATGTCTTGGAGAAGATTGTTCTGGTTTGAAATTTTGGAAGGGGAACCTTTGAACTTCAAAGAGGAATTTTGATGTCCACATCTCTTCTCATATTTGGGGAGTTTGAAGCTATTATTTCTTTTTTTTTAAATTTTTATTAATTTTAATGGGGTGACATCAATAAATCAGGGTACATATGTTCAAAGAAAACATGTCCAGGTTATCTTGTCATTCAGTTAGTTGCATACCCATCACCCAAAGTCAGATTGTCCTCCGTCACCTTCTATCTAGTTTTCTTTGTGCCCCTCCCCCTCCCCCTCTACCTCCCTCTCCTCCTCCCCACACCGTAACCACCACACTCTTGTCTATGTCTCTTAGTCTCGTTTTTATGTCCCACCTACGTATGGAATAATGCAGTTCTTGTTTTTTTCTGATTTATTTATTTCACTCCGTATAATGTTATCAAGATCCCTCTATTTTGTTGTAAATCATCTGATGTCATCATTTCTTATGGCTGAGTAGTATTCCATAGTGTATATGTGCCACGTCTTCTTTATCCAGTCATCTATTGAAGGGCTTTTTGGTTGTTTCCATGTCCTGGCCACTGTGAACAATGCTACAGTGAACATGGGGCTGCATGTGTATTTACGTATCAATGTTTCTGAGTTTTGGGAGTATATACCCAGTAGAGGGATTGCTGGGTCATAAGGTAGTTCTATTTTCAGTTTTTTGAGGAACCACCATACTTTCTTCCATAATGGTTGTACTACTTTACATTCCCACCAACAGTGTATGAGGGTTCCTTTTTCTCCACAGCCTCTTCAACATTTTTTATTACCCGTCTTGTTAATAATAGCTAATCTAACAGGTGTGAGGTGGTATCTCATTGCAGTTTTGATTTGCATTTCTCTAATAACTAATGAAGATGAACATCTTTTCATATATCTGTTGGCCATTTGTATTTCTTCCTGAGAGAAGTGTCTGTTCATGTCCTCTTCCCATTTTGTTATTGGATTGTTTGTTTGTTTGTTGTTGAGTTTTATGAGTTCTTTGTATATTTTGGATATTAGGCCCTTATCTGAGCTGTTGTTTGAAAATATCATTTCCCATTTAGTTGGCTGTCTGTTTATTTTGTTGTCAGTTTCTCTTGCTTAGAAAAAACTTCTTAGTCTGATGTAGTCCCATTCATTTATTTTGCCTTCACTTCCCTTGCTTTTGGAGTCAAATTCATAAAATGCTCTTTAAAACCAAGGTCCGGAGGTGACGTCACGGAAATGGCACCGTGAGCAGCGCGTCCGACAGCTCTCCCCTAAATCACAACAAATTTATCAACTAGAAACAGAAAAATTTATCCTCGGAGCATTCCGGAGTTCCACACAAACTGATAGCGAAAGGACTGTTATCACTTGAATCTGAGAGACGAGGGTATGGAGGAATCTACCACAGGGACGTTCTTTCAAACCACAAGGAAGTGCGCCTGTGGTGAGTCAGCCCATATACTTGGGAACCGCGAGCCCCCGTGAGCTGCCGGCCGGCCGCCACGAGCCGCCACCGCGAGCGGCCGCCATGAGCTGCCGCCGCCAGCCGCCGCGAGCAGCCGCGCTGCTCGGTCCGGTTGAGCACCACTGACGTACCCAGCGGCCCGCACACTGCGAGTGGGGGTCGCCGGCCACCGGTGCCCAGAGCGCCCCATTCGCGCGCATGCCTTGGGCATTCCACACGCCCAGGGCGCCCTGCTGGCCCGCACACCCAGGGGGCTCCATTATCCTGCGCCTGGTGCGGTCCAGCCACCAGCGGTGGGGCGAGCGGGAGAGGCTTGAGAGATTCTCTCCATGGGCGGGGCACCTCACCCAGCCATTCAAGCTAACAATCAAGCGTTGGGGGAGGGGCGCGCGCAGGCAGCCTAAAATGCCTTCCGAAGCACAGCTGCGTCCCAATCACTGAAATTAGCTTAACCCATGAAATCTGCGCACCCTCGGTTCTATTTGATAAGATCTCTCTCAGTTCAGCGATCCAAGACAAGAGGCGTGATATTTTTTAGTGCCTCTCGCTAAAGGGGCGGGGGCAACTTCTGATTGATAGAGCCTCCATATTCAGGGATAAACGCTAACAAGAAGGACTTGGCAGATAATAAGGTCTATACTACACTAGTCGTAAGCAGAGACTAGTGCCTCTTCTTCCCTGCAAAAACAGGCTACAAAGTGTGGAAAGCCTGGGTTGAGAGGTCCAACTAAATGATAGGCGCTGAACAGTCACCTTGACAACAATTGACTCCCACCCCCGCCTGATTACACTGGAGGCCCTGACTCTCAGAGCCTTTCCCAAAGCCTTGCACTGAGTGGGGATAGAGTGGGGATTTCCCAGCTCTTTGAGCCTCTTACTCCCCAGGCAGAAGCAGTTGCAGCCTTATAGCTGGATCACCAGGCTGCTAATTCAGAAAGGGGGGACTAGGAGAGAGAATCCAGGAAAGCAAACTCTCTCATCGTTGGACCCTGCAAACGCCAACAAGCCTTTACTTCCAGCAAGACTAAAGCCAATTATATGACATTGCCATAGAATCCCATCAACTGCAAATCCCTACCTAAGAGTGACACAGGGGCAGAGCCTGGGGTACAGAGTCACCGACTAGGAAGAGGGAGAGAAAAGAAAAAGGAAGAAGTTAACCTCTCAAAATCAAGAAAAACCCACAGACTTTACAACTTGATCCACTAATTTTTTTTTGTTGTTGTTGTTGTTTGTTTCTTCTATCTTTTTGCCTTTATTTCCTCCACCTCGGTCCTTCTATTCTCTGCCCATCTCATGCTTCCCCTTTCTTGAACTACACTACCCATGAGTGTTGCATTTTATTTTTCTTCTTCATCCTCACCCTCCTTTAAGGTTATACTCCAAAACACTTAACTCTCACTCTCTCCTCTTTTGTTTTTTTTTTGTCTTGCTTTATTTTGTTTTTTTCTCTTCCTATTTTATTTCTTCCTTCGTTGTTCTCTTTTTCTTATTTTTTCCTTTCTATTCGTTTTTTCTTTTCTCATTTTACTTTCATCCCATATAATCCTCAATCACGAACAAATAAGTTAATTTGGGACTCAAGGCTTTTTTTTGGCTTTATTTCTCTTTTTTGCTTTTGTTTTTATTTTTTTTTCTTTTTTCTTCTTTGTTTATTTTTGTGGCATTTTGGGTCCTCCCAACCCAAGGTCTCCATTGTATTTAGTCTTCGCTCCACTTAATACAACAGATTTTTACTTATTATTTTTATTTTTTCTTCTTTATTATTCTTTTTTGGTCCTTTTTTCTGGTTCCCTCTTATCCCTCTCATTCTAAATCTTAGTTGACTATCACTTACAAGCAAATCATCTTATGCTTGTCTAAGATTTTCTTCCTTTTTTTTTTTTTTTTTTTGCATTTAGTAGGCCCCTACTTCCTTTTTTTTGCCCCTTGAACTCTTCACCCCAAATCAGGCCCTCCATTAAGGCACGATATTTCCCTGAGGAGGGCAGAGGAGGGAAAGAGAAGAGAGAAAAAAAGGGGGAAATAATAAATTATTAATGGGTTTTTTTTGTGGGGTGTTTTACCTTTTTTTTTTTTTTTCTTTTTCTTTTTACTCTTTATTAATTCTAATTAGTGCTATCAATAAGACCACCCTCAGATGCCGATAAGAAAGAGGAAATCGAATATTATGGATACAAAAGAAAGAGAGGTAACACAAATAGATGTGGAAAAATCTATGGAGAAAAGACTTAACATATTGGAAGCCTTGGAGCTAAATGACAGAGAATTTAAAATAGAAATCTTAAAAATACTCAGAGAGATACAAGAAAACACAGAAAGGCAATATAGGGAGATCAGAAAACAACTCAATGAACACAAAGAATATATTACCAAGGAAATTGAAACTATAAAAACAAATCAAACAGAAATGAAAAACTCAATTCACGAGCTGAAAAACGAGGTAACAAGCTTAGCTAACAGAACAGCCCAATTTGAAGATAGGATTAGTGAAATAGAAGACAAACAACTTGAGGCACAACAGAGAGAAGAAGAAAGAGACTCAAAAATAATAAAAAACGAGAAAGCCCTACAGGAATTGTCTGACTCCATCAGAAAGAATAACATAAGAATAATAGGTATATCAGAGGGAGAAGAGAAAGAAAATGGAATGGAGAATATACTCAAACAAATAATAGACGAGAACTTCCCAAGCCTGTGCAAGGAACTAAAGCCTCAAATTCAAGAAGCAAACAGAACACCAAGTTTTCTTAACCCCAACAAACCCACTCCAAGGCACATCATAATCAAGATGACACAAACCAATGACAAAGAAAAATTCTCAAGGCAGCCAGGGAAAAGAAGAGTACAACATATAAAGGAAGGCCTATTAGATTATCATCAGATTTCTCAGCAGAAACTCTACAAGCTAGAAGAGAGTGGACCCCAATATTTAAAGCCCTGAAAGAGAGGAACTTTCAGCCAAGAATACTATACCCATCAAAGCTATCCTTCAAGTATGAAGGAGATATAAAAACATTCACAAATACAGAAAAGATGAGAGAATTTATCAACAGAAAGCCCCCACTCCAGGAAATACTAAAGGGGGTTTTCCAACCAGATTCAAAGAACAAAAGAAAACAACACCACAAGTAACAGCTCCACCAAGAACACAATAAAACCAAACTTAAACTGTGATAACAAAGGAAAAAAAGGGGGGAGAGGATGGAGATTAACAGTAGCAAAGGATGATGAAGTGCAGAAATACTTATAAGATAGGGTACTACAATGAATATGGTAGGTACCCTTTTCATTACTTAATGGTAACCACCCTTAAAAAAACCACCACAAAAACACTTGACTTAAAAAAGGTAGAAACAGAGGAAAGAAGTATGGAACACAAACAAACAAAACCAAATGATAGAAAAACAAAAGAGAAGAATCAAACTAGATACAAAACTAATAGAAAGCAATTTATAAAATGGCAGTAGGGAACCCACAAGTGTCAATAATTACACTAAATGTAAATGGATTAAACTTACCAATAAAAAGACACAGAGTAGCAGAATGGATTAAAAAAGAAAATCCAACTATATGCTGCCTACAAGAAACACATCTAAGCAACAAGGATAAAAACAAATTCAAAGTGAAAGGCTGGAAAACAATACTCCAAGCAAACAACACCCAAAAAAAAGCAGGCGTAGCAATACTCATATATAATAATGCTGACTACAAGACAGAAAAAGTACTCAGAGACAAAAATGGTCATTTCATAATGATTAAGGGGAAGTTGAATCAAGAAGACATAACAATCCTTAATATATATGCGCCAAACCAAGGAGCACCAAAATATATAAGACAGCTACTTATTGACCTTAAAACAAAAACTAACAAAAATACAATCATACTTGGAGACCTCAATACACCGCTGACGGCTCTAGATCGGTCATCCAAACAGAGAATCAATAAAGATATAGTGGCCTTAAGCGAAATACTAGAACACCTGGATATGATAGACATCTACAGGACACTTCATCCCAAAGCGACAGAGTATACATTTTTCTCTAGTGTACATGGAACATTCTCAAGAATTGACCATATGTTGGGCCACAAAGACAATATCAGCAAATTTAGAAAAATTGAAATTGTACCAAGCATATTTTCTGATCATAAAGCCTTGAAACTAGAATTCAACTGCAAAAAAGAGGGGGAAAAACCCACAAAAATGTGGAAACTAAACAACATACTTCTAAAAAATGAATGGGTCAAAGAAGAAATAAGCGCAGAGATCAAAAGATATATACAGACAAATGAAAATGAAAATACGACATATCAGAATCTCTGGGATGCAGCAAAAGCAGTAATAAGAGGAAAGTTCATATCACTTCAGGCCTATATGAACAAACAAGAGAGAGCCGAAGTAAACCACTTAACTTCACACCTTAAGGAACTAGAAAAAGAAGAACAAAGACAACCCAAAACCAGCCGAAGAAAGGAGATAATAAAAATCAGAGCAGAAATAAATGAAATAGAGAACAGAAAAACTATAGAAAAAATCAATAAAACAAGGAGCTGGTTCTTTGAAAAGATCAACAAAATTGACAAACCCTTGGCAAGACTCACCAAGGAAAAAAGACACAGGACTCAAATAAATAAAATCCAAAATGAAAGAGGAGAGATCACCACAGACATCATAGATATACAAAGAATTATTGTAGAATACTATGAAAAATTATATGCCACCAAATACAACAATCTAGAAGAAATGGATAAATTCCTAGAACAATACAACCTTCCTAGACTGAGTCATGAAGAAGCAGAAAGCCTAAACAGACCAATCAGCAGGGAGGAAATAGAAAAAACTATTAAAAATCTCCCCCAAAATAAAAGTCCAGGCCCAGATGGTTATACTAGTGAATTCCATCAAACATTCAAAGAAGACTTGGTTCCTATTCTACTCAAAGACTTCCAAAAAATTGAAGAAGAAGCAATACTTCCAAACACATTTTATGAGGCCAACATAACCCTCATACCAAAACCTGGCAAGGATGGCACAAAGAAAGAAAACTACAGACCAATATCTCTAATGAATACAGATGCTAAAATACTAAACAAAATACTGGCAAACCGAATACAACAACATATTAAAAAAATAATACATCATGATCAAGTGGGATTCATCCCAGAATCTCAAGGATGGTTCAACATACGCAAAACGGTTAACGTAATACACCATATCAACAAAACAAAGAACAAAAACCACATGATCTTATCAATAGATGCAGAAAAGGCTTTTGATAAAATACAACACAATTTTATGTTTAAGACTCTCAACAAAATGGGTATAGAAGGAAAATATCTCAACATGATAAAGGCCATATATGATAAACCATCAGCCAACATCCTATTAAACGACATAAAACTGAGGACTTTCTACCTTAAATCAGGAACAAGACAGGGTTGTCCACTCTCTCCACTCTTATTCAACATGGTGCTAGAAGTTCTGGCCAGAGCAATCAGACAAGACAAAGAAATAAAAGGCATCCATATCGGAAAAGAAGAAGTAAAGCTATCACTTTTTGCTGATGATATGATCCTATACATCGAAAATCCGAAGGACTCCACAAAAAGATTATTAGAAACAATAAACCAATACAGTAAGGTCGCAGGATACAAAATTAACATACAAAAGTCCATAGCCTTTCTATATGCCAACAATGAAATATTAGAAAACGAACTCAAAAAAATAATCCCCTTCACGATTGCAACAAAAAAAATAAAATACCTAGGAATAAACATAACAAAGAACGTAAAGGACCTATATAATGAAAATTACAAAGCATTGTTAAGGGAAATCGAAAAAGATACAATGAGATGGAAAAATATTCCTTGTTCTTGGATAGGAAGAATAAATATAATCAAAATGGCCATATTACCCAAAGCAATATACAAATTTAATGCAATTCCCATCAAAATCCCTATGAGATTTTTTAAAGAAATGGAACAAAAAATCATCAGATTTATATGGAACTATAAAAAACCCCGAATAGCCAAAACAATCCTAAGGAAAAAGAATGAAGCTGGGGGCATTACAATACCTGACTTTAAACTATATTATAGGGCCACGATAATCAAAACAGCATGGTATTGGCAGAAAAATAGACACTCAGACCAATGGAACAGAATAGAAAGCCCAGAAATAAAACCACATATATATGGTCAAATAATCTTTGATAAAGGGGCCAAGAACACACAATGGAGAAAAGAAAGCCTCTTCAACAAATGGTGTTGGGAAAACTGGAAAGCCACATGCAAAAGAATGAAACTCGACTACACCCTGTCCCCGTGTACTAAAATTAATTCAAAATGGATCAAAGACCTAAATATAAGACCTGAAACAATAAAGTACATAGAAGAAGACATAGGTACTAAAATCATGGACCTGGGTTTTAAAGAACATTTTATGAACTTGACTCCAATGGCAAGAGAAGTGAAGGTAAAGATAAATGAATGGGACTACATCAGAATTAAAAGTTTTTGCTCAGCAAGAGAAACTGATATCAAAATAAACAGACAGCCAACTATATGGGAACTGATATTTTCAAACGACAGCTCAGATAAGGGCCTAATATCCAAAATTTACAAAGAACTCATAAAACTCAACAGCAAACAAACAAACAATCCAATAAAAAAATGGGAAGAGGACATGAACAGACACTTCTCCCAGGAAGAGATACAAATGGCCAACAGATATATGAAAAGATGCTCAGCTTCATTAGTTATTAGAGAAATGCAAATCAAAACTACAATGAGATACCACCTCACTCCTGTTAGATTAGCTATTATCAACAAGACGGGTAATAGCAAATGTTGGAGAGGCTGTGGAGAAAAAGGAACCCTCATTCACTGTTGGTGGGACTGTAAAGTAGTACAACCATTATGGAGGAAAGTATGGTGGTTCCTCAAAAAACTGCAAATAGAACTACCTTATGACCCAGCAATCCCTCTACTGGGTATATAACCCAAAACCTCAGAAACATTGATACGTGAAGACACATGTAGCCCCATGTTCATTACAGCACTGTTCACAGTGGCCAAGACATGGAAACAACCAAAAAGCCCTTCAATAGAAGACTGGATAAAGAAGATGTGGCACATATACACTATGGAATACTACTCAGCCATAAGAAATGATGACATCAGATCATTTACAGCAAAATGGTGGGATCTTGATAACATTATAAGGAGTGAAATAAGTAAATCAGAAAAAAACAAGAACTACATGATTCCATACATTGGTGGAACATAAAAATGAGACTAAGAGACATGGACAAGAGTGTGGTGGTTACCAAGGGTGGGGGGGGGGGGAGGGAGGACATGGGAGGGAGGGAGGGAGAGAGTTAGGGGGAGGGGGAGGGGCACAGAGAACTAGATAGAGGGTGACGGAGGACAATCTGACTTTGGGTGAGGGGTTTGCAACATAATTTGATGACAAAATAACCTAGACATGTTTTCTTTGAATATATGTACCCTGATTTATTAATGTCATCCCATTACCATTAATAAAAATTTATTAAAAAAAAAAACAAAAAAAAAAACCAAGGTCCATGAGTTTAGAACCTATGTCTTCTTCTATGTACTTTATTGTTTCAGGTCTTATATTTTGGTCTTTGATCCATTTTGAATTAATTTTAGTACAAGGGGACAAACTGTAGTCGAGTTTCATTCTTTTGCATGTGGCTTTCCAGTTTTCCCAGCACCATTTATTGAAGAGGCTTTCTTTTCTCCATTGTGTGTTGTTGGCTCCTTTATCGAAAATTATTTGACCATATATATGTAGTTTTATTTCTGGACTTTCTATTCTGTTCCATTGGTCTGAGTGTCTATTTTTCTGCTAATACCATGCTGTTTTGATTGTCGTGGCTCTATAATATAGTTTGAAGTCAGGTATTGTAATGCCCCTAGCTTCATTCTTTTTCTTTAGGATTGCTTTGGCTATTTGGAGTTTTTTATAGTTCCATATTAATCTGATGATTTTTTGTTCCATTTCTTTAAAAAATGTCATTGGAATTTTGATGGGAATTGCATTAAATTTGTATATTGCTTTGGGTAATATGGCCATTTTGATTATATTTATTCTTCCTGTCCAAGAACAAGGAAAATTTTTTCATCTCATTGTATCTTTTTCGATTTCCCTTAACAATGCTTTGTAATTTTCATTATATAGGTCCTTTACCTTTTTTGTTATGTTTATTCCTAGGTATTTTATTATTTTTGTTGCTATCGTGAAGGGGATTATTTTTTTAGTTCATTCTCTAATGTTTCATTGTTGGCATATAGAAAGGCTATGGACTTTTGTATATTAATTTTGTATCCTGCGACCTTACTGTATTGGCTTATTGTTTCTAGTAATCTTTTTGTAGAGTCTTTAGGGGTTTTCGATGTATAGGATCATATCATCTGCAAAAAGTGATACCTTTACTTCTTTTCCGATATGGATGACTTATTTTTTTATCTTGTCTGATTGCTCTGGCTAGAATCTCTAGCACCACGTTAAAAATAAGAGTGGAGAGAGTGGACAACCCTGTCTTGTTCCTGATTTAAGGGGGAAAGCCTTCAGTTTTATGCCATTTAATATGATGTTAGCTGATGGTTTATCATATATAGCCTTTATCATGTTGAGATATTTTCCTTCTATACCCATTTTGTTGAGTGTCTTAAACATAAAATTGTGTTGTATTTTATTGAATGCCTTTTCTGCATCTATTGATAAGATCATGTGGATTTTGTTCTTTGTTTTGTTGAAATGGTGTATTACGTTAACCGTTTTACGTATGTTGTACCATCCTTGAGATTCTGGGATGAATCCCACTTGATCGTGATGTATTATTTTTTTAATATGTTGTTGTATTCAATTTGCTAGTATTTGTTTAGTATTTTAGCATCTGTATTCATTAGAGATATTAGTCTGTAGTTTTATTTTTTTATGCTGTCCTTGCCAGGTTTCGGTATGAGGGTTATGTTGGCCTCATAAAATGTGTTTGGAAGTATTGCTTCTTCAATTTTTTGGAAGTCTTTGAGTAGAATAGGAACCAAGTCTTCTTTGAATGTTTGATAGAATTCTCTAGTATAACCATCTGGGCCTGGACTTTTATTTTTGGGGAGGTTTTTAATAGTTTTTTCTATTTCTTCCCTGCTAATTGGTCTGTTTAGGCTTCTGCTTCTTCTTGACTCAGTCTAGGAAGGTTGTATTGTTCTAGAAATTTATCCATTTCTTCTAGATTGTTGAATTTAGTGGCATATAGTTTTTCATAGTATTCTACAATAATTCTTTGTATATGTATGATATACATATATCTTTATATATCTATGATATCTATTGTGATTTCTCCTCTTTCATTTTGGATTTTGTTTATATGAATTCTTTCTTTTTTTTCCTTGGTGAGTCTTGGCAAGCGTTTGTCAATTTTGTTGATCTTTTCAAAGAACCAGCTCCTTGTTCTATTAGTTTTTTCTATAGTTTTTCTGTTCTCTATTTCATTTATTTCTGCTCTGATTTTTATTATCTCTTTTCTTCGGCTGGTTTGGGTTGTCTTTGTTCTTCTTTTTCTAGTTCCTTAAGGTGTGAAGTTAAGTGGTTCACTTGGGCTCTCTCTCTTGTTTGTTCATATAGGCCTGAAGTGATATGAACTTCCCTCTTATTACTGCTTTTGCTGCATCCCATAGATTCTGATATGTCGTATTGTCATTTTCATTTGTCTGTATATATCTTTTGATTTCTGCGCTTATTTCTTCTTTGACCCATTCATTTTTTAAAAGTATGTTTAGTTTCCACATTTTTGTGGGTTTTTCCCTCTCTTTTTTGCATTTGAATTCTAGTTTCAAGGCTTTATGATCAGAAAATATGCTTGGTACAATTTCGATTTTTCTGAATTTGCTGATGTTATTTTTGTGGCCCAACATATGGTCAATTCTTGAGAATGTTCCATGTACACTAGAGAAAATGTATACTCAGTCACTTTTGGATGAAATGTCCTGTAGATATCTACCATATCCAGGTGCTCTAGTGTTTTGTTTAAGGCCAATATGTCTTTATTGATTTTCTGTTTGGATGAACAATCTAGAGCCATCAGCAGTGTTTTGAGGTCTCCAAGTATGACTGTATTTTTGTCAGTTTTTGTTTTAAGGTCAATAAGTAGCTGTCTTATATATTTTGGTGCTCTTTGGTTTGGTGCATATATATTAAGAATTGTTATGTCTTCTTGATTCAGTGTCCCCTTAATCATTATGAAATGATCTTTATGTCTCTGAATATTTTTGCTGTCTTGTAGTCAGCATTATTAGATATGAGTATTGCTATGCCTGCTTTTGGGTGTTATTTGCTTGGAGTATTGTTTTCCAGCCTTTCACTTTGAATTTGTTTTTATCCTTGTTGCTTAGATGTGTTTCTTATAGGCAGCATATAGTTGGATTTTCTTTTTTAATCCATTCTGCTACTCTGTGTCGTTTTTTTTTGTTGTTGTTGCATTTTTCTGAAGCTGGAAACAGGGAAAGACAGTCAGACAGACTCCCGCATGCGCCCTACCGGGATCCACCTGGCACTCCCACCAGGGGCGACGCTCTGCCCACCAGGGGGCGATGCTCTGCCCATCCTGGGCGTCACCATGTTGCGACCAGAGCCACTCTAGTGCCTGAGGCAGAGGCCACAGAGCCATCCCCAGCGCCCGGGCCATCTTTGCTCCAGTGGAGCCTTGGCTGCGGGAGGGGAAGAGAGAGACAGAGAGGAAGGCATGGCGGAGGGGTGGAGAAACAAATGTGCGCTTCTCCTGTGTGCCCTGGCCGGGAATCGAACCCGGGTCCTTCGTTCCCTAGGCCGACGCTCTACCGCTTAGCCAACCAGCCAGGGCCCTACTCTGTGTCTTTTTATAGGTGAATTTAATCTATTTACATTTAGTGTAATTATTGACACTTGTGGGTTCCCTATTGCCATTTTATAAATTGCTTTCTGTTAGTTTTGTATCGTGTTTGATTCTTCTCTTTTGCTTTTCTATCCTTTGTTTTTGTTTGGTTGTATTCCATACTTCTTTCCTCTGTTGCTATCTTTTTTAAGTCATGTGCTTCTGTGGTGGTTTTTTCAAGGGTTTTTACCATTAAGTAATGATGTGCACTTCCTCGTTCTTTGCTATTCTTAATCTTTGTCCTTTCCCCTTTTATTTTTTTTTTGTTGTTGTTTTTGTTGTCACAGTTTAAATTTGGTTTTATTGTGTTCTTGGTGGAGCTTTTAGTTGTGGTTTTGTTTTGTTTTATTCTTTGTATCTGTTTGGAAAACCCCCTTTAGTAATTCCTGGAGTCGGGGTTTTCTGATGATAAATTCCCTCATCTTTTCTGTATCTGTGAATGTTTTTATTTCTCTTTCATATTTGAAGGATAGCTTTGATGGTTATAGTATTCTTGGCTGAAAGTTTCTCTCTTTCAGGACTTTAAATATTGGAGTCCACTGTTCTAGCTTGTAGAGTTTCTGCTGAGAAATCCGATGATAATCTAATAGGCCTTCCTTTATATGTTGTATTCTTCTTTTCCCTGGCTGCCTTGAGAATTTTTTCTTTGCCATTGGTTTGTGCCAATTTTATTATGACATGCCTTGGAGTAGGTTTTTTGGGGTTAAGAAAACTCGGTGTTCTGTTTGCTTCTTGAATTTGAGGCTTTAGTTCTTTCCACAGGCTTGGGAAGTTCTCATCAATTATTTGTTTGAGTATGTTCTCCATTCCATTTTCTCTCTCTTCTCCCTCTGATATACTATTATTCTTATGTTATTCTTTTTGATGGAGTCAGATAATTCCTGTAGGGCTTTCTCATTTTTTAAAAATTTTTGAGTCTCTTTTCTTCTTCTCTCTGTTGTGCCTCAACTTGCTTGTATTCTATTTCATTAATCCTACCTTCTATCTGCCTGTTCTATTAGCTAAGCTTGTTACCTCGTTTTTCAGTTCGTGAATTGAGTTTTTCATCCTGTTTGATTTGTTTTTATAGTTTCAATTTCCTTGGTTATATATTCTTTGTGTTCGTTGAGTTGTTTTCTGAGCTCCCTAAATTGCCTTTCTGTGTTTGCTTGTATATCTCTGAGTATTTTTAGGATTTCTATTTTAAATTCTCTGTCATTTAGCTCCAAGGTTTCCAATATATTAAATTTTTTCTCCATAGATTTTTCCTCATCTATCTGTGCTACATCTCTGTCTTTTGTATCCATGATATTCGATTTCCTTTTCCTTAATGGCATCTGAGGGTGGTTTTGTTGATAGTACTTCATGTTCAGTGTGGGACTTCTAGATGCTCCAAGGATAGATTTTTTTGTCTCTGATTGAAGAACTTGTTGAAATTTTGGTGAGATTTATCGGTATCGCTCCTCACAGTGCCATTTCTCTGACGTCACTCCCCATTATTTCTTTAAATAAGCTTTCTACCCCCTTCTCCCTCTTTCTCCTTTGGAACTATAATAATGCACAGGTTGTTTTTCTTACTGATATTCCATAGTTCATGTAGACTTTGTTCTTTCTTCTTATTATTATTATTTATTTTTTATTTTTTTTTGCAGAGACAGAGAGAGAGTCAGAGAGAGGGACAGACAGGGACAGACAGACAGGAACGGAGAGATGAGAAGCATCAATCATTAGTTTTTCATTGCGCATTACAACACCTTAATTGTTCATTGATTGCTTTATTATATGTGCCTTGACCACGGGCCTTGAGCAGAGTGAGTAACCCCTTGCTGGAGCCAGCGACCTTGGGCTCAAGCTGGTGAGCTTTTTGCTTAAACCAGATGAGCCTGTGCTCAAGCTGGCAACCTCAGGGTCTTGAACCTGGATCTTCTGCATCCCAGTTCGATGCTCTATCCACTGCGCCACCGCTCGGTCAGGCTGTTCTTTCTTTTTCATTTTTTTCTTTGCTCTACTTTGACTTAATTTCTCAGGTCATAATTTCTAATGATCTGTCTTCTACTTCAGATTCTTTCTTTTGTTTGTTCTATTCTTCTATTAATGCTTTCCTCTGCATTTTTCATTTCATTCATTGTATTATTCAGCTCCAGAATTTCTGAGCTGTAATTGGTCATTGTTCTTATAAGTGGTCTAGGAAATCCCTCAAGAAATAACTAGAAATTATTATTTACCTGGGAGAAAGGGGAGGTTTTCTCTAAAGCAGTGTTTTCAGAGTTTGGTGTTGATCAGAATCACTTGGAAATCATGTTAAAGGGCAGATTGCTGGGCCACACCACCATAGTTTCTTATTCAGTTCAATTGTAATAGGGTCTGAGACTTTGCATTTTTTACTTAGTTCTCAGGTGATGCTTCTTAGAAGCTCAATCTAGTTAATAAGAGAGTGTCCTGAGCTTCCAAGTGTCAGAGTAGCAGTTAAAACAACAAGCCAAAAATGAAAAGAGGTAAGCCTTTCATCATTGCTATGATATAAGCAATAGTTGAATAATAGAGGAAATGCTGACTCTTCCTTTTCCATTTTCCCCATTTATGGGCATACCAGGTGAGGGTTGGTAGGTTAGCACAGACAAGGGAATTGTCTCAGTGTTGAGGGAATCCCTGAACAAAAGGCTCTAGATTACATCTGTGTAGGGGAGGAAAAAGTGCTAGGAGTGAAAAAATATTGAGTAATGGAGAAGAGTGTCAAGTTCCCTAGGTTGCCTTGCGAAGCTCATAGCAGAGAAGCCTGAAGAAGACCTCTGCACTAGGCCTCAGATAGAGAGACCTAGGAATGAAGGCACCTGGGAGGAATATAAATAGATGGAAGAGCATGATTGGTTAGGAGGCCTGAGTCCTTGACTGCAGTTCCTTTTAGAGACGGCAGTGCATTGTGCACTGGCTGTGCACTGAGTCTGGTGTTGGGAATGCAGCTTGTCACATGATGTTTGCTTGGTAGTCTTTGCATACAGTTGTCTTTTATCAGGCCTGAAAAATCACACATAGGGTTTTATTTTTGTTGTTTTTTTTTTTTAGAGAGGATGGAGGGGGAGAGAGAGAGAAAAAGAGAGAGACGGAGAGGGGGGTGGACCAGTAAGCATCAGCTCCCATCTGTGTCTTGACTGGGCAAGCCCAGAATTTTGAACCGGCAACCTCAGCATTCCAGGTCAACACTTTATCCACTGCACCACCACAGGTCAGGCCCACATGTAGGTTTTTAACAGGGAGTCGGACTCTTCTGTGCTGATGTTGTTGGCAGAGGAACTACACTTTGAGAACTACTCATCTAAATTCTAAAGTGTAGCAGTGTTTGTCTCACCAGCTCATTCCTATTTAAGATAGTCATCACATTGAATTGTCACATTTTCAAAATAATATTCATGCAGCATTTTAAGACAGCTTTCAACCATCTGTTGACTAGTAAATATTAGCCTTGTCACTAAGTAATAAAGTAAAATGTTTGTAGTATGATTGGATGCTAAACCTTACTGTACTTGGAATTATATGTAAACTCCCACAGTTGAAAACTAAAGTGGTTTGGATTCCATTTGGTAAAGGTGTAGTCCTCTTTCTTAAAAGTAGCTTTTTGTATTGTAACACAAACAATTTAGTGGTTAAGAGTTCAGGCTATGAGACCTGAATGAATGAGTGAATGAATGAATGAATGAATGACGAATGAATGCCTTGCAGACCCCCACTCTGGCCCATTGCAGTCTTTTTGGCTCCCAAATCCAGATGTCTCCCACCTTAAACTCTTGCTCAGGCCACTGTCCACAGTGCTGAAGTTTCTCATTCTCTCCGTCTGTCAAAATACCACTTATGTTTTAAGACTCAGTTCACTTCTTCCATTTGTAGACCGTTTCCTCCACCTTATAAGTCCCACAGAACTAGGTTTGTAGTTTTCTATACTTTTAATGCTCAACTCTTTATTGTGAACCTATATTATATCATATTTGAATTCCTTGTCATACATGAGTGGAGTCAGAAGAGAGGTGGATAACAGAACAATTTACTAAGTGTTTACTTTCAAATACTTTGCTCAGATCCTTACACATGTTTTCCTTTGTCTTATCTGACCTTTTAAGCACTTAAATATTCTGCTTCTCTTCTTTGGGGCTTTGAAACTTCAAAGTACTGCTTACCAAATGTGAATGAATGGCATTCACTCTAAAGGCATATATAAAATATATGGGAAAATTCATGTTGTTATGAAAAGTGCTCTGACAGCAGGCTTTCGTCTTTCAGAATTGCTTGTCAGGTTTTCATTGAATTAGAAAACGTCAACTTTCCATGAGCTGCATAGAAAAATAGGGCATAATAAAAGTAAATGGAATATGTATAATTTTATAAGAATGAAAAAGTTTTGTCCTTGAAAACTCCAATTTTCTTTAACTTTATTGTATGATAGACTATTGTCTGTACATAGTAGACATTCAGTGAATATTTGTTAAATGAATCTGATAGCTTCTTGTTAATAGAATTCAAAAATGCTAAAATAATGTGGATGTGTGTGTTCTGTAGAAAATCTTGTCCTTATTTTACCTCAGGTTTATCAGAACATTTTTTTCTTCTTACAATTATTCTTTCATTGCTATTGTAATTATTGTTGAGGTCTGCACTTTGAGAATTTACTCAAATGAATAATTTCAGCATTAGAAATAAATGGAGTTTGGAACTCTAATGTATGGCCCTTTCCTCAAAGGGCAGCTGGAGAGTGAAAAACTCCAAAGGAAAAATAATTCTAACTTTTTGAGCAGAAGTTTGAGGGTCTGAATTATTATCTGATATTATTTTAGCCTGGACCCTTTAAATAATTTTTTTCTTCTACTAGGGAAAAGAGTAGATTTAGATATCGTATGTTTATTTCACACTTTAAAAACAATTTTCTCTGGTAAGATAGAGTAAAATAGATCTAAAACCAGGGAGATTTTCAAGTTATAGAATGTAATTAGGTAGTGAAATTTTATCTTGCTGCTTCTGAGGTTGGTTCTTTGATTTAAAAGGCCAGTAATCTCACTTATTGATTTCTTTGAAATAACGAGTTGCCTTTCTTCTCTCCCTCACCAAATCATAAAGATAATTTCAGAAATGTCTTTCCTGCTGAGCTTTTGTATTTTGCCAGTTTTTCTGTGACTTAGATGAAGTTTCAATTAAAAATAGACTATAAACTTATATGTGGGAGGCAATTGAATGAGTTGCTATGACAGTTCATATTATGAGGTTGAACCAAGTGCAAAGAAGCTTAATAAGACTTAAGAAACAGAGCTCTGTCATACTAGTGATTACCCTGTCCCCAGGGTAGTGGGGTGGTGGAGTGGTGGAAAGGGACAGTAGGCTAACTGGGAGAATCAGTGGAGCCTATAGCCCAGAACTCACTGCTATGAAGAAGCCATCTTCCTAAGGAGCACCCCTCTTTCCAGGGTATAGGTAGAAGAAGGTTTTGGGAAAACAGGTTTGTGTTGCCCATCTCCCCTGACCTCCACAGCCAATGTTTAGAGAGCTGCCTAAGTAAAAGCTACCTACCATCAGCAATTCTTGCACCTCCTGATTCTGAAAGCAAATTTTTTTTAATGGAATTTTCTAGATTAGATCCTGCCATCTTCTACCCTCTGTATTTCTCACTAGAATTTTGGAATATTGCAAAGCGTATCTTTGTACATACCAAGAAATTTTAACATTCTATTATTAGTGTGCCATTGGATATTAAGCTTGGATATTAGGAAAGCAAACAGCATTTTAATTTAACTGGCCTTTATTTTAAGAAATATTTTCATTTACAGAACACTGGCAATTAAAAATAGAAGGGAGCCCTGGCCGGTTGGCTCAGCGGTAGAGCGTCGGCCTAGCGTGCGGAGGACCCGGGTTCGGTTCCCGGCCAGGGCACACAGGAGAAGCGCCCATTTGCTTCTCCACCCCTCCGCCGCGCTTTCCTCTCTGTCTCTCTCTTCCCCTCCCGCAGCCAAGGCTCCATTGGAGCAAAGATGGCCCTGGCGCTGGGGATGGCTCTGTGGCCTCTGCCTCAGGTGCTAGAGTGGCTCTGGTTGCAACATGGTGACGCCCAGGATGGGCAGAGCATCGTCCCCTGGGGGGCAGAGCGTCACCCCATGGTGGGCGTGCTAGGTAGATCCCGGTTGGGCGCATGCGGGAGTCTGACTGTCTCTCCCTGTTTCCAGCTTCAGAAAAATGAAAAAAAAAAATAGAAGGGAATAAAAGAGAAGAAAATTGGCAGCCTCATTTTTATGAGAAGATGGCTAATAAAATTAATTTGGGCAATACAAATTTAACTATTGAAGGAAGCATATGTAATGAATTTGTTTTCCCATTTCTAGAAGGAGCTTGGGTAGATGAAATGGGAAGATTTCATTCTCCTGCTGATAGAGTATGGGTTGTTCGGAAGGAAAACAAAGAGAACCAGCGGAGAGCTCCAGGTCTGACACAGAAACAGAAGATCTCTGTTTATTTGTCCTGAGTTCCAGGAAAGCTCTCAAATCTTTATGGGGAGGTGGGGCCACCATTCTAACTAATATGTGCATTTTTATGCTATGCTCTGTTTATAATCTGTTTTTAAATTTGACTTAAATCATTGTGAAAAATTTCCTACACCACTAAATATTTTCCCCCAGTATAATTTTAATGACTACATAACATTTAATTGTAAGGCTTTTGTTGTATGGATATTTACCCATTTCCCTATTGTTGAGTGTTTTGTGATGGAATTTTTAATATTCTACTACCATGAAGTACAAAGAATTATATTTTACTTTTTAAAGTACTGCATACTGACTTTTTATAATGACATACAAAGAAAAAACTTTTGTTTTTGTTTTCTCCTCATTTTAAATAGTGCATGCTAGGGAAGGAATAGTTTCAAGAACCCACATCCAGTAGCCCAGATAGTAAACTTTTGAAAACAGCTTTCTGGATAAGGCTGGTAGGACTGAATGGAACACTTGGTCCTTATTTATTTATGTTTCTAAGGTTCCTGGTTAACTTTGATGATTTGGTCTTCCATCACCATTAATCTAGAGCAGGTTCTTCTCTGATTCCTCCAGTTCTGATGCTCTGAGCTCTCTGACGGTAGGTCTGGGCTCTCTTCTATGCCTCACATGTAACAAGGATTTTGTAAAAAATGATTCAGGCAGAATCAAGTAGGGAAGGAAGGAGAAAAGGAAGATTATTTCTTGCAGTCTTCCTATTCTCAAAACCTATGATATCAAAATTTAACTTGAAAAGTCACATTTTCCCCAGATCTTATTTATACTTCTAATTAAAGCTCATTTCAACATTATTATGTTTAAATATTTATGACCCTTTCTGTTGAGACATATTTTTGAACTGTGTATTTTTCTATTTTTATTTTTTTAAAGATTTTATTATAACCTTATCTGGAGATACTGGCATACTATGACAATCCAGTAGCTACTGCTGAGCACTCTGTTAAAATTTGTGGGGCAGGGTTGAGGGGAGGGTTTGGAGGTGTCTCCTAGTCTGACCTTAGCACACCTCCCTTGCTTGAGAGTACATTGTTACTGTTGGCCTGATAAATCCTTGACAAAGGAGCCGGATCCTCAGGTCGGATGGGTAGACTAGTTCCTTCTCTCTGGGAAAGGAAATTGTGAGTGATTACAATGTTATTGCAGCTATTGCTGCTTCAGTTATTTAGTCAATAGTCATTTACCGAATACTTACTAGATGACAGAGTTATGAAAAGTCCTAGGAATACAGCTGTAACCCAGGAGAGTCCCTGGCGTGGTATGAGTTGAAGTGAGGTATACACAAACCAGGGAAACCGGCGATTATGACATAATCTGAAGTGGAAGTTTGTAGGATGGGCCCCTAACGAAGTCTGGGCTGAAGGAGGAGGAAGGGATGGCCGCCATTTTCTCACCCCTAACATCTAGCCCACCCCCCCTTTCCCATTTGATCGACTACTTTAGATCTTGCCACTTACATTTTTAAAACCGTATATAGTGTTTCTCAAACACTTCCTTTCATTTTAGGACTCTCTTCAACCAGCAAAGGAGAGGGAGCTAGTTACTGAATACAGAGGAGACGGGGGTGGTGTGCTGTCATGTGAGTTTTATGTGTTATTCCCCATTGTGGTCAATAAAGTATGATTCTGATTCAGGTATAAAGACCTTGTCAGGAGCACAAGATGTAATCATTGTTTCAACTCTACATTATCTTGCAATAAAATTGAATTTTGAGGAAGATGCTCATGAACATCCAGTATCCTTACCCCATGCATGCTGTTATTCGGCAAGCATGCACCCAGTCAGTTACACTCATTTCTAGTCAGCCTTCTAAAAATGTTGCCAGAGCAATCTCCCTGAAGCTCTCATCCTGTTATGTAATTTCCTTGTTCTTTTCAGTTTAGAAAAAAAAACTCCAAACCTCCAAACTCCTTAGCATGCATGAAAATGCTTTCTGGTTCTGCCTGGAGCCCACATTCTCCCTCCTAGACGGCGCTGCCTCCTCCCATCCACGCTGGTGCACAACTTCTTCTCTGACCCTCTTGAAAAACCGTGTCTGTGCCACGATGGGCCTTCTGTCTGGGATGCGTGCTTCTCTCCGTTAGTGGGAACATTCTAGCTGCTACCCAGGGCCATCTAGATCAAATGCCGGCTCCCTCTGAAGCTTTCCCCGGTTTTTCAACCTGAATGTAATTTTTCCTCTTTTGGTTTATTGTAAATCTTTTTAACAGTTTTTATGAATACTTATCTCATTCTTCCCTTATGATTCTTTATACATGTTATCTTTTCATTTTCTGCAAGATTAAGAAAGATTTTTAAAAACATTTTCCAAACCCCAAATTGCCTGCCAGTACCCTATATAGTATATGGCCCATAAATGTCTCCTGAAAGGAACGGAAGTTTGAAGTCTAACCTTGTAGACATTCCACTAATCCAGGGACTTTGTATTCTATTCCCAGTGCTGCCATTTACTCTCTGAATTGCAGCCTGACATTTAATTTTTTTTATGACTTAGTTATTTTTTACCCACAAAGTGGGTGTAATGATATTTCACTCTGTGTTATAAAATTGTTATTTATTGAAGAACTACTTTGAACTCCTTGGGGGAAAATGGTCAGATTTATAGAAAAGAATAGAATTATGCCTCAGCAAAATGAAAAACTTGAACACAATTTAAAGACAATTTTGTTTAAACATCAAATAATCTAGAACTACAGGGCCAATGATAGTGTATATGTACACCTGTGTATATAATATTTCATGTTTATGCGTTCAATACCAAACTATGGTGAATATGTCTGCTAAATTTTTAGGAGGCAGAAATTGTTACAGAAAAACACATTACTTTAGTGGTCAGAACCTGGGCTCTGGAGATAGAATGCCTCAGTTCAAATCACTTTTAAGCCTTCTGTGACCTATGGTGAGTTATGAACTTTTTTTTAGCAAGAGAGAAAGGAAGAGAGAGAGATAATGAGAAGCATCAACTGGTAGTTGTGGCACTTTAATTGTTCACTGATTGCTTCTCACTTGTCCCTTGACCAAGGGTCTCAAGATGAGCCAGGGACCCCTTGCTCAAGCCAGTGATAAGCTGGACTTAGTTGAAGATTAAGCTTACTGGTTAAGAGCTTATTGTCAGATAAACCTAGATTTTAATTCTTGTCCTATGCTACCTATGTAATTTTATGGGAGTTACCTAATTTGTTCTACCCCTCTATTAGCTTTTTGAGAATCGAATGACATAATACATGTAAAGGTTTCACCATGCTTATACTTAGGGTGTTCTTCCATTGTCTTCTTCACATCAGCTGCTTCAATTCTATGTGGTATTTATTTTAGCATAAAAGTAGATATTTTTAAGTAGAAAGGAGTTCTCTCCTAAAGATAAAAAAACCCACAAGTTAAAGAAGAATAGATCTAAGTGGGAATTTAAAGAAAATAAGACTTTTCCAGGCTTGACTTGAAAATTCTTTTGGGCTATCAGATTGGCTACTGCACCAGCTTTCCTGAGTGTAGAGAAATGCCCAGAGCTGCCCTGCAGTTGGGCCTGGAGGCGACCTGAGAGAGTATAATTCTGCATCTTCTCCTCTGGTTTCCAAACTGAGGAATGCACTGTAACCCAGCAGCCAAGGGCAAGTAATAGACTATCTATTTACATTTATTTTATATAAAAATATTTAAGATATGGTTGATAGTGCATGTAGCTAACCTAGTAAGTGTAAAGATGTAGAGATAGGCACTCAGATACACACACACACACAGCATATAGAACACTGTCCTGGAGAATGGCTGTATGAAGCAGAAATTCTAATATAAACAAAGTTTAGGTATTTGCTGGTGAGACAATTTGAGTATTTCTTAGTTCTCTAAATTCAGCAAATCTTTCCTTTCTGTGATGGGCCACATATGATAAGGGAATGGAAACTTTGCTCTGGGTCTTTCTCCATAGGAGGCTTATTTAAAGATGCCTCTTTTGGTCATGGTGAGGTTAGGGGACTTAGAACCATTCAGAATTGCTTTATAAAAATTGAAGAAGGGGGTTATAGAACAGATTTGTTTGGTTACTTGTTTTTCTTAAATTGCATCCTTTGGGTTAGGATAAAACAATTAATTTAAAACAAAGCCAGTAGGCTTTTATTAAATTCACTGTGTGTGTGTGTGTGTGTGTGACAGAGACAGAAGGACAGATAGGGACAGACAGACAGAAAGGGAGAGAGATGAGAAGCATCAATTCTTCGTTGCGGCTCCTTAGTTGTTCATTGATTGATTTCTCATATGTACCTTGACTGGGGGGCAACAGCAGACTGAGTGATCCCTTGCTCAAGCCAGTGACCTTGGACTCAAACTGGTGAGCCTTGCTCAAACCAGATGAGCCTGTGCTCAAGCTGGCGACCTTGGGGCTTCAAACCAAGGTCCTCCACATCACAGTCCAATGCTCTATCCACTGCGCAAACGCCTGGTCAGGCTAAATTCACTTTTTAAAATTGAGTTTTAACATACTGATTTAAAATTAGATCTGGATTCAAATCCTCATTCTTGGTTCTAAGAGGTTAGCATCAGAGGTCCTGACTGGGTAGGTCAGTTGGTTGGAGCATCGTCCTGATGCATCAATTTTGCAGGTTGGATCCCCAGTCAGGACACATAGAAGCATCAACCAATGAATGCATAAGTAAGTGGAACAGCAAATCAACGTTTCTATCTCTCTCTCACTCAAACCAATCAATTAAAATAAAGTAAAACAAAGAGCTTAGCATCAGATAAACCAGGGGTCCCCAAACTACAGCCCGCGGGCCACATGCGGCCCCCTGAGGCCATTTTTCTGGCCCCCAACACACTTCCAGAAGGGGCACCTCTTTCATTGGTTGTCAGTGAGAGGAGCACTGTTGTGGCGGCGCCGCAAAGCACGACATCACTCACGTACAGTACTACTTCCGGTGACGCAGGACGCACACGTCATATCACTTGTTACGGCTAGCAGTGACAAATATGGAACCGGACATTGACCATCTCATTAGCCAAAAGCAAGCCCATAGTTCCCATTGAAATACTGGTCAGTTTGTTGATTTAAATTTATTTGTTCTTTATTTTAAATATTGTATTTATTCCTGTTTTGTTTTTTTACTTTAAAATAAGATATGTGCAGTGTGCATAGGGATTTGTTCATAGTTTTTTTTTTTATAGCCCAGCCCTCCAACGGTCTGAGGGACAATGAACTGGCCCCCTGTGTAAAAAGTTTGGGGACCCCTGAGATAAACGTAAGTGCTAGAAGTGATGTTTCCTTGTGCATAAAAAGTGAGAATAATGACAGTAGCTTCCCCTGGATTTATTGTGGTGAGTCCCTGAACAGTGTCTGGCACATGGCAAGCCAGCTCTCAGTGAATGTTAGTGTTTCTTATTATGGTGGCAGATGTGATGAACAGAGCAAGCATTTCTTACACTGTTGAGCTTAACTTTAAAATAAAGTAACTTTGAGAGTAAATATAAACTCTTTTGAGATGAGGTATTTCCCTGAAAAGTTTTGATATGCAGTCTTACTATTAGTATTTAAACTAGTATTGGTTACCTGCTATATTTGAAAAGGATCATATTTATTTTGTCTTTTAGCAAGATTAAATTTAATTTCACATTGAGATTGACTGTATACCCAGTTGAAAGTGATCTTAAAATGCAGTTTAGGTTCTGTGAAGGTCTCTGTGGTATCTTGTCACCAGTCATAATTTAACAGATGAGATGCCCTGATTTCTCACATTTTTCTCTAGTTCCTTTTATGAACCTTAACTGGCCAAGTTTGTCCTAAAACACCAATTTGTTAGGGGCTCAGAGCCTGTTAAATTCGTCAGTGCTTCTTGGCAGGTTGGCACGAGTTCTGCTCTTCATGCGTGGGAGGCTAGAGTTTAGGAGCAGCTTTGTGCAGCTGTTCCCAGGCTGATGTCACACATGCCATTGCATGTCGAGATTATTCCTACTCTCAGGGTGGCTATAATGAACAGAAAATGTGGTCTGTAGAACGGATCCAAATGATCTAAGCATTCCAAATTCTTTGCTATATAATGTTAATTAAATTGTTTGCCTTCTCACCTATTGTTTGTGAAATGATGGTTTCTGTTTTGGCTGTGCTCCGTAATGCTAACTATAAATGTCCTGTCTACCAGGGTTTTTAAGAGTATGAATAGACATGATGAAGAAACCCTGAACTTGTTTGTTTATGGATATAGCATATTAGATGCTCAGTAGTAGAGATAGATATCATAATAATCAACCTGACTTCTCATGCCAGTTTACAAGTGGACTAGTCACTGAGTTTTCAGATGAGTAAGACGTCTATTTTCCATCTGTTTCTGAGATGTACTTTTTCATCCCTGCGTGAATTTTCTGAGAGTGTCTGTGTGCCTCCTGTCTTCTAGTATTCAGCCCTTGGCTGACTTTCCCTCCTGGTGCTCAACTAATTCATCTTGGCAAACCTTTTTTTTTTTTTTTTTTGTGACAGAGACACAGAGAGAGGGACAGACAGACAGGAAGAGAGAGAGATGAGAAGCATCAGTTCTTCATTGTGGTACCTTAGTTGTTCATTGATTGCTTTCTCAAATGTGCCTTGACTGGGGGGCTATAGCAGACTGAGTGACCCCTTGCTCAAGCCAGCGACCTTGGGCTCAAGCTGGTGAGCCTTGCTCAAAGCAGATGAGCCCGTGCTCAAGCTGGTAACCTTGGGGCCTCAAACCTGGGTCCTCTGGGTCCCAGTTCGACACTATCCACTGTGCCACCACCTGGTCAGGCTTGGTAAACCTTTATTACTGAGCTTCAGATTCTATCTCCTTACCCCTTTTTATGATTTTTAAGGTGAACATTCAGGAACTACTTACTGTTATTTTAGTGGCCTGTGTTTGAATACTACTACAGCGGACAAAGATGTGTTGTAGAATTGGGCACCCAAAACCTGTATAATTATGTTAACCATTGTTACCCCAATAAATTCAGTTAAAAAACTAAAAGTATATTTGAATCTCCAGTTGGTATTTTACTAGCTAGTTAGAAGTCATAAAAAGGTTAAAGCATTGTAATACTGCAACATTGACCTAAATTGTAAAAAGGAAATATCACAGCTATAAAGGTTTCTTGCTATTGTGTTTATACCCTAAATATTTAAATATTTAGTGATTGAGTCCTCAAATAGTATAGGCAGATGTTATAGAACATTTGTTAGGTCATTTTGTCAGTATACCTGAGTCCCTAGCTTTGGGTCCCCTCTGAACAGTGAGGGGAAGCCATGAGACCTAGATCATGGCCCTAAGTCCCTCTGTGAGGTCAGGGCCAGCCCTACAATGGTGGCAAAGCCAAGGGCTACTCTGTTGGGAATTTATGCTAGCATTTCTTGGCATCCTAAACCTCACTCTTCTTTAAACATATAATCTTTAATTCATAGACCAGATGTTCTCAAAAGTAGATAAGAGTCAGCCTTCTTTCCACAGGTGGTGCATTATGTTGACTAATTTTGTTTGGTTTTTTTTCATAGTGAAAATTATAGAAAGTAAAATTCCAAATTTTCTTGCTTTGCAAGGATAAGGAAAGCGGTTACTCTAGATGCTTGAAAGATGGAGTAGGAATGTATGGAAAGAGGAGACTGGATTCTACATATTGTGATGCACTACTGTATTGGTATTTCAGCTTGGGGTGCTGGTGAAGAGAAAGCCCCCGGGAGTTGTACAGAGCTGGCGCTAACGTTTAGAATTGTGCAGAGGTGAATTGATAGTTCGTGCAATCTCAAGAAGTAGAAAAAGATGAAGAAGTAAAATTATTAAAAAGCTAAGTCAACTTGTTCCCAAATCCCTAAAACTAAGCTGATCTGAAAGTTTACGTTTTTCCTCTAAACAGTGTAGGAGAACTGGCTTTGCCATGAAATAGGCGTTGAGCACTACGCCAGTCTGAAACCCTCGAGACTGAAATTAGTCAGCGGCCAGCTCTGTCGTAGTTTGCAAACCCTCCCGCTGTCCTCAGCCCTCCTTAGTTGAAGGAAGTACCCTAGTAATAACTGAGGGATCTCATTTTGATATTTTTCTGGATTACTGTAATATTTAAAGTAATCTCCCTCCTTTAGTCATTGCCCCTCAGCCTCTTCCCCCATCCCCACCTGTCTAAAACTTTAATCATTTCTTCCTCCTATTTAAAAACTGTCCATGGTTTTTTCTTTAAAAAAAAATCTCCATAAAAAGAATAAACATTTTATTACAAAACCTGGACATATTTGAGCTTACTGCTTCCCTCAGTTCCCAGTTCCTCCACAGAAAAATGTTTTTCATAATAAAACTTGCAATTTAAGTTAGCAGAGATACTAATTAAGCCATTACTCTTGCATTTATTTATTTATTTATTTATTTTGACTTTTGACAATTTAACTTATTTTTATATTCTTTCCTTTTAAACTAAATTTATTTGTGACACTGGTTAACAAAATTATACAGATTTCAGGTGCTCAGTTCTACACATCTCTGTACATCGTACTGTGTGTTCACCCCCCCAAGACAAGTCTCTGTTTATCACCATTTATCCTTCCATACCCTCATCCACTCCCCCTGCAATCACCATACTGTTGTCTGTGTCCATGAGTTTTTTCTCTCTTTTTTGTCCTTTTTGTTCAACCCACTACCCTCCCTCACCCAGCCTTCACCCCCAACAGCTATCGGCCTGCTCTCTATATATGAGTCTTTGTTTTGCTTGTTAGTTCATTTTGTTCATTAGATTCCACATATGAATGAAATCATATGGTACTTGTCTTGCCTGACTTATTTCATTTAGCATAATTCTCTTCAGATCTATCCACAGTGTTGCAAAAGGTAAGATTTTCCTTTTTATGGCTGTGTAATATTCATTGAGTATGTCCGTGGTTCTTATTGTCTGAAATCTAAAGTCTTTATCAAGACACACATATTCCTTCACAATTAGGGTAGTCAGTTGTCATATATTTAATGATTTTTTTGTGTGTCCTATCTGGAATTTATTAGGATGCATTAAAATGATATGTATTCAATATTTTTCAATAAAATGTAAAAATCTGGCAGTTAAAGCTAATTTAATTGATACTTAAATAATTTAAATGGCAACATTAGCTGAAAAGCATACCTCCAAAAATATAGCTCTGTTTAAGTCCTTCATGATCTCTCCTGTAGGTTATTCTGAATGGAACTGAGAATAAAAGTACTTAATTTTTATGTTCAAGAAAGGGAAAGACTATTCTTTATCTAAAGTCCCAAGTCACAAATAAGTAACCAGTATTAAGCAGAAGTAATGCTGGATCAGTACACATGCTTGAAAATAAGCCAGTCGACAACGGCCTCACTCCAGTGGCCATGCCTCAGAAAATCAACTGCTCAATAAGTCTCCCTCCAGTAACTACACTGTTGGAAGTTAGCAAATCAACACCAGCCCTGGTTCCTGATAATCAGCAGTCGGTGGCTGCTACTATGTGTTCAGTTTACCCACTCAACATTCATTACTGAGTATTCCGATGGACAAAAGAACAACCTAAGTTGGATGCGGCCCTATAGAACTTATGTCAAAATGTAAATGGACCCAGGACTCCTTTTTCAGCAACTGATAGAGCTACTAGACAGAAAGTCAGCAGGGACATAAGAGAGCTGAACAATACAGTCAACCAACAGATTCTAACAGGAGTAGATAGAACAAGCCACCCAACAGCAGCAGAACACTGGTGGGACGTTCTCCGGGAGAGACCATACCTTGGGCCAGGAGATGAACCTTAACAGATTTAAAAAAATTGAAATTATACAGAGACTAGTCTCTGACAACAGTGGATTTAAAGTAGAAATAAGGAACAGAAATAAACAGGGAGAATAATGATCTGTAAGTCAAAGAGGAAGTCTCAAATAAATTTTAAAAAAATACATGGACATAATAAATATAAAACGTCAAAATAACAAAATGTGTCAGAGGCAGTTAAACCATTGCCAATGGAAAATTTGTAACATTAAATGCTTATATTAGAAATGAACAAAAGTCTCAAATCAGTAATCTAATGTGCTGTCTCATGAAACTTTGTGTTCCACCTCAAGAAACTGGAAAAAGAGAAAAACCGTGCAGAAAAAGAAAATTATAGACCACTATTTCTACTGTACTTAGACGCAGAAATCTCCCGCAGGAATCACAGAACACAGTAATTGCAGTTAGTTTCCTTCTCTTAGAGATGCATAATCAAAGTCTGTCGCTTTAATGGGAATCTCAGTCCAGTGTTTGTAGTTACTCCTGCTATATCCTCAAAAATAAATTTGATTTGTGGTCAAATTAAGCAGGTTTTTGTGGCTTCATTTTGTTCTCTTCATCTTTATCACCAGTGTTTTTCAAGTATAACGACATTTGCAAATTGGACCAAATCCTTGGTATCATTTAATAAATTGAGCCTTCCTCTCATTTGCCTTTTTTGAAAAAGACCTATGTACCCTTTATTTAACTTTAGAGCACTGAACCTGCTTAATCTGAAAATGTTTCTTGCAGCGTGTTTGTTATTAGGTTAAATTTTCCTCATCCTGACCTGGGAATGTAAAACCAATCAATTAGAGTCATAGTAATCTACTAGATCCCCTTGGCATTTGCAGATGAGCCCCTTAGAATGTTGTGATGGTAGATTTTCAAAAAGAAGTACTCCTTTAAAATTAATTTTAATGGGGTGACATTAATCAATCAGGGTACATAGGTTCAGAGAAAACATCTCCAGGTATTTTGACATGTGATTATGTTGAATACCCATCACCCAAAGTCATATAGTCTTCTGCAAAATGTAAATGTACTGTAATATGTATCATAGGATGAAGTGTTTGGTTTGGCTTATACACTGTAATTCCCTTCTTTAGAATACATCTTGTACTTGTTTGAAATAGTTTTTTCCTGGAAGTTTAAATTTACCATTTCCCTTCTAAATGAAAGTGATGAATCTCTGAAAATAAAGTATTTACTGGTGTGGTGGTGGGATGGTCACATATCTTTACCACAGATCTCATCTGTTTTAAAGGAAGAAAATACAAGTTCTCTTTAGATTTAATTGATGGCTCAATTTTTTTTTTTTTTTTTTTTTTTTTTTTTGGTGCCTAGTAACTCTGGAGCTAATAATAAATGGTGATAGTTGCATAACAGTTTTTATGTTGTTGTATTTTTGCTTACACTCAGAGTGTCCAAGGCCAGCACACAGGGAGCTGTTTATTGCTCCTTAATTAGGTTTCCAGCAGTTAGAATAAGCAAGAGGGTGCCTGGCTTATGGCATGGCAGTATGTCCTGATGGGCTTCCCTCAGTCATGCTTTGAGTAAACAGAGAAAGTAGCCAGTGCTCCTTCACGATGATCTTTTTTTATAAATGATAACTCCTTGTTTATAGTTAAACATTGAAAAGTAATAACATACTTATTGAATGAATGGAATATATATTTAGAATTACAAATATGACACAGTACCACTTATCTTTCAGATTCAGTTTTGTTTTCCATCACTGCTGAACCCACCCTTGAGTAACATTTTTTTAGACTTAAAGACATTATATAAAGTGCTTATTATATGAATGGCCTCCCCAGCAACAGCTTTATGGCACAAGCCCTTGCAGTCATTTTCCTTAGTCAGGTAAACACCACATATTCATTAAATACCTGGTTTAATTATATGTAAAGCCTTATAAGTATGTTTCGAGATTCGTGCAGCAAACATTTGTTGAGCATCTACTATATGTCAAGAAGAAAATCAGGATATGCTTCTTTTCCTTAACGCTTAAGGTGATCAGTGAAGCTACAGGTAGATACAGTGTTTACATAGGAAAACAATTAATAATTCATGCCAGTAAGTTAACGGTTGACTTTTGGTTTTGAGGGAAATTTTAAGGAGGGGATACAACTTTTGGTCTGCAGTCCATGTAGACAGCCTCAAAGGTGATGGACTCTACAAAGATGGTTTTGACAGGGGAAAGGCTTAGGGACTACATTGTGGTAGGGGAGCAAGAGCAAAATTCCTGGCTGGGAAGAAGATGATAGCTACTCGAGGAATGTGAATAGATCAGTTCGAGCGAGGACCTAATGCAGGGGTAGTCAACCTTTTTATACCTACCGCCCACTTTGGTATCTCTGTTAGTAGTAAAATTTTCTAACCACCCACTGGTTCCACAGTAACAGTGATTTATAAAGTAGGGACGTAACTTTACTTTATAAAGTTTATAAAGCAGAGTTATAGCAAGTTAAAGCATATAATACTAATTACTTACCAAGTACTTTATGTCAGATTTTCGCTAAGTTTGGCAGAATAAATCTTTATAAAACAACTTACTATAGTTAAATTTATCTTTTTATTTATACTTTGGTTGCTCTGTTACCGCCCACCATGAAACTGGATGCCCACTAAACTGGTGGGCGGTAGGGACCAGGTTGACTACCACTGACCTAATGGGTCTATGCAGGATTCAGCATAGGAGAGCAGTAAATGGTCAGAACAGTGTGGTATTGGGGGCCTGGGTACTGGAAGGCTGTGAGTTTGGGCTGTACTCTGAGAATGAAATCATGAAAGAAAAGTTTTACTTCTGACTTAAAAATAATTTCCTTATATGTGTCCATTTTAGAAAGATTAGGACATACTGGTAAACAAAAAGTAGAAAATAAAAACATGACATGGAGGTTTTTAGAAATACTAACCTGGTGCTATCCAGGATGGGTAAAATAAGGAAAAGAGGACTGGAAACAGGAGGCCAGTCGGGGAGATTGCTCCCGCAGTCCTCTCCCCTCTCTCCTCACCCACCCCCTGCCCTTCTTCCTCATCCACCTGCTGAGTGGGGCTGGAGCGGGGACTGGACTCACTGAGATAAGATGCAAGCTCAACCAGGGGACCGGGTTTAAAGGTTTGAAACAGGATTAGGTGCTGGACATTACACTTTTGTTGTTGTTGTTGGCTCCTGAGGAATTCTTTAATGGGGGCTGAAGAAATTTGGACTTATTTGTAGACAAATGAAGTGAGCTCAACCTTGAACATGGCTTTCTGCTAGTTGGGAGGGTAATTTAGCCATATGCAAACCTGTAGTGGCGCTGCTTATGATGCGAAGGGGGAATCTGGAGGTTTGTATCAATAAGTTAGGGGCATCTTTTTGTAGAAAGAGCTTCATGTCTCTGATTTGTCAGCCATCCTAGAACTGAGCATGTGATGGAATCTTTATGGCTGACAGTAAGCTGTAGGAGTGGGGAGTTATTCCCTAATACCATGTCTGCAAAGCATCTGCTGTCTCTTGAATGACATGAATGAATTGGGAAGTGCATCACTAGTGCAATGCATTTAGAGGGGTTAAATTACATCGGCATGCTCCTCTCTGTGTCTGGAAAGGTCAGCCTGACTGGCTTGTGCAGCTGCTTTTGCAGTCGCCTGTGGTTGATGATGCTGTGAGTTGCCCATGATTTCTCTAAGAACCTCAAGAAAGTTTAGCCCAGGCCTAAGCTTGAGATTCTCTGGTGAGCTCTTCAGGGTCATGGCAGGTCAGCTGAGGAGCACAGTGTCCACCTGCTGGATCCAAGTATTGCTTCTGTTGATTTGGTGGATGTGTGTATCTCCTGCTTACGTACCAGTTCTGGCCTGAACCAGTAACATGCTCTGTACGGTAAGACCATCCTCTTCACTCCTGTCACCCGCATCCCCAACCCCTTCCTTCCAGTGCCACCAGGTCGGGGGCCTGCATCTCCACCATAGCCTTGATGTGAATGAAACCAGGCGCTAGCATCCAGATGAACAGTTTTCATGTAGATCAGGACAGAGGCTGTACCTTCATTACACCGTCTTGTTGCACCCTTGGTTAGATATGAATACAGCCTGCCCAAGCTAGGCTAGCACGGTTCCCTTGGCTTTCCACCAGCTCTGGCAAGCTGGAGATGCTGCCCGGGAATTGAGCCTCTGGAAGCAGCACGGACTGTCTGGATTCCTGTTGCAGTATGGCACCCTTGTAGGGGCTGGGGACGCATGTCCTTTGGGACATGCACAGGAAAGAGGGACGGCTCCACCAGGGGGGGCTGGCTGCTGTCCGATTGAGAGAGAGGATGAGACTGTGGAGAGCAAGCAGACAGGACAGCTTGGGGTCAGAGAGCAGGTGGGCCCAATGCTGCCACTCAGCTCTCTTCCAAAGAAAAAGTAAGCACACTAGCCCAGTCACTGCCTGCTAACTGTTCCTGCTGCAAAGCATCATAATGTAGTCATTGCAGCCACCTCCTCCTCATTACCTAGAGCAGGCATGGCCAACATATGGCCTGTGGGTCAGATACGGCCCACGTAATAAGTTTATGCGGCCCGCAATTACATTTTTAATATTCTCCGTTACTTTAAAATCTCAGCTACTCAGAAGCGGAAGTGTCTTTGATTATTGGAAATCGAGATATTTAAGAAGATAGTGATACGCGGAAAAGAATTCCATGTGTGACTAATCTAGGGTTAACTTCCAATAATTGGTCAAATGGATTCGCGATACTTCTTTATTTTTAAAAAAATTCCATTATAAAGATTTACAACTTTTGTACTTGTCTGTACTCGATATGAACTGTCTGACGTTTAGTGGCGATGTGAAACCCACATTCTTTTAGGTGGAGTTTGCCAGTGCATGCCCAAGGTCAAACAATTCATTATTTTTGTGGTCAAGTGTGCTGAATCAAGTGGCATTGTAGCATAGACAATAGCTGCAGTTGATAACCGAAAACGTGTCCAGGCTGTTTGTAAAATGAAATAATTGTTTTATTTGCGATATAACCCCTTCAAGCTCATTCTATTAATTAAATATTGTTTTGATAGATTGCAATACAGTTTGGATATTTACACTGTATATAATTATATTTTTATTAAAATATATTTTTATTAAAGTAATATTGTATATTAAAATTTTTTCACTCACATTTATTAATAAACAAATTACATAATAAAAATTTTGTTTACTTAAACGAATCGTTTTTGTATTTAACATTTTTTAATTTTAATATTTCATCTGGCCCGTGAAAAAAGTTTTCTTTCTAATCTGCCTTGGGGGAAAAAACTGTTGGCCACACCTGACCTAGAGGGAAGGGAGGAAGGGAAACTTTCTCTACTCCCCTTGGATTGGCTCCAAAAATCGAATGGAGAAAATGTTAAGTCAAAGCAGGGACAGTTCTTTCCTGCTACTCTTTGAGGCCCTGACATATCTAAAAGTCTGTTCATCTTCCCACAGTGCAGCTGTGTTGTGACCTCCTTTCTCATACAAAAGACCACCCTGCAGCCGCATGCCAGCACCTTGATGCTTTCTGCAAAGGCTCTGATGCTTGTCTCAGCCTAAGGCAACTCCTTATGCTGTTGTATAGTTTTACTGCCAGACTGAGTTAAAATTTCTATTGAGTCAAATGTATGTAGCTTAATAAATTTGCTTCTACACCTCATTTAACCTTGTCTCACTTTCAAGGTTTTGCTGAGTTTCTCTCAAGATAGACAGAGTCTGCCTGTGATACCTGTCATTCTGCTGATCTCCTTGGATGATTGGGCTCATCTTTCTAAACAAAGGAGGAGCAAGTTAGGAAAAGGCAGAAAGAAGCAACTGACTCAACTCCAGACAAACTCTCAAGTGGTACAGTAGTGCCCCCTTATCTGAGGTTTTGCTTTCTGTGGTTTCAGTCACCGTGATCAACCAAGGTCCAAAAATATAAGATGGAAAATTCCAGAAACACCCAATTCATAAGTTTTAATTGCATGTTGTTTTGAGTAGTGTGATAACGTTGTGCTTTCTGCTCTGTCCAGCCCAGGATGTTGGGATGTGAATCATCCCTTTGTGCTTTGATCGTCTCTCAGTGAGACCCTAGTAACCAGGTACTGACAAAATATAGACAACATTTACTTCATCAGAAAGAGATTGCCAGGTTACATGTATTAAAATCCAATGAAGCCTGACCTGTGGTGGCGCAGTGGATAAAGCGTCAACCTGGAACGCTGAGGTTGCCGGTTCAAAACCCTGGGCTTGCCTGGTCAAGGCACATATGGGAGTTGATGCTCCTGCTCCTCCCCCCCTTCTCTTTCTCTCTTTCTCTCTCTCCTCTCCATAATGATTAAATAAAATCGTAAAAAAAAAAAAATCCAATGAAATGGTGAGGTTGGGGGGGGCGTGAACACAGGCTTGAAAATATTAAGACTTGGGGTAGTTTAAGCTCTGGCTTTGTGAAATTGGCTTTGTGAAAACCCTTGTACGTCATTTAACTTCTCTAGATATTAGTTTTCTTCTGTAGAGAATGAGGTAAACATGGCTACCTTCTCTTCTTTGCAGTGTTATTTTAGGACCAAATAGGAAAGATCTTTTTAGAAAGATCTTTTAAGAGGAAAAGATAATGACATAAATTGTCACTAAATCAAGTTTCTCCAGCTCAGCACCATTTGTGGCTGGGTCATTCTGTGCTGTAGGACTGTCCTATGCATTGTAGGATGTGTAGCAGCATCCCTGACCTCTACCTGCTAGATACCTGTACTATTCCCCTAGTTGTGACAACCTCAAATGTCTGCAGACATTGTCCTAGGAGGCAAAATCACCCCTGGTTGAAAACCAAATTATTTAAAGCGATTCACTTGTAGTAATCAGTCAGTGTGGTTTGCCTGCTTTCATGATAGTGGACTCTTATTTATGTGCATACTACTGTTTCTGCTTAGAGCAGGATAGGCACACTGTGGCCAAATCTGGCCTGCCACTTGTTTTGTAATAAAGTTTGAAATTTACTGTTTATGCGTTATCTATGGCTGCTTTTGTGCTACAGAATATCCCTTCCCATGCACTGAACCATGAGGGCTTTGACTTAAAACTGGTTTTATGTGAAGATTTTGGTAGAAAAGATATTCAATTTGTGCAAGTCTGTGAATTAGGTATATAAGAAATTGAACAGTTATTGCATGTATTTGTACTGGCTGCTCTATGGATATATAATATAGCACATTAAGATAAAAAACTTTGGAGCCAGACTGCATTGGTTCAGATCCTGGCTGTGATCCTTTGTGATCCAGGACGAGTCACCTCATCTCTCTGTACTTTAGTTTCCTCGCCCATAAACTTAGGATAGTGTTAAAACCCGTGAGGACTAAATAAATTATCACATGCGAAGCATTAGAACAGCGTTTGGCGTCTAATAAGCACATGCTTATTACTGTGATAGCCAAATGGGTCTAGAAATCAACCCAATTTATATTTGTCTTCTACAAGTCTTTATTTAACAGTGCAGGTTAAAGATGTGAAGGTGTAATAGTTGTTTTCGTAGTAAAATGTGGGCAAATAATTTCACTTAATTTATGTCTTCCTCTAATGCAGAAGTGGATGATTGGGGGAAAGTTGTTGAATTGGTGTCTAGCCAGGCAACTTATTTAATTCCATCCAGAGATTAGCTTTCAGTCTCAAAAAAATATTGTCACCCAGTTTTTTGCCATTAATAGAAACGAGATTACTTCTAAAAAAAACATTATGGCTTTTTCAAAGTGATTCTCACTTTCAGTGACCTCTGGGATGGTTACCGAGCTCTGCTGAGCTCTGCTTGGATCCATCAGAGTTTAGGAACCACTGGTCAAGGCTCCATCTTCCTGGAAATCCAGATTTTAATGCAATGTTCCACTTATGGAGTCTCATTCTGCCCCAGAACACAAAGGTGATTACAGATGATCCTATTAATCCTCTTGTATATTTAACCGTTATAGTTGCCTTATTTTCTAGATAGAAAACTAAAAACAGAAGGTCAGTAAATACCAAGATGAAATATTTGTTCCTTCTTTTTTGTCCTTGGACATACTGGTTATGTTAGGCTGTCACACATACAATGATCGATCAGTTAGCAACCAGTTATTGAACGATGTGAGATGTGATGCTAAGTAATAGAGAATTTAGAAGGAAATATAAGGCCTTGGTCTTGCCCTCAAAGGGTTTCTGACTATATGAGAGACCAGAGTACATTTACAGACACTTAAATAGTAGCATAGGCCCTGGCCAGTTGGCTCAGTGGTAGAGTGTCGGCCTGGCATGCAGAAGTCCCAGGTTCGATTCCCGGCCAGGGCACACAGGAGAAGCGCCCATCTGCTTCTCCACCCCTCCCCCTCTCCTTCCTCTCTGTCTCTCTCTTCCCCTCCTGCAGCGAGGCTCCATTGGAGCAAAGATGGCCCAGGCGCTGGGGATGGCTCCTTGGCCTCCGCCCCAGGCACTAGAGTGGCTCTGGTCGCAACAGAGCGACGCCCCGGAGGGGCAGAGCATCGCCCCCTGGTGGGCAGAGCATTGCCCCCCTGGTGGGTGTGCTGGGTGGATCCCAGTGGGGCGCATGCGGGGTCTGTCTGACTGTCTCTCCCTGTTTCCAGCTTCAGAAAAATAAATTAAAAAAAAATAGTAGCATAAACATCACACAGTATTCTAAAAGTATCCCAAAAGAGGCTGCATGATTTTTCATAATAAATTATCAAGTGAGTTTTATAGACAGTGAGTATTTTATGTTCAAAGAGGAGACTGTTCATAATGGATGATGGTGTATTTGTCCCAAATTTCATAGCATATTATGGCCTTCTAAGTATCAGGAACTATATAAAAACTTAGGAACCCAAACAAGGAAGTGTGTTCGCTCAGGGACTGAGAATTTGGTGAGAGAGACAATTTGTTTATACTACAGGCAGGGATATAGTAACTGCTTTAATAAACATCATGGGAATGCAAAGGGTACACAGAATACCTGGGAGGAGTGAGGATGTAGTCATGTAAGTTTTTAAAAAGTGTTTTTCTAAAATAATCCTTTTTCTTTTCTTCCTTAATAACTTGCCGTGCAGAACATTTATCAGATATTTCTCTTTTTTGAAAAGAGATTTTCATTCTAAGATAATGCGCACACATATATGCATTAATCGTTGTACTATCTCAGGACAGTGGAGATAAGAATTATGTCCTTATCATTAGACAGAAACATGTTACAAAATTAGAACAGCACAACTCCATGTCATATAATTAAATACTTGTAGTTTTAAGGTGGTTTCAGGTTTCTAATGTCATTTGATCCTCACAGTTAGCAAAGGTAAGCAGCTGGTTTTCCTCATCCCCATTTTTCAGATGAGGAAAATGAGGCTCATAGAAGCTGTGCTGTATTGACTGTAGGTTACATGACCAGATAGTGAGTCCCAGGGTTTGTCAAATCTGTCTCCTGCTCTCCCTCTTTTGCTAGAAAGCACTTTCTCCCTGGCCATGGCAGCCCACAGTGCCCCCTTAGGCCTGGTCAGCCTTCTCCTTGGGCTTTATATACAGTGTGTCCGTAAAGTCATGGTGCACTTTTGACCGGTCACAGGAAAGCAACAAAAGACAATAGAAATGTGAAATCTGCACCAAATAAAAGGAAAACTCTCCCATACCTATTCAATGCAGTTCTATGTGGGCTCATGCACAGATTTTTTAGGGCTCCTTAGGTAGCTATCCCGTATAGCCTCTACAGACTTGTCACTGACTGATGGCCTACCAGAACAGGGTTTCTCCACCCAACTGCCGGTTTCCTTCAGCTGCTGTGTGTGAACATACCACATCACCTCCTCCCAGCAGAGGGCTTTGCTTCCATAGCTTTTAATTCTCATTGACTGTGTGGCAGGGCTCTCTGCTTACCTGGTGTCCAGCTAATGGCTTTTACTTTTATTTTTCTGACTAGGTACTTTTTTTCCTCCCTCTTATGGCCCTTCTACCTCCCCTTGGTTTTCACTGTCCTGTTCTACTCTCAATTCCTTTGTGTATGTTAATGTTAAGCTGATTGTCATAATATTTATAACGTATTCTTTGTTTGGACTTGACACAATTTGGAATTTTCCTACTACTTCTGAATTAAAAATTTTAATACCAAACTGGGCTGAGCAGCAGCCGAGCTTAAGCACCAGTCACGAGTGAAAGCAATTCCACCTAAGCCCTATTTCCCCCGTACCCCAGTTGCTTTGGGCTGGGAACTTGGGCACGGAATGTTTAGTGGATGCAGGGAGGTGCTATAGTTTACAACAATAAAAAGTTGGGGAGGATGCTTCAGGAAGCTGATCAAATCCTTCACTTCAAGGAAAATGTGAAGATTTGACTGCTTTTGAGTGAAATCCTTTTCCTTATAAATCTAAACATGTAACTTTCTTTGGTTGTTTAATAAATGAAAATCATAAGTTGTTATCCAGACATGTAAGTTTTGATCTTATGGTGTGATCTTATTTTAACAACTTCTCATTCCTAATTAGGATTCTTAAATCCTTCTAGAATTTATCCCAAGAAATGAAAAGATATCTCAGTGATATTTCTAGTTATTAAGCATCCAGTTGCTAAATACTTAAGCTTTTATCACATCTGTTTCTCTGGAGTCAAGCTTTCGGTAATTGCGTTGTTGTTTATGGCCCGTGCTACTGATGGGAGCCACACAGAGAGTTAGAGGGGAACCCCTGTTGCCACTGGTCAGTAACTGGGGAGGGGGTTGCATGCGAGGGGTGACAGATAGGAAGAGTCTGGCCAGTGAGCAGGCAGAGTCTTACCTGAAGAAGGGCTTGGAACCTCCTCATCAGAAAGGACTAAGGCCATTTCCTGAAGGACAGGTGCCACCTTTGTTTATTTCTCAATCATGGTCACTCCAGGGGGGTCATTATTGGTCACCTCTTCTGAGTTAGTGTCTTTATTTATTACTGTATTTTTGGAGTTAGTGTCTTTAAACCCTCCACTTTTACTTTGGAGGGTGTGTTGAGGGCTGGGGGAGGGGAGGAGGTGGGCTGCGGTGGGGACCGGGATTCACCCGCTCTGCTTCTGTCTCTGGGGACAGGAGTACCCTGTTGCTGTAACTTACTGATTGCCAGGCTGAGCACCGTCTCTGCCAGTGCCGGCTTCACAGTGCTGGCTTCACGGTGCAGTCCAAACCGTGTCCCCTCCCTTTGTGCCGTCGGTTGGACATTTGAACGATGGAGATGATAAAGTTGTCCTCGAATCCTGGTGACGTAATTGCAAAGGTTGACTACTCAGTTGAATTAATCAAGATTTTGTTGAGCATCGTGTGTGTGTGCGTACATACACACATGCACACAACTTTTTCCTGAAGATACTATGAACCTGTTGGGAAAGCAAGATGTGTTTATTGTGGTAAAATACAGCCTAATCTTTCTCATTTCAGCCATCTATACATGTACAATTCAATGTCATTAAATATATTCACAGTGTTGTGTGATACCATTATCTCTAAACGAAATGTGTGCACCATCCCTGACAGAAACTCTGCCTGTGAAACAAGAACTCCCCTCTCCTCCTCCCCCAACCCCTGCTAACCTCTGTTCTACTTTCTGTCTCTGTGAATTTGCCTGTTCCAGATCCTTCTTGTCAATGGAATTGTACAATACTTGTCCTTCTGTGACAGGCTTATTTCACTCTGCATAATGTTTTCAAGGTCCATCTACATTGTAGCACATATCAAAATTTCATTCCTTTTTATAGAAGAATATGATTTTATTTGTATGAGTATACCACATTTTTTTGTTTAGCCATTTATTTTATGCTTGATATTTTAATATATGAAATGGTGATATAATAAAAGGTTATATGTGATTTAATATCTAAATAAGGGATACAGGAAGAATATATTATGTCAGGAGGTAAATGAAGGAAGATAAATAAATGGCAGTATGGTTCATTGGTTAAAAGCACAAACTATGCATCTATACTGACTGGTTGGAATCCTGGCTCCAACATTTACTACTGTGTGAGCTGGGGCAAGTTGCTTGCCTCTTTATATGTGCTTCATCATAAAATGGGGAAAATTAGGGTCTAATTCACAGGATCATTGTGAGGATTAAATGAGTTGGTATATGTATGGTGTTTGGAATCATGTAGTATTATTACAGTATAATATAAATGCTATTTGCTGTTTGTTATTATTATAGTTGATGAGGAGACCATAAAAGAGATCAGACATGAGCTTAATGAAATTCTGTAGGATGTGATGAGAAAAAGAATTTGGAGGTGACTCAGGGAGTGCAGATGGCGTGTTTGTGTAGAAAAACAGGTGTCACACAGTGGCTAAGTGAATAGCTTCAGAGTCCAGCAGACTGTTCACATCACAGCCCTGCTGTGTACTTGCTGTGTGACTTTGGCTATAACCTTTCTAAACTTTCATTTTAACCTTTATTAAAGGGGATAACAATAGTGATAACCTCAGAAATTACCTGGCAAAGAAAAAACTTTCCAAAAGTGGTGGCCTCCATTAATCTAGTACTTTTGGTCATTTTTTTGTCATTGTTGTTATTAGAGTAATCCACATTGCCTCATAGTAGGAGATATTGTTGGAACAGTATGGAAAGGGAAGAAAGAGAAGTAGTAGAGGTCATGGTGTAGCTTTAGGAGTCTGCACTTGGATTTAGGTAATGGGATGCCACTAACATTTTCTTTGAGAGAAAGTAAATAAAAGGGATGAGTGTGTGCAGTGGTTGTGGCTGTTTGTGTATGTTGGCAAGGGCATTTGAAAGAAGAGTGTCCTTGTTGAAAGCACTGATTTAAGAAGATCAATCTGTTTACACTATGCAGATAATTTAGGGGTTGGACAAGGGTAGACAAACTAAATGGAAGAAAACAGTTTATACAATTGTTAACAATTGAAAAGGAAATCAGTAAGAAAGAAAAACAATTGTTTTCTTTGTTGGGTATTTATTGTGTACCAGATGCTATGGTAACCCATCTATGTTAATTATCATCTTGTGTTCATAGTAACTCTGTTGGTGGATTCTATGGTTGTTCCATTGTACAGATGAGGAGTCGTGCATGAAGTGGTTTAGATCATACAGATAGCATGGAGGAGACAGTGAGGACTCCAGTAGCTGTTCTCACCTATCTCTGTAGTAATAACAGTTCAGCATGGGATTACTCGAAGTCCTAATCTCCCTGCAGTTAAGTGTGACTAGTTGTGGGGAAAAAAGTATTGTGAGTAATTTGGGGGAGCCTTCTTAAAAAGAGAGTTGGCTTGTATCCTCTGCCCCTTCTTCTTCCCTCTGTTCCTCCTTTCTCCTGTCGTAGGCAGGGGACAGTTGAAGCCTGTCTAGACTGAGAGATCTAGGGCCACACGCAAGGAATGCTAGAACAGAAAGCTGGAAGGGACAGGGCTCCCCTGGACTGTAGGGAGCACAGCTTCTGCACCAGCATTTGCAAAAGAGAGAAAACCGAACTTCTGTCTAAGTTTCCTGTTCTTTTTCAGCCAACTGAAACCTCACTATCAAAGACCACTATGGGAAGAATAGGAGTTGGGCCTGGGCACTCGGATTCTGGAGCCTGTTGTAACTACTATGTGTATGGCCTCCTGTGCTCTATCTGTGCAGCCCTGAGGTGTCCACTGGTCTTTACAAGTGATTGTTGAAAAGTGACTCTGGCGTCACAGCTCAGAAAGCCACACTTGTTGAGGCTAGTCTGTGTCCAGACGCAGACCCAAGAGCCCAGTGGGGTTAGCTTGCAGCCAGCTGGAGAACCTTGGATGCTCTGCTGCTTCTGTGTCCTGCACACAAGCTCGCTTACATCTCCTTCTCCTTTTCACGAAGAGTAGTTTGTTTGTTTGAATTTCCAGGAATTGTGATTGTTTTTAAAAATGACATCTGTCTTTAAGCTAAGGACCTGGGTGTTATTATAACAAAAGTAAATTCTGTGAAACTATTGACAAAAGGTGTTTCTAGATGCTGCAGAACTATTATTCTCTGATTCTTATTTTAAGCAATAAGTAAAAGATGCAGGAATTATATCACTTGACCAGTTGCTGACGGGAAATCCTCAGGTGTCAACTAGAACTGAAAAGAGGTGACCCACATTCTGTGGTCTAGAAATCTTCAACCTGAAATACTTCCTGAGCAGCAGTTCAGTCATCACCATTACTTACAGAGATATCACAATGATGGAGGCCAGATAGGTGTGGGCTGGTTTTCAGACAAACTAGGTTTGATTTTGCCTTTCCCCTGTACAAGGTGAATGACCACAGAGCGTAGTGTCTCAGTGAGGAAGGGGCACAGATGTTGTATTTGGTAATCAGTGGCTTGATAAGGCTTGCTCCTAGTGGGTCTTGAGATCACATGATCTTTCTAAGTCATATTCTAGACCAGAGCTCTTCAGACAAGAGCTCTTCATACAGTCAAAATTTGAATTGTTCAGTCTCAAAAGGGCAATACAATTTTGAAGTACTGTAACTACTGTAGTTTTTGCTCCGTAAGACACACCTGACCATAAGACGCACCTAGGATTTTAAGGAGGAAAATAAGAAAAAAATTATTCTGAACCAAATGGTGTATTAAAATATTTGATAAATATACCACAATAATATTTCAACAATGTAAACTCAACAGCAGTATTAACAGCCATTAGCACTGTTATTAACAAATAGAAGAGACTTTAATGTTCAAATACTCTTCTAGTTTTCCGGGAACCACAAAAACTCATCATCACTAGAGTCAGAATTTAAGAAGCTAAGTTGCTCACAATCACTGGTATCACTTTCTTCACTATTTTCATACATGATACCATCTTTAGTGCCATCTAAAGTATTGCTAATGCCACATTTTTTGAATGACCATACCACGGTTTCTTTCTTTTTTTTTTTTCTCGTACCACGGTTTCATTCTTCACTGACTGCCGTGATGTTTTCACCTATTCACAAACTTGAGTGATAGTGGGTCTCTTCATCCATCCAGTTGGTGTCAAATCACAATTACCAGCAGCCATCCATTTGTTCCACTCTTCTCATGTAAGGACTTTAAATGGTTTGTTGATGGAAACATCGAGAGGTTGCAACTGGCTGGTAAGACCCCCAGGAATTCCAGCTAGATGAGTCTTCACTTCTTTATAGGTTTGTTTTTTTTTTTGTAGTGTCGCTAATATGTGCTCCAAACTGGTCAAGCACTAATAGGGCAGAGTTTTTCATAAGCCTTCTAGCACCCTTGGCCCCTCCTCTGCCTACCAGTCAGCCAGCCAATGAAATGCTGCTAGGCTGGCAACAAGTGATGTTAGCACTTCACACAGAGCTCCAGCAGCTGCAGCGCAGCCCTCCACCCCTGCAGCGCGCCTCTCACGTCTGCCCTCAATGATGCAGATGAGTGTGCCCACACAACGTCTGTTGCCTTCACTGCTGTGCTGCATGCACCTGTGGAAACCAGAACCAGGAGATCACTCAGCAGATGCCAGGGTTCCGCATGCCACCGTGGCGGGTGTGATTATGCTCCTGCTGGCACTCATTTTACATATGTTGACCAGCACAGCATCCCGCAGCAGCTAAAAAAAATGAACATTCACTTCATAAGCACATGGGCATCTCCCCCTCCACTTTTTTTTTGGGGGGGGAGTGCATCTTATGGAGCAAAAAATAGAGTAATTTCCAGATTCACTAAGAATGATGCAATCAATGTTGGGAACCAAATAAGTTATAAAGTGCATTTACACTTCTTCAGCTTGCCTCCATTTTAGCTGCACACAGAAATACTTGTCTTTCTTTTCAAGATTAGTCTCAATTATTCAAGTACTTAAGTTATCCTGAATTTTTTTCAGGAATAGCTTACAAGTAAAAAATAAGAAATTTTGATGTTGTAACCTGGGCCAGGTGTTTGCTCTGCTTTCCTAATGAAATGAGACTGTGACAGGTTACAATTAAACATTTAGAAAAACATCCCTTTGTTAAATCTAATTGAGATCTAAGGGCTTCGTCTGTACAGTCGAGGCACCGTAGTGTAATGGACAGAACATGGAAAGAATGTGGAGTAAGGAATCTCCCAGGCCTAGTGTCAGCTTGGAATGTGACCTTTGTGAACAGGAACATGACAGCTTCCATTTTGTTGAGAAGATTTAAGTGAAATAACATGTAGAAGTTCCTTACAAACCTGAAGGAATGTTAGGTGTTATTACACTTGGCCTGCTTTGATGTAGTTCTCCACTGTCAGCAGGACTTCCACAGAGTCCTAGGCTTGAGCAGGAGGGAGCTTGGTGAGCCAGTTAAAACAATTACTCCAAGTCCTGGCCGGTTGGCTCAGCGGTAGAGCGTCGGCCTAGCGTGCGGAGGACCCGGGTTCGATTCCCAGCCAGGGCACACAGGAGAAGCGCCCATTTGCTTCTCCACCCCTCCGCCGCGCTTTCCTCTCTGTCTCTCTCTTCCCCTCCCGCAGCCAAGGCTCCATTGGAGCAAAGATGGCCCGGGTGCTGGGCATGGCTCTGTGGCCTCTGCCTCAGGCGCTAGAGTGGCTCTGGTCGCAATATGGCGACGCCCAAGATGGGCAGAGCATCGCCCCCTGGGGGGCAGAGCACCGCCCCTGGTGGGCGTGCCGGGTGGATCCCGGTCGGGCGCATGCGGGAGTCTGTCTGACTGTCTCTCCCTGTTTCCAGCTTCAGAAAAATGAAAAAAATAAAAAAAAATAAAAAAAAAAACAATTACTCCATTTTGTCATTAAGTGAACTGAGGTCAGAGATTAAGGACTTTCCTAAAGTCATATAACTAGTAACAGCAGAAAAGCAGAACCTTCGGAAGTCTACGCCATTGCCTTTCAACTTTGTTGTTGTGTCTCAAATCAGATTGAGAATATGCAAACATTTTAAGGTCATTTTTTGGTGTCAAGGACCATTTGAAATGAAATCTGGCTTCAAGAGATGTTACCATTAAAGTAGCTGATGGTTTTCTATTTTTTATAATTACCATGTGGCTATATAAGAGGAGGTCTTTGCTCTTTGGATAAAAAGCAATAATTACTGAATACTAATTTTTATGCTAAGAACTTTCTAAGACACTGGGATATTTTCTTTTAAGAAGTTTATCCTTAAGAAATTTGATCTATTTTATCACTATGTTATGATCAACTTCTGCCATTTTTTTTCCTTCCTGCTTTTGAAGTATGGGTAGAAATTACAAGAAATGTCCACTACTTGTTTCCAACTTGTTTTATCTTCCTTGTACTATAAAACGTATTAAATGCAAAATAAATAAATAAATAACAGAAAGTAATAAGCGTTTAATAGAAAAATGTTTAGAAAAAGGTAAAACCAAACTCGGGGAAAACTTCATTAATTTAAACTCTAAGGATTGTGAATAGTGCCTGAATGAAATTGACTTGTGCTACCACAGTTTCTTTCCTCATCGCCTATGCAAACCAGGAATGTGAACAAGATTAGAAAAGGATTGTTTCAAATGGCTAAAGAACAAAGTGTGTCAGAGCCGCCCTCAGTGGTTGGGAATACAGATTAACACACATAAGAGGCATGCTAATTACAGGCACCTTATCTGGTCATGACAGTAGGTCCTCCAGGATCTTTTTGTCACTTGGTAGAACTAAAAAGTAAGAAATTTGCTTTCTTTATAATAATTTTGTAATTAAGAATTGCACAAATTTAAATCATTCTCTCATGGTATCGACCTGATTAACTGACTTTAAGCAAACAACCATACATTTCCTGATATCTAATACACAACACATAGTGATGTATGAAAAAAAGAGATGGTAATTAAGTTTGGTAGAGAAGATCACCCTTTGTAGTTTTCCATACTACTGCTTTGATGAGAACATTCAAAGTGTCTTTCTCATTTTTAAAAAAATTGTTCCATGTCTGAAAGTTCATATTGCTCTTGTTCTTAATTTAATGGAAGTAACAGTGTTCTTAGATCTGAGGACTAGTTTTTCATTCTTTGATGGAGCAGATAATAAAGAAATTTGTTTTTTCTACTGATGTGAAGTTTGAAGCCTTAAACAAAAGGAGATCTCAGCACTTTGCCTTTTCAGAGGCCAGAGCTCATATTTAAATTCTGTTGCTTTTGTTTTTGCACACAAAACAAAATGTACAGCAATCACATATAAAATAACATGGTACTTTTATTACTTAGAAAAGGACATTATGTAACATTATTATAGGTACTGATGTGGAATCTTCTTTTTTTTTCCCTGAAGCTAGAAGCCGGGATACAGTCAGACTCCTGCATGTGCTGTACCGGGATCTACCCGGCATGCCCACCAGGGGGCGATGCTTGGCCCATCTGGGGCGTTGCTCCATTGTAACCGGAGCCATTCTAGTGCCTGAGGTGGAGGCCATGGAGCCATCCTCAGCGCCTGGGCCAACTTTGCTCCAGTGGAGCCTTGGCTGCAGGAAGGGAAGAGAGAGATAGAGAGAAAGGAGAGGGGGAAGGTTGGAGAAGCAGATGGGCGCTTCTTCTGTGTGCCCTGGCCGGGAATTAAACCCAGGACTTCCACACACTGGGTTGACACTATACCACTGTGCCAGCCAGCTAGGGCCCTGATGTGTGGCATCTGTTGTTAAGTATTGGAATATCCTTCTTAGGTATCATTACCAAACAACGGATTGGTGGTTGTGCCATTTAATTTTTGGTCTGTGGGTCCCCCCTCAATATTTAAATAGTCCAGATGAATGAAAATAGCCAAAGGTTCACACTTCATTGTTTGTACCTAAGAAATCAGTCAAACTTTCCATTAGGTGGAAGGAAGAGTGGGATAGATTCTCACTTAGATCTTTTCTACCTCTTATTTTTAGAGTTCTTACCCAGATGGAATAAGTTTCCCCCCAATACAATATTTTATATTTCTCTTTTTTCCCCCTCTCTTTCTTTCTCTAGACCTCAGGGGAAGAAGGCACTTTAATCCTATTATGCCCAGAAAATAACTTCCAACCCTTTAACCTTTTATAGTACACACTGTAGAAGATTTAAGTCGCAGAACATAGATCGACTATCTTCTCTCTATCATTGCAGTAGAAATGGTTCCTCCCTCCTTCAGAGTTAGCATCAATCTTCTTTATCTAAGGATGTATTTTGTTCTTATTTAGATGTATCTGTGATGTTTTATATTAAGCTCTCTTAATTGACACTTGCACCTCCTTTGATGCCCTTATCGCCATTCTCTTTGCTTTCTGTTTTCTTCGTCTAGTCATTTGTGCAGGCAGAATTTATGCTGTTCTTTGCTAGGTCCTGGGACTTAAATGATGGGCGAAGACACACACTCTGTCCTCAAAGAAATTATGGTCTTGGGAAGGGAGGGGCCAGCAAACATTTTCTTGCTTTCCTGCCTTTGTTCATGCAGGTCGTGCTGTCTGGGGTCTTCTCTTCCTGCCCGGCCCTTCTCTTCCCTTCATGTCCCGTTCCCCCCACCCCACCCCTGTGCTGTGGAGATTTAAGATCGAGCTCAAATATGATGAAGAAATGCACACATTCTTACTTTTATCACGAGACCTGGATATGACTCTTGCTCTGCCATTTTCTAGCCACCTGAGTTGGAATTTAACTGCCCTGGACTTTTTGTTTCTTCATCTTTAATGTGCTGTGGTGGTTATCTGTGCACCTCACAGCCCTCCTGTGAGCACAGGTGCGGCAGCGACATCCACCAAGTACGGATGGGCTGGAAGCACGACAGCATGGTGGAGTGGGTGCTTCCTCCCCGTTGCCATCTCCTCCCTTGCTCTCCTCTCGGCTCTTTTCTCTCTTCTCTTCTCCTTTTCACAGGACCTACAATAAGTTGTTTTGGTCTTAAAAATAGTACATCCTCCCACAGTTATTGGAGGGAATATAGACAATAATATAATCAAAATATATAGCTTCCTTGTGGCTATAAACTATTTTGAAGTCATTTTAAAATCAACCATTACAACCTGAGTTTAATCCATTTAACACATAAATAAAGCCATTTCATAAGACCTGAAACAGATTTATGCTAAATAGTCTGATAAAATGAAAATGCTGTAGCATCAAATATTAATATTTTGCTAGCAGCAGGCAGCCCAAATGTTAATGGCTGGGATGCATTTGAAGGCCTACTTAACTGTGAATTTTATTAGGACCATTTCTCAGAGCTGGAGTTATAAATGGGCTTATAAATGAGACATTAGCTTCCCCTCTAGGGAGCATCAGGTTCTTTGAAATCTTAATTAACCAATTGCATTGTGCTCCTCTTCTTTCAGTAACAGCACTTGGTTAAATGCTGAAGAAAACACTCTCTAGTCGATAACAGCTTAAATAATTGGAGCTCAATTCTTTTATATGTTGAAACATAGTCATAAAATGAAAAATAAAAGAAAAACAGTGTTAATACTTGCCTTTTGAATGTTCTTTTGTCTACTGTGCTTATGTTAAAAAACAATTACACTGTAAAACAGAGAAATTTGTTCCTAAACATCAGAAATAAGTATAAATAATATTGAATGGAAAGTGTCATTAAAAAATGAAATTTAGCCCTGGCTGGTTGGCTCAGTGGTAGAGCGTCGGCCTGGCATGCAGAAGTCCTGGGTTCGATTCCCGGTCAGGGCACACAGGAGAGGTGCCCATCTGCTTCTCCACCCCTCCCCCTCTCCTTCCTCTATATCTCTCTCTTCCCCTCCCGGAGCCGAGGCTCCATTGGAGCAAAAGATGGCCCGGGCGCTGGGGATGGCTCCTTAGCCTCTGCCCCAGGCACTAGAGTGGCTCTGGTCGCGACAGAGTGACGCCCTGGATGGGCAGAGCATTGCCCCCTGGTGGGCGTGCTGGGTGGATCCCGGTCGGGCACATGCGGGTGTCTGTCTGACTGCCTCCCCGTTTCCAGCTTCAGAAAAATACAAAAATAAAAAAAGAAATTTAAATTAAATGTATTTTTAAAACAAACAAAAGTTAAGTGCAAGAAACATAGGATCCTATAATCATCATTACTCTCAGTATGACTTTGAAGTTCTGCTTGGTTTTCTTCCACATAGAAAGTCACTGATGGAGGCAATTTGTGTAAGGAAATTAAACTTTTTTTTTTTGCAAAATAGCCAATGAGTTTATTGCATATTATGTATAAAGAACTCTTACAACTCAATAGTGAAAATACAAATAACCCAACTGAAAGATGAGCAAAGGAGTTGAATAGATATTTCTCCAGAGAAGCTATGCCAGTGGCCAACTAGCACATGAAAAGAAACCCAACACCATTAGCTGTCTGAGAAATGTGGTCACAACCACAATGAGATACCATTTCATACCCGTTAGGATGACTACAATCAGCCATGCTGGGGAAGCATCGAAGCCCTTGTACACTGCTGGTGGGAATGTATAAATGCTGTAGCCATGTAGGAAAGCTGTTTGGTAGAGAATTAGCCCATTTCCTAGCAATTTCACTCCTGGGTATAGACCTGAGAGAATCAAAATATGTTTATGCAAAAACTTGTTCACAGATGTTCAGAGCATTATTCATAATAGTCTAAAAGTGAAAACAAACCAGGTGTCTATAAAGTGATGAATGAATAATAACTTGTGGTGTATCCATACAACAGAATGTTATTCAGTAATAAAAAGGAATGAAGTACTGGTATATACTTCAACATGGATGAACCTTGAAAATATTATGCTAAGTTGAAGAAACCAGTTACAAAAGACTACAGAGTGTATGATTAGGGTTATATCATGTTTATAGAGACATAAAGTAGAGGTTGTCTAGGGATGCATATAATGGGGGGTGATGAGTAAAGGACATGAGGCCTAATTTTAAGTTATAAGAATGTCTATACTTAGACCCTGGTGATGTTGCACAGCTCTGTGAATACACTAAAAGCCATTGACTTATATATTGTAAGTGGTGAGTTTTTAGGTAAGTCAGTTATATATATCCCAATAAGTCTACTTTATTTTTCGATTTTTTTTTTTTGCTTAATCCCTCAACTCCCAGTCCAGCCATCTCGTCACCCCCATTCCCCACCAACAGCAGCCAGTCTGTCTCTATCTATGAGACTGTCTCTTTTTGAAAAAGAAAATGTTTGTAGTACTCTAGGAAGAGGAAGCTCAGATACTGAAATAAGGTAGGGGAAATAGAAATGGGAAAACGATGATGGATTTCAGGTCAGGAAGTGAGAAAGAACAGCTATGTCCCTGGCCGGATAGCTCAGTTGGTTAGAGAGTCATCCCATATACCAAGGTTGCAGGCATGTTGTTGTAAGTCAGGGGCGCAGAGAGAGAGATCAGCAGACGAAATCATCATGGACTAGCAAAGGACCACTGCTTGCTCAGGCAAATGGCCCCGAGTTCATGCTGTGTCCTATTTTTATTCACAAGACTTCAAAAAGCTTGTTTACTGAGAAATTGGCATAACATCAAGCATAACTTTTACTTAAAGATACATGGAATACACCTGCATCATAGCTTAATAACAATATAATATCAAAAGGCATTAATTGCTATTGCTTCTATGGTTCCCACAACATTCCTCTCTTTATCTCAAGGGATAACCTTGAAAGGAACAGAAATCTTATGAGAATGTTTTACTGAGAAAAAAGCCCAGCAATTGCCTTCAGTCACATAGACCTGTTTCAGTGACCTGCCTTCAAGTCACAAAACAATTCTGTTGGCAAAACATTCTTTTCTTGTTGGCTGTGTTCCCATCCAAGGCCATGCAATGGGTTATTCCACTACACAGGCATGGTCCCCAGTCAGAGCACACACAGGAGTCAACCAACGAGTGCACAAATAAGTGAAACAACAAATCAATGTTTCTCTCTCTAGTCAATAAATAAATATTTTAAGAAAAGGAAGAACAGGTAAGGCTTTGTAATTGATTTTCATAACAGTCACATAGCAGGTACGTCTATGGGAACACGGGGGTTCTGACTTGGGGAACTAAATAGTGCATGGTGCATTCACAATGGGCAGGAGTATGGAGGGGAATGGTACTTCAGGAGAAAGGTGATGTTTGTTTCTGGCATACTGCATTGCAGTACCTGTGGGGAAACCAAGTGGAGATGCTCAGTAGGCAATTTAAAATGTAGGTCTGAACCTGGGGACATAATCTGAGAATCGTTAATGAACAGCTTAGGTCTGAGGTCTTATATAAGGTCTACTGGAAAGTTCTGTCCGTTTTTGGAATAAAACAAAATACAAATTTTTCTTACCGTCAATAAACTTTATTAAATAATATAATTGCCATTATTATTTTTATTTTTTTGCATTTTTCTGAAGCTAGAAACTGGGAGGCAGTCAGACAGACTCCCGCATGCGCCCGACCAGGATCCACCCGGCATGCCCACCAGGGGGCGATGCTCTGCCCCTGTTAGGCGTCGCTTTGTTGCATCCAGAGCCATTCTAGTGCCTGAGGCGGAGGCTATAGAGCCGTCCCCAGTGCCCGGGCCATCTTTGCTCCAATAGAGCCTTGGCTGCGGGAGGGGAAGAGAGAGAGACAGAGAGGAAGGAGAGGGGGAGGGGTGGAGAAGCAGATGGGTGCTTCTCCTGTGTGCCCTGGCCAGGAATTGAACCCGGGACTCCTGCACGCCAGGCCGACACTCTACCACTGAGCCAACCGGCCAGGGCCTAATTGCCATTATTATTAATGATTTCTTGCCAGCGTGAGGGCAATTTGTATATCCCATTTTTGAAAAATGTTTTATCTTTTGATGCAAAAAATTGAACCAGTGCTTGTTTGATATCGCCTTCATTTTTGAATTTTTTGTCCTTCAAAAAATTTTGTAAGGACAAAAACAAGTGATAGTTGGAGGGTGCTAAGTCCGGGGAGTATGGTGGATGCGACAGACATGCTTCTGTAGCATTTCTTCCTTGTTGAAATTCGTAAAAATTACAGTGGCGTAAATGAACTTTATCAGTAGCCATGGGTACACTGGGTACACTATTGCTTCACACATAAGACTAACGTGAATCAACTTTGTTTTAGTTAATTTGCTATGTCAGTATGTATACATTAAGTGATAAAAATAGAGAGGCATACATGCACCAAATAAATATGTGCTTATGTGTCAAAACTTGTTGTGATAGAAACGGACAGAACTTTCCGGTAGACCTTATATTTACGAAATCATGCAAGGAGAGTATTGGTCAAGAAGAAAAAATGGCTGAGGATCTGTAAGAATTTTATAGAAGACTGGCTGTCCAGGGATACCAAGGAACTGCGGAGTGGGGAGAGGTATTGATATTTGTGAGCCCATGGGGGAAGAGGATCAAGAGAGAAGAAATGGGTTATCAAATAGCTGAGTCCTGGGGATGTAATATATAGCGTGGTGACTAGTTATATACAGGCATATATTGTGTTATTGCCTTTGCTTTATTGTGCTTCATAGATGTTGTGTTTTTCACAAATTGAAGGCAATATACCCTCCACCAGCAAAAAGGTTACAGTTCCCTTTATTGTGGTCGTCTGGAACTGAACCTGCAACATCTCCCTGGTATGCCCATATTTGAAAGTTGCTAAGAGTGTAGATCTTAAAAGTTCTTATAATAATAAGAAGAAAAAGGAAGAAGGGACAGTTGGCTCTTTTTAAAAAAATTTTTCCATTGATTTGAGAGAGAGAGAGAGAGAAGCATCAACTCGTTGCACTCATCAGTTGCTTCTCATATGCCCTGACCAGGGGTTGAACCTGTGACCTCTAATATGCCAGGTCAGTGCTTCATCCACTGAGCCACCCACGTAGGGTGGAACAGTTGGCTCTTGCACACACTGTCCACAGTCTGAGCACTGAAGAATATCCCTTGACTGTGACAATTCAGAAGTCATTATAGCCTGAGTGAGCAGCTCAGTGGTGCTGAGGGCAGAATTCATAAGGATTTAAAGGAATGTTTCTTTTAAGATGGGATGGAGTTAGCTTTATGACAAACTTTTCTGATTTCATTCTGCCTTAATGCTAGAACTTTATTCTTTAATCTAAGCATTTCCAATCCATGGTGCTTCCTTTTTTAAAAATTGCATGTGCTTTCGTCTAGGTTGGTTTTTCTTTTTATAACTCAAAATGGCAATGCAAGTTATAGCATTTGTATTATATACATTCGGATTCTCAAATTATATAAATTTCTAATTCCATACACAGAAAAGGATTTATATCAAATTCCCTTCATAAAGTCAGAAAAATTCCCTTTACCACAGTCTGAACTATTATAGTTGCCAAGTGCTTTTAAAAAATGCCATTTGATCAATTCCCGACCAGGGCACACAGGAGAGGCGCCCATCTGCTTCTCCACCCCTCCCCCTCTCCTTCCTCTCTGTCTCTCTCTTCCCCTCCCACAGCCAGGGCTCCATTGGAGCAAAGTTGGCCCGGGTGCTGAGGATGGCTCTATGGCCTCTGCCTCAGTGCTAGAATGGCTCTGGTTGCAACAGAGCAATGCCCTAGATGGGCAGAGCATCGCCCCCTGGTGGGCATGCCGGGTGGATCCTGGTCGGGCGCATGCAGGAGTCTGTCTGACTGCCTCCCCATTTCCAACTTCATAAAAATACAAAAAAAAAATGCCATTTGAAAAAGTGACTATCTTACTCAAGATAGTCATAAAGAAGATTTCATAGCATCTAGCTCACCAGGTATCCTTTATGCTGTATTGATTGAGGGTGGTTGGACATAACCCAGGAGCACTGATCAAAGTTTGGATCATTATATCTGTATTCCATATCCACATTTAGAGCCCATCTTTGGACAGTTCTCCCTCATGGTTGCCCTGAAAATTCCTTTCCAAAGCAGGCGATGCTCTGTTCTTTCCTGCTCGTCTGCATCTTCTAGAAGTGAGAAGATTCAGAGCTCTTTGAAATTCTAGCATGTTCTAAGGCAGTGGTGTTCAATCCTTTTGACCCTCCCCGTACTTGCATCCATGTTTTCCTGCCTTTCAGAAGCAAGCATGTTGAGATATGATTCTATGAAGTGCACTGTGGGATTTACTATTTCTCTGTCTTTTTTATTTCGATTTATGGTCCACTACTGTGAGTGTTAGGTCATAATCATTTAGTATTTAAGATTTAAGGTTCCCAAGGAGAAGCTCCAAGGAGGGCCATATATTGCTACCCTGGTCTGTTCACGATGACACCAGGTTCTGGGTGCGATCCAGCTGCCTGGTACTATTAGAAACCAGCAAGAGTTGCCCAACTTCCAAGTGCTCTTGTGCTATAGAAAAAAAAGCAAATTAATTCCAGGCTTAATAACAACCACCATGAATTGCATACTTACTATGTGTCATTTGGCATACATAATACCTCATGTTAACACAATTTTGAAAATTAGAATTATTGTCACCATTTTAGTGGGAGAGAAGGGAGGAAATCAAATCAAAGCTTAAAGTTTGGAGACATGAAGTAACCTGTCCAAGATTATCTAATTTGTAGGTAGCTTTAAAGCTCCAGCTTTACCCTTACCATATGCTCTTTGAAAACAGCATGCCATCGTGAAGGGTCTTCACTGTGCCTAGAAGATTGAGAGACCTGGGAAAAGCCAAAGCCCCACGTTGGGTGTTGATAACTAGAAGCCTGTGAGCATTCTCACTGCTTCGAGAGCTCGGGCAATGTCAGCAGGATCAAGTCAGTGCTCTCTCAGTACAGGATTAACTAAGATTTGCTGCTGTCATTTCTGGCAGTCCCAGGAGCAAAGTCATCTTTGAGATTTGCATTGTCTTCTGAGAAGTACTTTGAAGTGAAAGTCTAGGGAAAATGTATAAGCCCCAGTCTATGCTTTTTTGCTGGTGTTTATCTCTATGTCCAGAGTGGCGGGCTAGATCTTTGTTAATTCTATCTCATAGAGAAGGCGGGCTGAGAAATACGTTCTTGGTAATGGGGTTAGCCACTTGTGAGCAACCTCAGCGTCTCAGAGGATGGTGACGAGACAAAGCAAGCATCAGTGGTTGTTCTCTGTGACACGTGGTCACAGGGCCAGAACTTAGATTAACTCACACAGTCGGAGGCCAGTCCTGAGAATTTGATTTCCATCCTTCTGCCTCCTCCCTGCGATTACTCTCCCACTTAACAGACCTTTTTCTCTCCCCCTACAAAGAGAAGAGTTGTGATGAAGGGATTGAAGTTATAGAGTGTGGCTTCTGAGCTAAAATCTATTTCTGCCCTGTCTAGAATGGCAGCCGGTAGCCACCTGTACTGTCAAGCATTTGAAATGTGGCAGATCAGAAATGACATGTGCTGAAACTGTAAAACATTTCACGCCAGATTTCAGAAACTTAGTATGAGTCTCTTTCTGTTCTACTTGTTCATTTATTTTGTTTTTTAGATTTAATTCTTGATAGATACTTATTTATTGCTATTTTATTGTTCATATTTTTATCTTTTCTTTTTATTCTTCTTAAAGAAGGCCCTTTAATATTTCATGTAATACTGGTTTAGTGGTGATGAACTCTTTTTTTCTTGTCTGGGAAGTTCTTTCTATGTTATCAGGATGATCATTTAATAAGTTATAGAATGTCTAATCACTGGAGTATACACCTGAAACTAATATAATATTGCATGTCAATGGTAATTAAAAAATTAAAAATGACTTTAAAAACATGAAAAAGAGAATGTAAAATATTTTATTGTTAGTGTTTAATATTGATTACATGTTGAGATGATACTATTTCAGATTTATTGGGTTAAATAAAAATGTTATTAAAATTAACTTCCTCTACTGTTTTGTTAATGTGGCTACATGAAAAATTTAAATTACATATGTGGCTTGCATTTGTGGCTTTCATTATATTATTTTTAGACGGCATTGATTCTAGAGGAATATTATAGCCACCTCACCCAGCCTAGCTTTGAATTATGGCCCATTTTCTAATACCCTAAAGAGGACTAAATTTGTCCAGTCTTTTCTTCTGATTCTGTCTACCTACCTCTCCCTGCTTGAAAGGAGCATTGGTGATTTGCTGGACAGGTAGGCGTAGAAGAAAACCATCAAGTCTATCCAGCTGGAGGTGCGGACAGACACTCTTATTGGTGGGGTCGGAAGCAGTGGATTTGCTAGGCCATGAAGCAAGCAAATTTTAGGTTTTCCCATCATGACTATTTCAGTGGTTTTGGTATTGAATGAAATATTAGGTTTTCCCAAGATGAGTGTGCTCCTTTATTTTCCAGTATCGCTGGTTTGCCTAGTTGCAGACTGTGTGGTTCATCCTCAGAGGCCACCAGGCCTTTGGTGATTCCAGGCCAATGGGTGGGGTGGCAGGCTCTGACTCCCCAAGCTGCGGGGGCTAAACTCTGGCTGAGGTTAGTTGGTTGCAGCCAGAAAGATTAGAGTAGCTGATGGAAATTGTTTCAAAGGAGGTGGACTGGTGTGTGTGTGTGTGTGTGTGTGTGTGTGTGTGTGTGTGTTAAAGTAGTTTCTGTTTAAATTGTTTTCAGTTGAAAATTCTGTTTTTTTTTCTTTTAAATCATTTTTTATTTTTCAATTACAGTTGACATACAATATTATATTAGTTTCAGGTATACAACCCAGTGGTTAGAGATAATATAACTTACAAAGTGATCACCTCAGTAAATCTCATACCCATCTAACACTGTGCATAGTTATTACACTATTATTGACTATATTCCCTAAGCTGTACTTTACATCCCCATGACTATTCTGTGACTATCAATTTGTACTCCTTAATCCCTTCACCTCTAAAAATTGTTTTCAGTTGAAAATGCTCTGTTATAAAGAGTAGTGTGAAAAGAAAAATCATATTTTTTCAATTTACAATGTAATCAAAGAAAGACTGACATTTTGTTCAGAAGTGCAGCAGTATAATCAGATACTGCAGTGCCTGCTCTTACTTAGTTAATGAAGTTGCCATGAACATTTTAAAACCCTTCAGAAAAAGAATTAAGAATATTTAAGTGTAGGTGGATTTATTTACTTTACATTCTTAATTAAAATTTGTTTAAATTATGCAGCTCCTAACATTTTCTTCTACCTGCATGGGCAGTTGCATACAGACGTTGCTTGCCGCAGGCCCGCCACCCCAGGTCTGCCAGGTGGTGTCTGATGCTGCTTTCTGTCTTGCAGTGTACATACCAGAGCAGTGCATGTTCCTTTGAAGCCTTAGGTCCTAAGACATGGTGCAGTACTAAAATCTCAGGTATAGGTTAATGTCATTATGCTGCTATTGAGCCACTTTCTCTGTGACCAGAAAAGTTTTCAGATGTTAATTGATTGGTCTTTATTTGGCATTTGAACAGAGGAGAGATGATGTTAGCCAAGGAAACACCCCCAGTACCTCTGCCTCTTCTCCACCGGGAGGAACCTGTCTGTTCCCTGCCTCCATGTCTTCCTGGGACCTCAGACCAGTCTGCTGTATCTTAATTTGATCTTATTTTCCAGGTCATCAGTTTTTCTGTGCCTCACAGGCCTGGCATTCTCGCTAATAATGTCTGTCCACTGTTATCTTGATGTTCTCATTTTCCTCTCAGTCTTTATGGGTTAGAACAAATCTTTGTGATTCTATTCATGGCAGTGTCGGTGAATTTTTACTAATATTTGCTAATTTTTATTAAGTAAATTTACCACAGCTTGCCTGAGAAGTCACATGTGACTATCTTATATTAAATGTGCTGCCTTTCAGACCAAAGTATTTAATAACAACTTAAGTACAAAATGATGTATGAAGAGTAGCCAGGAATTAATTTTTTCAACACTGTGGTATTAGTAATCTGTGTAAGGGGTCCACATTTAGCAAATAAGTATTTAGGATACCTTCTTAAATTTGAATTTCAGATGAACAGAAACTAATTTTTAAATATAAATATGCCCTATGCATTTTAACTGGGCGTCCTTTATGTTATCTGGTAACCATAAAGCTGGGGTGAAGTGTAGCTTAACCCTTGTAGAAGTATAAAATCATACGATAACTGAAGCCTACATTACAGTTGAACATATTGAATTTATTTTCTGTATTAGGTGTAATTTTTACTTAAATTCTTTGGTAAAATACAAATATAAAGCTAGCAAGGGTTCTACTCATCATGAAATATTGTTGTCCTCTCCCCCTCCAGTGCTGTTTCCCCCCTAACTCTCACTTTGCCAATTCTCCTGGATTCTCCCTGGGGCATGTGTCACACACCTGCCTGCACAGTCAGAGCCAGACCACTCTTTCTATCTCACTCATGCCGTCCCATCTCCATCTCTCCCTGGCTTTCAAGGAGAAAGCAACTGTTCCCCTAGAGGCTAAGGCAAAGGTGTCTTGACTGTTTCTCAGGGTGAGAATGCCACCATTCTGCCCTGGCTGGTTGGCTCAGCGGTAGAGTGTCAGCCCAGCATGTAGAAATCCTGGGTTTCTCCTGGTCAGGGTACAGAGAAGAAGCAACCATCTGCTTCTCCACCCCTCCTCCTCTCACTTCTCCTCTCCTCCTGCAGCCATGGCTCGAATGATTGGAGCAAGTTGGCCTCAGGCACTGAGGATGGCTCCATGGCCTTGCCTCTGGTGCTAGAATGGCTTGGTTGCCAAGCAACGGAGCAGGGGCCCCAGATAGACAAAGCATCATTGGGTAGGGGGCTTGCTGGATGGAGCCTGGTCAGGGTGCATGTGGGAGTCTGTCTCTGTCTACCTGCCTCACAAAAATAATAATATTTTTTAAAAAAATAAGAATGCCACCATTTCTTTCTTTTCCATGTGGCCCTCAAAAGGGCTACATATGTGACAGGCTTTCTGGTTCATGCTATCCCTGATATATTTCAGGGGCTGCCTCATTTACCGTTGTGATCTGGACCACAATATCACAGCCATAGTCAGCAAGAAATACTCACTTGGAAGAGTGCTGTTGTCCGTGGTTACTTCGGCAATTGCAGCACTGCACATCTTCATAAAGCATCTTAGCTGATGCTGGGTTGGAGGCAGATTTAGCCAAAATAGGTGTTTCTATTGCTCTTAATAAATCTGTGTAAAAGGCTTCTTTGATTCTTTTTTCCTGTACATCAGGAAGTTAGCATTGTAAACTAAGTTGTGTTGAGTTGCTTCAAATGTACCTGCAGACTAACCCCAGGCAAAGCAGAGTTTTGAACAATGAGACCATTTTCTTCCTGTGGATGAAAATATTGTGAATTGTTGTAAAGATAATATTAGTTATTTTCATATTGTGAACTACTTACCAATTATACCTAATTACTATATAGCATAGGAACCATTATGTATATATATTGTAGGTAACTTGGGATCAAGCCCTGAAAGCTTTGGGAAAATGAGAGGCTCTTATTTGGAGAATCAGGGCTGAGTAAAATGACAGTGCTGACGGACCCCTAAGAAGAAACCTGCTTCCAACCCCAGGGTCCCTGAGTCAAGTCACACTGCCTTCCACAGACGGCAGCCTAACACATGAGAGATAAGTGCAGTCGCCTTCACAGTTTCTTAGTGTTTACAGACGTTACATTTTCTTCCTCTGTATTAGAAATTCAGACTGACCACCCCCTCTTAGGAACTTGAGTGTGTTGGGGAAAATTACATAAAAACCCGTGGCCCTCATAGCACTTAAATCAGAAGCATATGCGTATGTTGATTAAAGGGTTGGGGGTGGTGTTTCAGAATTGTTTCTACCTCTCTATTTTTCTCATGCCGGTGTTGTAGAACCTAAACTAACCCTGCAAAAGATAGGGGAAAATCCTCTTCATGAGTGTCTTTTAATCTCATGAAGTAGAATAGAAGATGTTAGTGTTTCTTAATTTATAACTCTTAAAGCCTCCTAATATTAAAAAAAGAGGAGGCTCCATTTTTCCTCTGGTTTAATACGGCATCAGAACCAGTAAAGAACCTGAGCCTATTAAACACTGTAATCCAGAGGTACTGTGACTAGGAAGGAATCTCCTGATTCTCCTCTAACCTTGATCTCAATCTGCTACTTCAAAGCCATTTCGCTGAGAAGGCACTAACATGTAAACTGTGAACCATACTTCAGATTTCTGAAATGTCTGTTTAATGTAATTTCCTTCTAATGGGGTTTTGAACACATTAATTATGTAACTTGTCTCTTGTCACTTTTAAAGTAAAAAGACTGATTTTAAAATAATGTGGAATTTTAATATATCTTTTTTATTGCTTATTCGTATAAAATGAAGTACAATTCAGTGAGAAAACCCAGCTTTCTGTAATGATGATTTTTGGCAATTATATAGCAGTAGAATTTTCAGTTTTCTATTTTAGGATGGAGATCCATTTCATTTTTTTTGAAGTTTATTTAATATCTGTGAATACTTTTCTGTGTCATCTTCAGTATTACAGTAAGGATATCTTGGTATGAATTTTACTGTGAAACTTTGGTTTGGAATTCTGAATCTTTATCATCATCTTAGATTTTGGTGCAAATGATTTCCTTTTGCTACAGCTCTTGATCAAATGATGTTAGAAATTAAAACTCAAAGCAAAAATGATACAATTTGAATATCTCCATCATAGAAAATGTATGCTTACCGTGCCTGCTTCCCTTGTTCTGGTTTACTGAGCATCCATTTCCCAAGCACCTAAGAAAGGCTCAGGTACCAGGGAAACAAAGGTAAATAGGAACTGATCATGTCCACGCAGAGGTGGCAGTCAGTGAGGATATTCAGACATGGATATCATTTAATTAAAAGAGCAGAGTGAGTGGCCAAAGGACCAATTAATTAAAGGAGGGAGAGGGAAAAGACTTCCAGAATGATTCTTTGCATGTCAGCTCAGAGATGGGAGTTGAAGTTCATACCATTGAGAGTGAGAATATAAAAGGACACCTAAATATATGGGCAATGCTGAATTGAGTTTTTGACTTGTAAAGTTTTAGTGAGGAATCATAGGTCTCTAAGAGCAGTAGTTCCAAGTAACAATTTGTGGACTCGTGCTAGCAATATAAAATTTGCAGTACTTCTCAGATGATTCTGATCATCAGTATGGTTTGGTACCTACTTTTGTAAAGATGCAGGAGAAAAGACAGACAGGGGTTGAAGTCATAGGAATGGATATGGTTTCCCAGGGACAGCAAGGAGTGCGAGAAAGGAACAGGCTACGGACGTAGCTCCATCCCATAAGGGGTAGGAGAGAAGGGGTCAGCAGGAAGCTGGAAAGGACCGTGCTTTGTCAGGAGCTGAAGACATAGCTACCTAAGTCTCCCAGTCTTTGAATAGTAATGTCATTTCTGAGCTCATAGAGGAAAAAAAGGTGTAGGATAAAAATCTTTAGGTTTCTACTCATGATTTGGCTTTATTCCAAAATGGATTAATCAAGTGTCAGACATATCCTATGCGGAAGTGTTTCTTCTGCTTCCTGAGAAATCCATTGGAAAAACAGAAGTTGACCTCTTGAAAATAGAAAAATGAACAAAGTAGAGTATATCAGAAGAGAAAGTTCTAATATTAGGCCAGGATTTGTAAAACAAAAAAAAAAAAACCCCATTGTACACTTACAATGTACATTACAGCTAATTACTAGATGTAATTAGAATATTTAATTGATCAAAATGACATGTATCACTGAGAACTAGAACTATCTTATTCTCTCAGGAAGAGAGCCCTCTGTTCTCAGCCCCTCCCACTTCCTTTGTTGTCATTGTGGTGACCAGTACATCAATCCTAAAAGGTTTAATTAATATATACATTACTGGCATTTCCTTAGGGATGCAGTTACTGTTCATTTACACTCACTCAACTTTGAGGTTCCAGGTGACCCTTTATGCAGGTGAATGAATCCTAGGGTCACTTTAGTAGTGAGTGATCTACTTATAATTTAGTGATCTTCACTTCAGTGATCACATACACATTTTCGAGGAGCTCAATAACAAACAAGTGGTCAAAAGTGGTCTAATATCTGTAACCTTTGAGGTTCTACATTAAAAATGATTTTGTAAAAAGTCATCTGAATTAACATGCTATTGGGGGACCATTTTATTATTAATATTTTATCAAAGAGGAAAAGGTAGCCAGTGATACATATCTTTGAATAGAGAAAATTTACTGGTGAGAATACCACAGTGGGACTCTTACATCTGTTGTTGGCTGGCCTGATGATACAGATGGAGCACTGCCAGCCAAGGACGCTCACTTGAGTCCTGTTGTCCAGAGTTTTTATGGGCACTCAGCCACGTACTGCCCATGTGACTGACCTGTAGACTCCAGCCTCCCCACAGGTGGAGCTAGTCCTGCATGGCCCCAAACCCATAAGTCACGTTGTTAGACTGTTGCATAGCCAAGGCCTACGTGCAGAAACCTTTATTCAGGCATGACATTTTAAGTGCCCAGAGATCACTTTCTAGTAGCCAGTGACAAAGGCCAGCCCCCTTTTTGGGTAAGGTTAACTTCTCACTACACACCAATTCTTTCACAAAACTGTGACCAGAAAGACCACAGAAAATGAAATAGCTCCTTGCTGTCCACAGGATTAAGTTCATTGAAGATTACCTTCCCCTGTTCTAGGTCCCACTCCACTCGCCCTTTGTGAATTCCCTCCTGAAGGATATTGGAGTCCTGTCTACTTCAAGTGCTCTCTTGCTTCAGGGCCTCTGCCTGTACCCCTCTTGCCGTCAGGGACTGTCTGAGATCTTTCCATTTTGTTGAGCCAATCCTGTCCACAGTGGTCAGCCCAGTGCCCCTCTCCTGTGGAAGTTTCAAAGAGAAAGAGCTAAAATGATCAAAGTGATAGAATGTTTTCTAAAGTTATTAAAAATTATCCAGCCTGTCAAAACAGTAATGAGGTGTACACATGGTCAAAGTTAATAAAGTTATAAATGTAATGAGTAGGTGAAAGGCATGTTTTTCAAAAGTTGTTACCAGAGGCGTTCTTTAAGTTTTGTGGAAAAATGGAAGAATTTTTGTTTACACAATGGGCAGTAAATGTGGAGCTCTTAAAATGTTTATTTTAAAGGGTTTAAAAGGCTGTTTTGATAAAGATCATAATTAAAGCAAAGTTAGAAATACATCTGACTTTGGAACGTAACAGCACGAGTGTGGAGTGCAGTCATAGTGTTCCATTCTGGCAGTAGTCACAGGGTTTATTGTTGTCCATTGATACAAATTTCTAAGACTGTCAAGTGTCCCAATTGAATCTTATTTTGGGACGAGTGGTCAGCAACCCTGGGAATGAGGACATGTCCAAATATGGCCATAGAAGTATTTGGTAGGTGTATTTGGAGTCTAAAAGTAACCACAGATATTCATCATAGAGTCATCTCTAGCTCTGACCTAGATTGCTCAGGGTAATTCAGGCTAAGCTCCAATGCTTCTTAGTCTTCCAGTCCCAAAGGGATCCTTTATTCTATTCAACTATTCCCCACTCCAGTCCCTGCCACTTCCTTCAGGATCAAGGTGTCCATTATGAATAGTGACTGGTCTTCCAAGTACACATCCTTCTCTCTGCTCTCCTTCCCTGCCCTGAAGTCTCGCTGTTGCTACTCTCCCTGAAGAGATTTCTTTCTAGGCGAGGCCAGAATATGGCTTGTGCTTTTGACCTTTGTGTCAGACTTTGATTCGGAGACATTTGGGAACATGTGTGTGCAGAGCCCACAGAGCAGCCTGCTCACAATGTGATTAGTTAGCCTGCCTTCATTGCTTCCATATTACCCTGCATAGGCTAAGACCTCCACCCTTGGTCAAGGAAGAAAAAATATCAGGGATCCAACCATTTTGTGTAACTGTTTCTAGCTCTGGATTTTAGTAGCATATTTGAAACTAGATGCACTTTTCCATTTTCTCCTTTCATCTCTGCCTCTTTGAATTTTTGGCAGACATCAAGGCAAATAAATCAGACCCACCACTGCAAACCCATCTGCTTTCAGAGACATGCAAGCCAGCCAGTTTGTGATGCTTTACCATATACCTAGCTCCAACATAGAACTAAAGGAGGATCCCTGTGGGGGAAGAATAGAAGGCACGTTCTAAGGTCAAATTTTTTTAAAGCTCTGAATCTTTTATCTGTTGATGGACTATGGCGAGGCATGGTCTGCATTGGCATTTTTAATGACCCTGACAGGATGGCATGGGACTTCTACAGTTGAAATGATTCTGTAGTAGATGAAAAGTGAAAATGCAGTCCTTTTTTTGGATATGACAATAGGGCTTAATAAAAAAAAGAGACTGTCATCATTGTAAAAATGTAGCATATCAAGGGACAGTCAAGGTGTTCTTTTATCAGGACATTACTTTTACACTTTCTCTGGTGCTGAGATCACATTTGAAAACAATTGTCCTCACTACAATGCCTTTCCAGTTGTTGACAGCCCATAAATTGTTTTATAAAAAATAATAGGCTGTGGTCATCCACATCTGTCTTCCTAATACTTGATGACACTTGAATGCTGTATTCATTTCTTGCTCACAACAAGCATGTAAGTGATGATTCTCTTCAAATAGGAATTAAGAGGATTACAGACTGTCAGGGTGCATACATTATACTGGAAGAACAGCTCATTCAATACTCTTGATAACAGTGGGAAATTGAATCAATTTAAAGTGAGCAGAAGTTATGTCTGACTAGGTGGTGGCTCAATGGATAGAGTGTCGGATTGGGACGGACACAGAGGACCCAGATTCAAAACCCTGAGGTTGCGGGCTTGAGCGTGGGCTCATCTGGTTTGAGCACAGGCTCACCAGCTTGAGTGCAGGGTTGCTGGCTTGAGCATGGAGTCATAGACATGACCCCATGGTTGCTGGCTTGAGCTCAAAGGTCACTGGCTTGAAGCTTAAGATCGTTGGCTTGAGTAAGGGGTCACTCACTCTCCTGTAGCCCCCCAGTCAAGGCACATGTGAGAAAGCAATCAATGAACAACTAAGTTGCTACACCGAAGAATTGATGCTTCTCATCCTCTCCCTTCCTGTCTGTCTGTCCCTATCTCTGTCTCTCCCTCTCTCTATTTCTCTCTCTGTCTCTGTCACACACACAAAAAAGGAATTAAGAGAATTACAGACTGTCAGGGTGCATACATTATACTGGAAGAACAGCTCATTTAATACCCTTGATAACAGTGGAAAATTGAATCCATTTAAAATGAGAGGTTAAGTTGCTTTTCATTCCTTTTAGTGTTGATTTTAGACTGATCTTCAGCAAGCTGAATTATATCCTCTACTGCAGTGGTCCTCAACCTTTTTTGGGCCATGGACCGGTTTAATGTCAGAAAATATTTTCACAGACCGGCCTTTAGGGTGGGATGGATAAATCTATCACGTGACTGAGACAAGCATCAAGAGTGAGTCTTAGACGGATGTAACAGAGGGAATCTGGTCATTTTTTAAAAATAAAACATCGTTCAGACTTAAATATAAATAAAACAGAAGTAATGTAAGTTATTTATTCTTTCTCTGCGGACCGGTACCGGTCCGCGGCCTGGGGGTTGGGGACCACTGCTCTACTGAACTATAGATCTTTTCACACTGAAGATCAACATATTTTTTGAAGATCTTTAGTATAATGACTTAGTTGTTTGGAAATTAAAGAAAATCCTTGAAAGGTTAACTAAGTAGAAATTTATGTTGTGGTAGTGTCAGGGTGTAGTATGGGAGGAATAAAACTCCATTTTTAAGACTTTCTTCCTAACCTTTTCCCACTACTCTGATCTGAGTCAGCTTTTGTGTATGGCCCAACGTGACCCATCCTGAGGCAGACTAGAGGACCATTTCAAGGACTTTGCCTACCAGTTAAGTTCTTGGTGCTGATGGTCCAGAAGGAAGGCATGCAGCAGTGACAATGGCATTTGTCTTCTCCATGACCATGATTTTAACCCTTGCCTAAGCTCAACTCTAAAGTAATGCGTGCAGTGGAACCTGCTCTGGCAAATTTAACTTCCACCTGCCCTATCCTTCCCATCCTCCTTCTGAGCATTTTTGTGTACATCTTTCTTTGTTGCAAGGATACATGCAAAACTGGGCTGGAGTGTCTACCAGTTGATAAAAACATCACTTTTTCCAAATTATTGTTCACTTTTTGCTTTTATTCATGGAATAATAGAAATAAGGGTAACTTCAGACATGTAAGGTACATGTTAAGAAGTTCAGAACGGGGCATATATGCATTATGTCATCATGTTGAAAACTCTAAGGGAACTAACTGGCTTTATAATCATAATGTTCATGATATAAAAAAAGTTATTTTATTATTTTAGAGTGTACAAATCAGAAGACTTTATCAAATGTATGTTCACTGCAATATTTAAATAGTTAAATGTGATTCTTAAGGAAAAAGGAAATAATTATGACTTTTATTTATTTTTTTAGTGAGTACTCAATTTATAGTAGGCAGTGTGCTAAGCACTGTCACTTATTATTTTATTCTAAACGACATGAATCCAGTATCATCCTATTTTATAGATAAGGGTATGTTTAGTGAGATAAAATAAGTTTAGTGAGATTCCGTAGGTGTCAAGTGGAGTGGCCAGAAATAGAACCAATGAGCTCCTCTGGTTCCAAAGACACTAAACCTATTGTAGCCTGAGGATTGGAATGCAGGGTGCATCTACTGAGAAGTAAATATTGGGTCAGGTTGTAAGTCTCTGGATAGTGGGGTAGTAGCTGCCCATAAAGGACTTCCTTCTTCTCATTCTGAAGATGGTTGGCAAGGACTCTGCTTATGGGGACCCTCCAAGAAAATGACTTCATATCAGTTTTTGTTGTGCTATACAGTGTTTTTAGCCATATTTTGTGAAGAAAGGTTTTCATATAAGATCTTGTTGGGAAAATGAGTTGTAAAATCTGTATTTTCTGGTTTTGCTCACTCTTACTGTTAAAGATGGCCACTGCTCACGGGATGATGCTCTTACATGATACAGCTAATTGACTTTCTGCTTTGGAAAGGGCTTGGTTATGCTAATGTGTGCAGGGGGAGAGCTTTCAGGCCGAAAAGTTGTAAAAGGAGGAGGAAGGAGGCCATTTTGTGAAAAGTGGAGACCACTTTGTTCCAGGGAAGAGAAAGGCCACATAGTTGGAGGGGTGGAGGCAGCCAAAATGGCAGAATGCTGAAGGAGAAGCCAGTTTGTGCAGGAGAAGGAGATGGGGAACAGAGGTGAATAAGACTGGTGAGAGCCTTTGATTCTAGGAAAAAACCAGAAAGATTCTCCTGGTTGTGGAACCAAGAGGACATGTGAGTGGGTTTTGGTGCCCTGTGTGTTTGTTGTTACTTGTTGACTGGTAAAGGTCTAGAATAAAGGAAAATGGCCCACCAGTTATTGGCTCTGTCGTTTCTTTACCGTCTGTCTGAATCAAATGCGATTCTACACGGACCAGGTGGCTGTGATGGTGGCCGCATCTACTAGCCTTACAGATCTTTTACTCCATTTACTCAGATGGTGAATTATTTGACCTCTCTTTTGTTCTCTCTGTATGTTTTATTTCTTGTAAAAATTGACAAATTCAATTTGAATACAACTGAACAGAAAGGAATTAATATTGAAGAGAATGGTTGTTTTATCCTCCTTTATGGAGGGTTAGGTTTGGTGAGTCCCTGGCTGTAATAATTGTTGAATGGGTGAGGGAGTGAATGAATTTGGGGGAGTAGGCATGGATTCCTGAACTATATACTGTTCCTACTGTGGTTAACTTTTGCTTAAAAATATAATTATTTTTCTAATCTAGTCCTACAGTTTGACTCATATTAGTCTATAAGAGTGTACCTCTTGACCTTCACTTTCAGTGAACAATGTTAGCTAAATCTTATTTAGTCTATAAAGTGAAGTTCCAAAAATCATTTCCTTAGTCATCTGAGATCAATATGTGGGAAGAAAATGCTAGAAGTACACATGTGTAGAAAGCATTTAAAAGTAACCCTAGCAAGGGAAAGTTTATTAACTAATGAAAAATTTATGATTTTTAATTTTGATTTTGCCTCTTTTTTTTTTAAAGGAAGATTCAGATATCCTTAGAAAAAAATCACAATACAGTATTATGTAAAGTTACTTTCTAGAAATTGTTGGTCAATTTCCCTTACACTGAATCAGAATGTTGGTCTCATTTAAACACAGCATGATGCCAAATGAGTCGGCAGTTTCTAGGGAATATAGTTCAATGATTTCTCTCCTTAACATCTTGAAAACTGCAAAAACAGTTATTCTGTGAATTGCTCGGCATATGGTTGCCTTTGAAATCGTCCAGCAATGGCAGTGGTAACATTTTCGTTGGTCATCTTTTCCAAAAGTTTCTAAGTGGAAACTATTAATGTATGGAATGGGGGCCCTTCTCTTGGATGACACCTGGGCAGTGAAAACTTCTACCTCGTACCAGATTCCCCTCCTTATTCTCCAGACCAGACCAAATAAACATATATTTCATAGTGTATCTCTTTATACGTTACCTTTATATTCACCTGGCCCTATACCCTCACCTCATCCCCAAGCAGTCTTTATTATTAGAAATTGCATTTACCCTGATAAACTTTCTCTGTGTGCTTTTGCTTAACTTATGCTATTTTTTAAGGGTCATTTTTGTTCAGCTCTAGCATTCCATTCCCTGAAGCCATCACAATTTCCTCTGGACTGATTTGCAATATGTTGGTGTTTGCTAGCAAATGTGGGACTTTTCTGTTTGTGTCCTCTCTCTGTGATATAAGATCTAATTACCACCCAGCATGAAATAGCAGGTGAAATGAAAAAGACAGTAAGAGAAGGCTCTGGCTTCACTCAGAGCCAAACAGCTACTTCCTTATGCACTACTCAGCTTGAGCGCAAAAGGGAAGAGAGCGTTCATTAGAGTAACTCATATATTAAACATTCCTCCTTTCTAGATTTCAACTGAAAGAGGGGGTGTATTCAAATCTTTGTGGAAGTGTGACATTAAACAATACCGTTAATTTGCAATAGTAGTTATTGACATGTCCTTAAATTGTACAGAATATTTTTATCATCAGGTTTGCTAGACATAGTCCCACCCTCTTTTGCTTGAATAGATAAAACTTACAGCCTTTACAGAAGTAAAATAAAATCAAGTGAATCATCAGGCATTTTTTTTTAAATCAATATTTTTATTCTTTTTTCTTTTCTTTTAAATTTTTATTTTATTTATTCATTTTAGAGAGGGAGAGAGAAAGACAGAGAGAGAGAGAGAGAGAGAGAGAGAGAGAGAGAGAGAAAGAGGAGAGAGAGAAGGGGGGAGGAGCTGGAAGCATCAACTCCCATATGTGCCTTGACCAGGCAAGCCCAGGTTTCGAACCGGCGACCTCAGCATTTCCAGGTCGACGCTTTATCCACTGCGCCACCACAGGTCAGGCTCATCAGGCATTTTTTATCAGGCTTAGAATTTTACTCAGTTTGGAGCTTTTGAATCCTAAATCTGGGGGGGAAACACCTGTAGATTTATTTGTTAAAAAGCATTTGTCACCTTAATATAGTTGTTTTGGGACTTTTTATTTTCTCAAGTAAGTTGGGGAATCAACCTCTTGGGGAGAAAGATTGATAACAGTTTTTTTCTTTAGATTATTGTGGTCTGAGTTTTCAGTTGTTAGATTGTCCAAAATTATAGAGTTAGATAATGTTCTATTGGGTGGGTTTTCAAAAAGCACATCCTCTTATCATGGTTTGTATGAATTGGCACAACTCTGGAGGGAGCGCACCTTTATCAAAAATGAAATGCATATGCCCTTGCCCTAGCAATTCATGTCTAGGAACCTATTCTTGAACAAGTATGAATAAAAGTGTTCCTAGTGATAGTATTTGTGACATAAATAGGAAAAAATGAAAAAAATCATTATTGGGAAAATATTAAATAAATTATGGTATATTCATATCCAGAAACACTTTGTTCCTTTAAATGGCTGCTGTTAGAGAGAATGAAATGCATGTGTGTGCATTGATAAGGGATAGTCCACAAGTTATCCTACTATGTGAAAGGAGCAAATAGTTTGCTTCTATTCGTGCTTCAGAAAAAGAGAATGGAGATGTGTGCATAGCACTACCCTCCCTCTTCTCTCATCATGTAAACATACATTCCCACATCTATATAAAGATGATGAAAGGATACTAAGAAACTATTGGTAGTACTTATCTCTGGTGAATGGGACTGTGGGGTCTGGAAAGGAAGGCATTTGGGGGAGCATACTTTCTATGTGCTGTTTGCATTTTCTTTACTGTGTATATATTAGTTTATAATTAAAAAGAAATCTCAAATTTTCCTTCAGGACTCCGCCCAGGAGAGTGTTATTACTCGCGACATTCATCGAACGTTCCCTGCACACGATTACTTTAAGGACACCGGAGGAGACGGCCAGGAATCGCTCTACAAGATCTGCAAGGTAGGGTCCTCCGTCTCAGTTTGTCTAACTTATTTCACAGGGCTATATTTTAGAAAGTCATCTTAAAGATTTTTAGATTGTTTTCTGTCTTCGTTTTGTATTTGCACTGTGTCATGCTTTCCACTTAAACTACAGTTCCTCAGCCCTGGGTCCTGCTGGTGACTTTCTGGCTGCGTGTTCAGTGCCTCTGTGTGAGGGGCAGGCACAGTGTGGCCTCAGTCTGGCTCTGCGGCTAATGGACGGGAACAGAAGGGCCTCCTCAGGCTTCCGCAGTAAAGGCTCAGAGGAGTCCCAGTGACTCTGCCCCTCTGACAAGATAATGTGGCAGTTGTCTCCATTTTTTGACAATAAACAAGATTAAGAAACAATGTATTACCTGTTTTTGAATCATGGGATGTTCTCTGCTATTGTTGATAGACTCTGTGTTGTCACATTATACATCTTTGTGCAGTCTTATGTCCCATTTTGAAGTCTTTCTTCTCCTTCATTGGTAGTAGGCTGGAAGAAAACTGTTTCCTGATTTTCAGTAAATGTGCTCTGCTCAGATACGAAAGATTCTGTCTCTGCTAGTGGAGAATGTTCATCAGAATATTAATTTCTCTAGGTTATATCAGAAATGTGGATTGACTTTTTAAATTGTTATGTAAAGTTAACTCATATTGTCAATGCTGATCGAGGCCAAAGAACCAAATGACAAAATCATTAAACTCTTTTCCTCATACTTAAGTTGCCCTATGAGGTGTGGTGCGTATACTCAGTATCGTCCTCATCCACTATTCTAGCCAAGACTATTAACGAACAGTGAACTACACAAAAACTTGTAATAATATGGAGAAAAAACAAACACCATGGCTATTTTGTAAGTTAGAGAATCAGCTGCTGAATGATCAAATTTAGTCTTTTGAGGAGCAAAGATTAGCTAATATGTAGTTAGAAGTGTACTCACCTATCAATGTCATTTTATATTTAGTTTTTTAAATGACACTTATAAAAGTACTTGCCTGCATATGCTAACCAAGTTCAATTGATGTTTAATTCTGCAAAGGGCTCAGTTCATTAAAGTCCTTCTTGCCTGTTTGTGAGTTAGCCCTCTGCCCACTCCCGTCTTGTTTTGTCTATATTGCCCTCTGTCTTCTTGTCTTATCTCTTGATGGAGCCATTTTGGAGGATTATAAATACAGTGTGTTCATCAAGTCATGGTGCACTTTTGACCGGTCACAGGAAAACAACAAAAGAAATGTGAAATCTGCACCAAATAAAAGGAAAACTCTCCCAGTGTCATACCTATTCAGTGCAGTTCTATGTGGGCTCACGCACAGATTTTTTAGGGCTCCTTAGGTAGCTATCCCGTATAGCCTCTACAGACTCGTCACTGACTGATAGCCTACCAGAATGGAGTTTCTCCACCAAACTGCCGGTTTCCTTCAACTGCTTATCCCACTGAGTAATGTTATTCTATGTGGTGGTGTTTCGTTATAAACGCGCCTATATTCACGTTGCACTTTGGTCACGAATTCAAATTTAGCAAGCCACAGAACACTCTGTACCGTCCACATCTCGACTGGCATGGCTGTGAGCTGCTCCGCTGTATACACGGTGTTACGTCATCATCTGTGCATGAGCACATGCTGTCACATCATCCTACAGAAACTGCGAGGGTTTCCTTTTATTTGGTGCAGATTTCACATTTCTATTGTCTGTTGTTGCTTTCCTGTGACTGGTCAAAAGTGCACCATGACTTTATGGACACACTGTATATATACACTGATCAGAAATCTGTTTTTATGTGAATGTATCATTTACAGTTAGAAATGCATAAAAAACTGAAAATCTGAGAGTGTACTGATTGCTGGACAGAGATACATTGTACAGTTTTTAAAATGCTAAAACCATCGAACACCACAAAAAATGTGTAATATATTCATTATATGTGTAACAGGTAAGGGTAATTTTTAAAAATTTTTCTATGCCTGACCTGTGGTGGCGCAGTGGATAAAGCGTTGACCTGGAAATGCTGAGGTCGCCGGTTTGAAACCCTGGGCTTGCCTGGTCAAGGCACATATGGGAGTTGATGCTTCTAGCTCCTCCCCCCTTCTCTCTCTCTATCTCTCCTCTCTCTCTCTCTCTCTCTCTCTCTCTGTCTCTCCCTCTCCTCTCTAAAAATGAATAAATAAAAAATAAAATAAACAAAGAGGACTTGACTTTAAAAAAAAAAAAATTTCTACCTGTTTTGAAATTCTACAGGTTAATTAGCTTCTGGCTTGTGTAAGGAAGATACCAAAATTCATGTAGTTTCTAAGTTTATTTAAAAGGGTCTGGCTTATGGGATGTGGAATAATACTTTCCCACTAGCATGGAGTATATTTTCAGCCAATCAGTGACTTTCCTTCAGTTTTTCTCTGATTGTTGCTTGGTACTTTTTCACATAATGAAACAGATGGTTCTTTGTGTTTGCAGGTTCTGACTTAGTTTTGCTCCATTGTAGTAAAAGCAGTATTTGCCTCATTATGTAATATTTAGAAGGAAATATCTGAACATTACTAAATAAAAAGACAAAAGTCAAATAGTCGGTACATTTAAGTACTTGCTACACCTTGCTTTGATATTGCAGGTTAATAATCCAATCTTGAATTCATTAGAAAATATTCATTAGTAGTTCACACAGCTCATGTGGTCATTACAGATTGTCAATGTATGTTTTGCAACATGATTAGAGTTTTAAAGCTCTTTCTGAGTAATGACTATTTTAAAAATGTGGATCTAAGGTACCATAGTTGCTGAATCAGTTGCATTAAATGTTGTGAAAACTGTAGGAAAAAATTGTATTAAAAATGTCAAAATTTAAGATATTAAATAGAAATTGGTAAGACTTTACTATTGTACTAAAATATGAATTATCAAAACATAAGTTTATAACAGTCTTTGGAGGAGAGCAGAGATGATTATATCAGAAAATGGTGAATAACCCAAAATTTGCTGGAGACCCCACTATGTGAACCACTTGGTTTGTAATTAACACAATTTCTCCTCCTCTGGATCTACTGTGCTTAGTAGTCAAGTGCTCATGCAGGGAAACTCAGATGTTGGTGAGAACTCAGAAATTATATAGCATACTTATGAGTAATTGAGAATTGAATATTCTTCCTAGGTTTGTTCATTCTCTCTCCTTTGCTTTTTGTATTCAGTTTGAACCACTTTTACTTAGTGACCATACCGTATCCGTGAAAGCTACCATGTGTAACTTGAATGCCACTAAGTATGGTCTACCTGTTCTATCATTTTAATTTCTAGAATAATATCCAGCAACATACCTCACACATTCAGCAATATACCTTTGAATTTATATTCTGGATACCTTGCACAAAATTGGATAAACATTAATGATACCTTGATCTTTAATCAGCTACTTTTTTATATAATCTGTAAATAAGGACAATTTTGCTTCTTTATCAATTTTTCTTCTTTTTTTGTTCTTATTCTTTTTCTTGTCTTATAGCACTGGCCAGAACCTCCATCATAGTTTTCAAATGAAGCAGTGATAGTAGACATCCTTGTCTTGCTTCTTCTTGTAAAGGATTAGCATCTAATGATTTATCACTAAGAATAGTCTTATTCACATCAGCAACACACTTATGCACCTTTTTTCCCCTTAATTCAGTGCCTTCCATGTGTCTTATAATAATTTCAAATTTACAGAGTACTTTCACACTTATTACAGCATTTATTTTTGACAACTCCTCATTCTTGGGGCCTATGCTAGATATACAGTATGCTCTGCTTTTAAATTGAGACCGAAATTAAGAGAATTTCTGTGACAGTAAGAGCTGAAATCAACTCTCGTTTCAAGGATACAAGAGTCTGACTTTGTAGCTGAAGTTTTCTGTGGCTCGGGTGAAATGAGAAATGACCTGAACTGTCAGGTTAGAGGGAATTCTGTTAAAAACTTGCTGTCATGTTTTAATGGCCCTGTCAGTTTTAGCTTTTTGCCTTTTCATATTTTCGCAGTGGGAGGAAATTGAAATGGTTCAGAGATTCTTCTGTTGTCATAAATTTATATGTAGAAATTGACCTAAAAGTATAATAGAATAGTGGAATTTATAGGATTCTGAAAATGTAAAGGTGTGGGCTCACTTCCCTCCCTCCCTCCCTCCTTCTCTCCCTCCCTCCTTCTCTCTTGTCTTTTAATAACATATTTTAAAATAGTGTCCTTGAAAGGAAGAAAAATATGCTACCACCCAGGTGTCTTTAGCACTCTTCTAATTTACATATGAAAATTAGAAAATTGTTTTCTGTTAGAAGACAGGTTGGCACAGTTTAAAGGACTGAGCATCAGGTGTGGTTCTCATCTTGATTCTTCCCCAAGAAGATCTAAGATTTGAGGAAAAATCACTTTTTGGATCTCCTCCTCTTTGAGAGTATGGGGCCCAATAATTATAGCAATTCCAATTTGTAATGATTTTAAATGTCATTTTAAAATTTTTCCTGAAATATAACAAATGAATTCCCATGTCAGATATTAGCTATGTCTTTCAATCCTGGATCTGTAAGGAAGATTGATTTAACCAGAGGCGGATTAAGGTTGGTTGAGGCCCTGGGCACAGAAGAAAACATTGGGCCCCTTAAAAAAAAGAGAGAGCAACAGGGAAAATAAAAATATATGTTAACCATATTTTTAAATAAATGAAAAATATTATGTACTATTAATGTTAAAATTGCACATATGAAACCAAACTTGGTGTCATTAGAAAAAAGTGAAAAAAGTATAAAGTTGAGGTTTTACAGGGCCCTTCAGAAGTTGGGGCCCAGGGCGTACACTCAGTGCACCTGTTAAATCCACCTCTGGATTTAATGTTGTAGACTTTACCTGGCTTTCTGTTGTTGTGTTTGCATGTTTGTTTCAGGTATACATGGTGTGCATTTAGTGATTTTAGTTAACCCCTTTTGATGAGAATTCTTAGGATCTGCTCTTGTAACAACTTTCTTGTATGTCCTACAGCAGTGCTAACTACGATTACCACACGGTGCCTTACAACCCTAGTACTTATGTACCTTACAGCTGGAAGACGGCACGTTTTGCCCACCTTCCTCTGGTTCTCCCCCTGTCTCCATTTCTGATAACCACAAATATGATTTCTTTTTCTATAAATTTGATGTAGGTGGCTTTTAGTTTTGTTTGTAGATTCCACATATAAATGAGATCATATAGTATTTGTCTCTGTCTGACTTATTTCACTTAGCATAATATCTTCAAGGTCCATTCATGTTAGGCCTTTATTTTTATAAAGAATAGTTTCTTTAACATTATCTTAGATTTCACTGCTACCATTAAAAAACTTCAATAAATATAACGTTTAATATAAATATAGCACAGGGTACCAGTGTTGAGGATTTAACATTGAATTTTGCCATGTGAACACCTCTGTGTAATTACTGTACAAAAAAGACACAGAATTTTACTAGCACTCTGGAAGCCTCCCTTGTTTCCCTGCCAGGAATCACTGCCCCAGAGGTAACCACCATTCTGATACCTGTTACCAGCAATGGTGTTGCCTCTTTTGAACTTAAAAAAATTGACTTACACAATGTGAAGTGTATTTTACCTTTGTTCCTATCATCTTTAAGATTTATCCATGTTGTCATATATGGCCATAGTATATTATTTTTGTCACTACACAATATTCCATGGTATGGCTATATTACAACATAGTATCCATTCTATTCTTGGTGGTTATTTGGCTTTTTAATGAATAATGCTGGTATGTACACTCTTATGTTAATGATGGTCTGGTGCACATAAGTATGCATTTCTATTAGGTATATACTAGGAATGGAATTTCTGGCATATAGACACATTCACCATCAGTATATTATAGCCAACAGGTTTTCAAAGTTTTACCATTTGCATTTCAACCAGCAGTATGTGGAATTCCAGTTGCTCTGTCTTCTCAGAAACAAATGGTAAACTTGTAACTTCTAACCATTTTAGTGGACGCTCTTGGGTGGCGGGGGGGGGGGCTCTCACTGTGATTTCTTGGGCATTTCCCCTGTGATGGCTGAGGATGTGCACCTCTTCACCTGCTTATGGCCCACGAGGGTGTCCTCGGTCGTGACAAACCTGTTCATCTTTTGCTCAGTTTTACAATTGGGTTTTCTCTTATTATTGTTTTGTAGGAGATTTTTTTTTTTTTTTGTATCCTGGGCCTGAGTACTTTTTTAGATATGTATGGTAAATACCTTCTGTATGGCTTGCTTTTTTACTCTATTAATGATATCTTTTGATGAACAGAAGCTATTAAAAAACGAGGCCCACTTTATTAATCTTTTCTTTTATGGTTAGTATTTTTGTGTCCTATTTAGGAAGTACTTGCCTGATCCAAAGTCATGGAAATATTCCCTGGTGTAATCTAGACATTTTATTCTTTTGGTTTTTTGCATTGGGGATTATAATCCATCAATAGTTGGTTTTTGGATGAGGTAGAAGTCAAGGTTCATTTCCCCATATGGATCTCTGATTGATCCAGTGTTATTTTTAAACAACCGTTCTTTCCCCCTCTGTATTGCTATAGTCTTCCTCTGGGCCATTCTTTTTTTTTTTTCTGGATATTTTTTTTTTACTGAATATATTGGACATATAACACTGTATATTTAAGATGTACAACATCCTAATTTGATGCATTTATACATTACAACATGATTGGTGTTGTAACGACTATTTAGCACCTCTATCACATTACATAATTATCCTATCATTTTAGTGGTTGGAGTAATTAAATTTTTGTCTCTTGTTAGCAAGTTTCATGATTATAATATAATATTATGTCTGTATTCATTATACTGTGTATTAGCTCTCTATGGCTTATTTCTACTCATTGCAAATTTGTACCCTTTTAATGAATGTCAATCTTAATCTCCTGACTCATTCCCTGGTAAACACCATTTTGCACTTGTTTTATAAGTTTGACTTTGTTTTTTTTAAGATTCCACATGTAAGTAACATCGTACAGTTTTTGTCATTCTCTGACTTATCTCACTTAGCATAATGTGCTTAGGATCTCTCCACAAATAATTGTGTATATACACTGCATTTTTTAAAATTAATTAATTTATTTATTTGTTTTTAGAGAGGAGAGAGAGAGGGAAAGAGAGAGACAGAGAGAGAGAAGGGGGGAGGAGCTGGAAGCATCAACTCCCATATGTGCCTTGACCAGGCAAGCCCAGAGTTTCGAACCGGCGACCTCAGCATTTCCAGGTCGACACTTTATCCACTGCACCACCACAGGTCAGGCGACACTGCATTTTTAAACCCATTTATTCACTGTTGGGCACTTAGGTTGTTTCTATGTTTCAGCTATTGTGAATTGTAGTGCAGTAAACATGGGAGTGCAGGTATCTCTTAGAAGTCCTGTTTTCATCGCTGGGCCATTTTATTCCATTGATCTACTTATCTATCTTTGTGCCAATATCACCCTGTTATTTTTAATTTATTATCTTAGAGAGACAGAGAGAGGAAGGGAAGGAGACAGAGATAGAGGAGGAAGCATTCATTTGTTGTTCCACTTAGTTGTGTGTTCATTGGGTGCTTCCCATATGTGCCTGGCCTGGGAAACAGGACGACTCTCCAACCCACTGAACCAATTGGCCAGGGCCCCAGCACCACACTATTATAAGTATAGTGCCTTTATAATAAATCTTATTGTCCTGTATTATTGAGCCTACAACTTTGTTCTGCTTCAAAACTGTTTTTACTACCTTAGCCCTTTGTAGTTTCCTATTTTAGAATCAGCCTGGAAGTTTTCGAGGGAAAAAAAAAACCTTTGAGAATTTTGATTGGTATTGCATTGAATCAATATTATATCAATTTTATTAGTTTTTCAAGAGCCTGCCTTTGGTTTTATTGATTTTACTTATATATTTTTGTTTTCTATTTCATTGATATCTGCTCTTATTTTTATTATTTTATTTAAAGTGTAGTATCTGACTACCTATCAATATATTCTTATCTTGCCGTTGGATTTTATTTACTTGCTCATGTTTGTTTCATGCCTGGTTGTTTTCAGTAGCATTCTGGGTCCTGTGGACGAGGAATGGTACAACTCTGGGTGGGGTTATTACAGAGTGGGCTCAGTGCCCCTCTGTAGGAGGGCCGTGTGTGGGGGTCCCTGTGGCCCAGGCTGCACTTTCTCTGCTTAGAGCATGAAGCCCTTCCAGGATCTCCACTAAAAGCCTGAGGCATTTACTAGAGACCTTTCTTTTTAGTGGCCCTTCCCTTTGATTTGTGTCCCTGACACTATGAGACTACTGAAACCTCTGTTTAGTTCTTAGTATTCTTGCAGGCCACTTGTTCTAAAATTTCCACTTCTAAGCGACTTATTTAGCTCCCATGAAGGAATAGGAGCAATCAAGTTTTCATGATGTTCCCCTCACACTTTTTGGTAGACAAGTAGCTGGATAATAATTTCAGATTTTCTAGGGGAGCAGGGACATTTTCACTGGACCTCTTGCTCACAGTGGGATAATGAGGTGCCAGATTAGCGTACTGGTAAGTCTTCCCCTCTGCTCTCAGAGTAAGAGTTCTCCTTGTTTTATTCTCCCCTTTATCACTCATTTCACATTTTCCTTTTTAGAAGAATTGTCTAAAATTGTCTAATTCTGCTTCATCGCCAAGGACAATATTTATAGCCATTCAAAACAGCAAATGCACACTCACACATAAACAGTCTTTTATAAAGAGGCTTCACAGTGTGTGTATGTGTGTGTGTGTGTGTGTGTGTGTGTGAACTTCATGCTTAGCTTTTGCTTCCACAATCTGAAAACATTTATATTTGTTAGTATTACTGAGGTCCTCCATGAGGGATTAATTTTGGGCTTTAATTTTGTGGTCCTCTTTAATATACATATTCATGGGATAGACTTTCTGAGTCAGAGCTCAGCTAGGAAGATATCATGCTATTTTTGGATTTTTCTTCTAGAACTGTAACAGTGAACAGCGAATTGGTCAGGTTAGTGAAGCTGGAATCCTGGAAAGAGAATGACCGATATCTAATGCTTTTGAGAGTGTCTGAGGAGAATTTAAAATTTTTTTTATGTGCTTGGCCCCATAAGCTTTCCTTGAACTAGCTTTGTAGTTTCTGCAGAGCCTGTGGTCTTTTCAAAAGAAAGGCTAATTGAAGCCATCACACCATGACTAGAATGCAGAAAATAAAGATGAGATTATGAGGATAATAAAAATGTTTAAAATCAGAATACCATACAGGGATTAGTGATTATCCTAAGGGTTTGATTATAGTAACTCTTTTTAGAAAACAACCTACTCTGAGAGGATGAGAAGGAGCATTAGATTACTTTTTAACATAGAAAAGGAAGTAAGTACAAAACTAACCTGCAAAGACATAACAAACACAAGGTACCTTCACGTAGAATGCTGATCACGGTGGGTGCATCCTGCATTTATGGTGATTCACAACACAGAGATATCTATTTCTATACTAGATTCAAATGTCTTTGATCCAAAACAATAAACTCTCGGTTATTTCTGAGTGGATTAGTTATGGAATGACGGGACTTATTTCCTGTTTACTAATTATTATGCTGTTGGCAATATTTTTATAACTTTGAAGCCTCCTCCTTAACCAGACCTCTTCCTGCATCTTCTAAAGACCTGGGAGGGGTGTGACTCTGCGTCTCTTGCCTCCTCCTTCCCATCTGTCCCGATCTTAGTTGCCCATTTCCCTCGTGAAGCCCTCCCACCCGCTCCTGCCCACAGTGATTTACAGATTAAAAATACTTTCTAAAATTTAGACTATTATTATGCATTACGTTTTGAACATCACCTGATTAGTTTTATTTTATTCCTTTCTGCAGGATGTTCAGTTTTTGAGGGAAGAGGCTCTCTCTGAATTTTTTCTTGGTCTCAGAGAGCAGAGTACAGTGCTAGTTGCAGTGACACAGTGTCTGTATCATTAACTCTGTGGTCTTGACTCTAAAAAACTGACAGTGTAGTCCAGGTTTTCTCAGAAGCTTCTCCCTGAGACAAGATTGAAGACGTAAGAAATATATTAAGGGAAAGGCCTCTAAAACGGGAAAGAAACTGGGAGAGCGTAGACCCCAGTGCTTGTCTGACCCTGAGGGAGGAAGAGAAGAAGGAGACTTAGGTGGACTTGTCTTAGATAGTCGTGTCACTCTAAGGCAGTGGTTCTTAAAGTGTGCGCCAGGTTGCACTGGTGAGCCCTAGAAGATTTCCAGGTGCGCCCTATGATATTGCAGAGAAATATGTGCCTGTTGGGGACCAAAAAACAACAGGGTTTTGGAGTTTAGATTTTTGGGGTATTGGTGTGGGGAATTGGCTGTAAACTGACAGTCTGCCCAACCCCCCACCTCACTTAACTGATTAGGTTGCAAACGGCTGCTAAGCTGTGGTGCTGGATTGTTTACACTACCCACCATGTTCCCCGGAAAGACTGGAGGCAAGTTTCTTCTATCCTTTGTTTGCTGTAAAGTTAAGATGATATCTATGATGGGGGTTTTGGATTGATGACTAAACATAAGGAATTGTCTCTTGAAGCCTTTTGGATTTCTATAAAAGAAGAATATGTGGCAATATCTAAAAAAGCTTTGAATATTTTACCATAATTTTTAACATCCTATTTATGTGAATTAGGATTTTCTACCCTCAACACAATTAAGAGTAAAAAGAGAGGAATTCTTCAATGTATTGACGAGGAAATGAGAGTTTGCCTTTCAAATATATGCCCAAACGGGAAATGGCGCCGTGAGAAGCGCGTCCGACAGCTCTCCCCTAAATCACAACAAATTTATCAACTAGAAACAGAAAAATTTATCCTCGGAGCATTCCGGAGTTCCACACAAACTGAAAGCAAAAGGACTGTTATCACTTAAATCTGAGAGACGAGGGTGTGGAGGAAGCTACTGCAGCGACGCTCATTCAAGCTGTGAGGGAGTGCGCCTGCGGTGAGTCAGCCCATATACTTGGGAACCGCAAGCCGCCGCGCCGCGAACCGCCACCGCGAGCAGCCGCCACGAGCTGCCGCCGGGAGCCGCTGCGAGCAGCCGAGCCGAGCGCGCGCCTGGTCCAGTTGAGCACCGCTGACGTTCCCAGCAGCCCGCACACTGCGAGTGGGGGTCGCCGGCCACCGGTGCCCAGAGCGCCCCATTCACGCGCGTGCCTTGGGCATTCCACGCGCCCAGGGCGCCCTGCTGGCCCGCACACCCAGGGGGCTCCATTATCCTGCGCCTGGTGCGGTCCAGCCGCCAGTGGCGGGGCGAGCGGGAGAGGCTTGGGAGATTCTCTCCGTGGGCGGGGCACCTCACCCAGCCATTCAAGCTAACAATCAAGCGTTGGGGGAGGGGCGCGCGCAGGCAGCCTAAAATACCTTCGGAAGCACAGCTGCGACCCAATCACTGAAATTAGCTTAACCCATAAAATCTGCGCACCCTCGGTTCTAATTGATAAGATCTCTCTCAGTTCAGCGATCCAAGACAAGAGGCGTGATATTTTTTAAGTGCCTCTCGCTAAAGGGGCGGGGGCAACTTCTGATTGATAGAGCCTCCATATTCAGGGATAAACGCTAACAAGAAGGACTTGGCAGATAATAAGGTCTATACTACACTAGTCGTAAGCAGAGACTAGTGCCTCTTCTTCCCTGCAAAACAGGCTACAAAGTGTGGAAAGCCTGGGTTGAGAGGTCCAACTAAATGATAGGCGCTGAACAGTCACCTTGACAACAATTGACTCCCACCCCCGCCTGATTACACTGGAGGCCCTGACTCTCAGAGCCTTTCCCAAAGCCTTGCACTGAGTGGGGATAGAGTGGGGATTTCCCAGCTCTTTGAGCCTCTTACTCCCCAGGCAGAAGCAGTTGCAGCCTTATAGCTGGATCACCAGGCTGCTAATTCAGAAAGGGGGGACTAGGAGAGAGAATCCAGGAAAGCAAACTCTCTCATCGTTGGACCCTGCAAACGCCAACAAGCCTTTACTTCCAGCAAGACTAAAGCCAATTATATGACATTGCCATAGAATCCCATCAACTGCAAATCCCTACCTAAGAGTGACACAGGGGCAGAGCCTGGGGTACAGAGTCACCGACTAGGAAGAGGGAGAGAAAAGAAAAAGGAAGAAGTTAACCTCTCAAAATCAAGAAAAACCCACAGACTTTACAACTTGATCCACTAATTTTTTTTTGTTGTTGTTGTTGTTTGTTTCTTCTATCTTTTTGCCTTTATTTCCTCCACCTCGGTCCTTCTATTCTCTGCCCATCTTATGCTTCCCCTTTCTTGAACTACACTACCCATGAGTGTTGCATTTTATTTTTCTTCTTCATCCTCACCCTCCTTTAAGGTTATACTCCAAAACACTTAACTCTCACTCTCTCCTCTTTTGGTTTTGTTTTTTTTTTTTGTCTTGCTTTATTTTGTTTTTTTCTCCTCCTATTTTATTTCTTCCTTCGTTTTTCTCTTTTTCTTATTTTTTCCTTTCTATTCGTTTTTTCTTTTCTCATTTTACTTTCCTCCCATATAATCCTCAATCACGAACAAATTAGTTAATTTGGGACTCAAGGCTTTTTTTTTGGCTTTATTTCTCTTTTTTGCTTTTGTTTTTATATATTTTTTCTCTTGTTTGTTTATTTTTGTGGCATTTTGGGTCCTCCCAACCCAAGGTCTCCATTGTATTTAGTCTTTGCTCCACTTAATACAACAGATTTTTACTTATTATTTTTATTTTTTCTTCTTTATTATTCTTTTTTCTGATTCCCTCTTATCCCTCTCATTATATCTCTTAGTTGACCATCACTTACAAGCAAATCATCTTATGCTTGTCTAAGATTTTCTTCCTTTTTTTTTTTTTTTTGCATTTAGTAGGTCCCTACTCCCTTTTTTTTGCCCCTTGAACTCTTCACCCCAAATCAGGCCCTCCATTATAGGCACGATATTTCCCTGAGGAGGGGAGAGGAGGGAAAGAGAAGAGAGAAAAAAAGGGGGAAATAATAAATTATTACTGTTTTTTTTTGTGGGGTGTTTTACCCCTTTTTTTTTTTTTCTTTTTACTCTTTATTAATTCTAATTAGTGCTATCAATAAGACCACCCTGAGATGCCGATAAGAAAGAGGAAATCGAATATTATGGATACAAAAGAAAGAGAGGTAACACAAATAGATGTGGAAAAATCTATGGAGAAAAGACTTAACATATTGGAAGCCTTGGAGCTAAATGACAGAGAATTTAAAATAGAAATCTTAAAAATACTCAGAGATATACAAGAAAACACAGAAAGGCAATATAGGGAGATCAGAAAACAACTCAATGAACACAAAGAATATATTACCAAGGAAATTGAAACTATAAAAACAAATCAAACAGAAATGAAAAACTCAATTCACGAGCTAAAAAACGAGGTAACAATCTTAGCTAACAGAACAGCCCAGATTGAAGATAGGATTAGTGAAATAGAAGACAAACAACTTGAGGCACAACAGAGAGAAGAAGAAAGAGACTCAAAAATAATAAAAAATGAGAAAACCCTACAGGAATTGTCTGACTCCATCAGAAAGAATAACATAAGAATAATAGGTATATCAGAGGGAGAAGAGAAAGAAAATGGAATGGAAAATATACTCAAACAAATAATAGACGAGAACTTCCCAAGCCTGTGGAAGGAACTAAAGCCTCAAATTCAAGAAGCAAACAGAACACGGAGTTTTCTTAACCCCAACAAACCCACTCCAAGGCACATCATAATCAAGATGACACAAACCAATGACAAAGAAAAAATTCTCAAGGCAGCCAGGGAAAAGAAGAGTACAACATATAACGGAAGGCCTATTAGATTATCATCAGATTTCTCAGCAGAAACTCTACAAGCTAGAAGAGAGTGGACCCCAATATTTAAAGCCCTGAAAGAGAGGAACTTTCAGCCAAGAATACTATACCCATCAAAGCTATCCTTCAAGTATGAAGGAGATATAAAAACATTCACAAATACAGAAAAGATGAGAGAATTTATCAACAGAAAGCCCCCACTCCAGGAAATACTAAGGGGGGTTTTCCAACCAGATTCAAAGAACAAAAGAAAACAACACCACAAGTAACAGCTCCACCAAGAACACAATAAAACCAAACTTAAACTGTGACAACAAAGAAAAAAAAGGGGGGAGAGGATGGAGATTAACAGTAGCAAAGGATGATGAAGTGCAGAAATACTTATAAGATAGGGTACTACAATGAATATGGTAGGTACCCTTTTCATTACTTAATGGTAACCACCCTTAAAAAAACCACCACAAAAACACTTGACTTAAAAAAGGTAGCAACAGAGGAAAGAAGTATGGAACACAAACAAACAAAAACAAATGATAGAAAAACAAAAGAGAAGAATCAAACTAGATACAAAACTAATAGAAAGCAATTTATAAAATGGCAGTAGGGAACCCACAAGTGTCAATAATTACACTAAATGTAAATGGATTAAACTTACCAATAAAAAGACACAGAGTAGCAGAATGGATTAAAAAAGAAAATCCAACTATATGCTGCCTACAAGAAACACATCTAAGCAACAAGGATAAAAACAAATTCAAAGTGAAAGGCTGGAAAACAATACTCCAAGCAAACAACACCCAAAAAAAAGCAGGTGTAGCAATACTCATATCTAATAATGCTGACTACAAGACAGAAAAAGTACTCAGAGACAAAAATGGTCATTTCATAATGATTAAGGGGAAGTTGAATCAAGAAGACATAACAATCCTTAATATATATGCACCAAACCAAGGAGCACCAAAATATATAAGACAGCTACTTATTGACCTTAAAACAAAAACTGACAAAAATACAATCATACTTGGAGACCTCAATACACCGCTGACGGCTCTAGATCGGTCATCCAAACAGAGAATCAATAAAGATATAGTGGCCTTAAACGAAATACTAGAACACCTGGATATGATAGACATCTACAGGACACTTCATCCCAAAGCGACAGAGTATACATTTTTCTCTAGTGTACATGGAACATTCTCAAGAATTGACCATATGTTGGGCCACAAAGACAATATCAGCAAATTTAGAAAAATTGAAATTGTACCAAGCATATTTTCTGATCATAAAGCCTTGAAACTAGAATTCAACTGCAAAAAAGAGGGGGAAAAACCCACAAAAATGTGGAAACTAAACAACATACTTCTAAAAAATGAATGGGTCAAAGAAGAAATAAGCGCAGAAATCAAAAGATATATACAGACAAATGAAAATGAAAATATGACATATCAGAATCTCTGGGATGCAGCAAAAGCAGTAATAAGAGGAAAGTTCATATCACTTCAGGCCTATATGAACAAACAAGAGAGAGCCGAAGTAAACCACTTAACTTCACACCTTAAGGAACTAGAAAAAGAAGAACAAAGACAACCCAAAACCAGCCGAAGAAAGGAGATAATAAAAATCAGAGCAGAAATAAATGAAATAGAGAACAGAAAAACTATAGAAAAAATCAATAAAACAAGGAGCTGGTTCTTTGAAAAGATCAACAAAATTGACAAACCCTTGGCAAGACTCACCAAGGAAAAAAGACACAGGACTCAAATAAATAAAATCCAAAATGAAAGAGGAGAGATCACCACAGACATCATAGAAATACAAAGAATTATTGTAGAATACTATGAAAAATTATATGCCACCAAATACAACAATCTAGAAGAAATGGATAAATTCCTAGAACAATACAACCTTCCTAGACTGAGTCATGAAGAAGCAGAAAGCCTAAACAGACCAATCAGCAGGGAGGAAATAGAAAAAACTATTAAAAATCTCCCCAAAAATAAAAGTCCAGGCCCAGACGGTTATACTAGTGAATTCTATCAAACATTCAAAGAAGACTTGGTTCCTATTCTACTCAAAGTCTTCCAAAAAATTGAAGAAGAAGCAATACTTCCAAACACATTTTATGAGGCCAACATAACCCTCATACCAAAACCTGGCAAGGATGGCACAAAGAAAGAAAACTACAGACCAATATCTCTAATGAATACAGATGCTAAAATACTAAACAAAATACTGGCAAACCGAATACAACAACATATTAAAAAAATAATACATCATGATCAAGTGGGATTCATCCCAGAATCTCAAGGATGGTTCAACATACGCAAAACGGTTAACGTAATACACCATATCAACAAAACAAAGAACAAAAACCACATGATCTTATCAATAGATGCAGAAAAGGCTTTCGATAAAATACAACACAATTTTATGTTTAAGACTCTCAACAAAATGGGTATAGAAGGAAAATATCTCAACATGATAAAGGCCATATATGATAAACCATCAGCCAACATCCTATTAAACGGCATAAAACTGAGGACTTTCTACCTTAAATCAGGAACAAGACAGGGTTGTCCACTCTCTCCACTCTTATTCAACGTGGTGCTAGAAGTTCTGGCCAGAGCAATCAGACAAGACAAAGAAATAAAAGGCATCCATATCGGAAAAGAAGAAGTAAAGCTATCACTTTTTGCTGATGATATGATCCTATACATCGAAAACCCGAAGGACTCCACAAAAAGATTATTAGAAACAATAAACCAATACAGTAAGGTCGCAGGATACAAAATTAACATACAAAAGTCCATAGCCTTTCTATATGCCAACAATGAAATATTAGAAAACGAACTCAAAAAATAATCCCCTTCACGATTGCAACAAAAAAAATAAAATACCTAGGAATAAACATAACAAAGAACGTAAAGGACCTATATAATGAAAATTACAAAGCATTGTTAAGGGAAATCGAAAAAGATACAATGAGATGAAAAAATATTCCTTGTTCTTGGATAGGAAGAATAAATATAATCAAAATGGCCATATTACCCAAAGCAATATACAAATTTAATGCAATTCCCATCAAAATTCCTATGACACTTTTTAAAGAAATGGAACAAAAAATCATCAGATTTATATGGAACTATAAAAAACCCCGAATAGCCAAAACAATCCTAAGGAAAAAGAATGAAGCTGGGGGCATTACAATACCTGACTTTAAACTATATTATAGGGCCACGATAATCAAAACAGCATGGTATTGGCAGAAAAATAGACACTCAGACCAATGGAACAGAATAGAAAGCCCAGAAATAAAACCACATATATATGGTCAAATAATCTTTGATAAAGGGGCCAACAACACACAATGGAGAAAAGAAAGCCTCTTCAACAAATGGTGTTGGGAAAACTGGAAAACCACATGCAAAAGAATGAAACTCGACTACAGCCTGTCCCCGTGTACTAAAATTAATTCAAAATGGATCAAAGACCTAAATATAAGACCTGAAACAATAAAGTACATAGAAGAAGACATAGGTACTAAAATCATGGACCTGGGTTTTAAAGAACATTTTATGAACTTGACTCCAATGGCAAGAGAAGTGAAGGCAAAGATAAATGAATGGGACTACATCAGAATTAAAAGTTTTTGCTCAGCAAGAGAAACTGATATCAAAATAAACAGACAGCCAACTATATGGGAACTGATATTTTCAAACGACAGCTCAGATAAGGGCCTAATATCCAAAATTTACAAAGAACTCATAAAACTCAACAACAAACAAACAAACAATCCAATAAAAAAATGGGAAGAGGACATGAACAGACACTTCTCCCAGGAAGAGATACAAATGGCCAACAGATATATGAAAAGATGCTCAGCTTCATTAGTTATTAGAGAATTGCAAATCAAAACTACAATGAGATACCACCTCACTCCTGTTAGATTAGCTATTATCAACAAGACGGGTAATAGCAAATGTTGGAGAGGCTGTGGAGAAAAAGGAACCCTCATTCACTGTTGGTGGGACTGTAAAGTAGTACAACCATTATGGAGGAAAGTATGGTGGTTCCTCAAAAAACTGCAAATGGAACTACCTTATGACCCAGCAATCCCTCTACTGGGTATATACCCCAAAACCTCAGAAACATTGATACGTGAAGACACATGTAGCCCCATGTTCATTGCAGCACTGTTCACAGTGGCCAAGACATGGAAACAACCAAAAAGCCCTTCAATAGAAGACTGGATAAAGAAGATGTGGCACATATACACTATGGAATACTACTCAGCCATAAGAAATGATGACATCAGATCATTTACAGCAAAATGGTGGGATCTTGATAACTTTATAAGGAGTGAAATTAGTAAATCAGAAAAAAACAAGAACTACATGATTCCATACATTGGTGGAACATAAAAATGAGACTAAGAGGCATGGACAAGAGTGTGGTGGTTACCAAGGGTGGGGGGGGAGGGAGGACATGGGAAGGAGGGAGGGAGAGAGTTAGGGGGAGGGGGAGGGGCACAGAGAACTAGATAGAGGGTGACAGAGGACAATCTGACTTTGGGCGAGGGGTTTGCAACATAATTTGATGACAAAATAACCTAGACATGTTTTCTTTGAATATATGTACCCTGATTTATTAATGTCATCCCATTACCATTAATAAAAATTTATTAAAAAAAAAAAAAATATATATATATATATATGCCCAAACGCCTGACCAGGCGGTGACGCAGTGGATAGAGCCTCGGACTGGGATGTGGAGGACCCAGGTTCAAGACCCAGAGATCGCCAGCTTTATCACGGGCTCATCTGGTTTGAGCAAAGCTCACCAGCTTGGATCCAAGGTCTGCTGTAGCCCCAGGGTCAAGGCACATATGAGAAAGCAATCAATGAACAACTGAAGTGCCACAACAAAAAACTGATGATTGATTCTTCTCATCTCTCTGCGTTCCTGTCTGTCTGTCCCTATCTGTCCCTCTCTCTGACTCTCGCTCTGTCTCTGTAAAAAATCAAATATATGCCCAAACATTGAAGAAATCGCTAGGACACATCAGACTCATGCTTCTCATAAACACAAGAATGAAAAAACTTAACACATTCGTACTGGGACCTACCGAATTTACTAAATCTTACTAAGAATGTATCTATATATATAAAAAGATAACTTTTTATCAATTTTTATTTTTTAACTCCTCTTTTAGAAATTCTAAAAAGCATAACTCAAAAAATATAACATAAAAATGTTTTTTAATGTCAGAATAAATTTAATTTTGTTGTATTTATTTCATTTAATTACCATAAAAGCACACTTGGACTTTATTTTTTTTTCTTTATATTTGACTTAATTATTATAACATATTTCTCTGAAGTTTGTATATAGTGTGCCTACAATTATTTGTATGATTTTAAATTTGCCCCAACTTCAAAAAGTTTGAGAATCACTGCTCTAAGGAAAGCTGGGCAAGGCCAATTGGGAGTTTTCAGCCACAGTGGCCTGTGAGGTCCTATGTCTACAGGAAGCTGGCCTGCCTGTGTGTTCTTGCTGTGCTCGGCCATTGGCTGGGAGCAGCCCATGGAAGTGTGATGGTGGTGTGAGTGTGGGTATGGATTTCAAAGCACGGCATGGGGGACCCTCAGTCAATTCTGTTCCGCGCTGGTGGAAATCTGGGTGGCGCATTTTCACAGTCACCATACTGATATTTTAGATGAAAGTTTAATGTATAGAAACTCTAAAAGAGCTCTATTTCTACTACTTTCTTCTTCTACAAAGTAAAAGTTCATAAAGATTATTCAAGCTAATCTCCCTAAGAGCAGGGTTGTTGCTTTATTTTTTAGATTTTCTTTAGGATGGCCTTTACATACTACTTTTTTAAATCAAAAGTCCAAGAATGTAAAAGAAACACTGAGTAATCCATCATAATAACACAGTAGTTTGCTTGTAATAGAGACATTACTTTTTTTAAGGTTATGGTAGTCTAGTTATTTTATGCCCCCCCTTTTTTTTAACTGAGTATATCAGTTCAGTTTTAAATTGTTGCCAAGGGCCTTTTTTTTTTTTTTTTTTTGAAGTGTTATATAAAAGGAAAGTTGCATCTAGGAAGTTTGCCAGCTATGTTAGATAAGAAAATTGCTTTGTGAGTGAGTATCTGCGAGTACATCTAGCCTTCTATAATTATTGTCACTAGTATTTAGGTTATTTCATGTCAGTGAGTCTATTTATGCAGCTTATGTTGATAACTTTGCTTTTTACCAGCATTTGGACAAATTTAATAATCTTTTTTAAGCCCCAATATTTATTATCAGAATCAACAAACAAAATGATTCTATCAAATTTATATATATGTATATTTCCATATTTCTATATGTATTTTTAAACAATCTAACAATTACAAGAAAGTTGCAAGTGCAGAATTTTTCTTCTATTCAGAAGTGGTTTGCCATCACAATGCAAAGTTATTCTCCTAACAACATCAAAATACAAATGTAACATTAATACATTGCTTCTGCCTAAACTTTAGACCAAGTATCCAAATAATGTTCTTTATAGAGAAAGATCTGTTCAGAATTGCATATTTCATTTGGTTGTGGTGTCTCCTTGATGCCCATCTATCTGGAACAATACTTACCCCCTCCCTTCCTTTTCTTGACCTTTGTACTTTAGAAGATTACAGACCAGTCATTTTTTAGACTGGCCCTCCGTTTAAGTTTGTCTGATGTTTCCTCATGGTTGGATTCAGTTATGCATCTTTGGCAGGAGTAATAGCAGAAATGACCTGTTCTTACTTCTTCCTCACAGGTGGCACATGGTTGAGGTTTTTCCATTATTGATGATGATCACTTTGATCACATAAACAAGATATTGTTTACCAGCCTTCGGCACTATGAAGTTACTCTTTTTCTCTTTGTAATTAATAAGTATTTTGTGTGAGATCATTTGTAACTATGGAAACATTCCATTTCTCATAAGACTTACCATTTATTTATCATCTTCAAATAGACTCATGAACTCTCACTTTATTCTGTTCTGTTGAGTATTTGTGTGTCCTTGTATCAGTTTTGTACTGGCTTGAATACTGTCACTTCACAGTAAGCATAAGAGGGCTTCTCTAATATTACTCTCTTTTCTAGAACTTTAACACTTGCTTTTTAGCTGTTATGGTCATCCCAATTTGTCCCCCATTTCTTCAAGCCAGTGAGACTGTAGTTTTAGATGCAAGTTTTAGCCATGTGGTGCAGTACTGACCTCCGGCAAAAGCCAAAAGAATGAGACTCTTACCCAGTGTCGTTTCCGTCCTTCCAGTTCTTTTTGTCTTCCAGGTTCTGCCACTTTATCTCCTCAGTGCCTTCATGAATTTCTCTTATAGGTTTGTCCAGATGTAGTTTAAATTTGTTTCCAGAGGGAAGGTTGGTCCAGGAGGAAGTACTTCTCCATTACAGAAGTGGTACCTACCCAGACGGTTTATAAGGTCAGACTGAGAATAAGCATCTGGCCAGAGAGGCCGTCTGAGTGTGCATGGTGAGAGGTCTGGTGCAGGAAGGCAAGTTTGGAGTAGAGGGAAAGGATTTGGTTCAGTTCAGTTGGAGAAGGCTTAGGCTAAAGCCAAACAGTGCTTGGAAGAACTCCGAGCAAAAGAATTTGCTAGCACACCAAAACTGTGAATCATAAAGTCAATTTAGTAGGTAGCCTCTGACAAAGTTATTTTTTCTACTAACCTTCTCTGAAACCATAAAAGAAATGGAAAGTAAGACGAGTGCATTACTGATTTGCACTGTGAGCCTCAGCTCTCCAGTGAGGGAATGAATGATCTGTGGAGTCACTGAATTCATACCTTCTCTGTTTCATGTTCGGCAATCCTTGTTTTTTTATTGGACTTCTCTTGTAACACAGACAAGCATGTGAATAGCATACTTCGCAATAAATGTTAAATATATTTATGTAATGATGGATCTAGCCTTTGTCAAAGTGATGTCAGGATTGATGGAGAAGGTAATTGTTTGTTGGAGATCCAGAGTTTTAAGGACTCTTCCACGTAGACATCTTTCATGAGGAGGGGAAGTGTGGAATATCTGTGTATCACTCGTGTAACATGCTCTGTCATCAACAAGCTCTAGTCCCTTATTTGTGCAAAAGGTAGAGACAGTGCACCCCAGGGGTGCTGCAGAAAGGGACAATGTCAGAGCCTCCCCTCTGCCTGGGCAGCGTGTTCCTTCTCTGTGCCCTGTCTGCAGTCCTCCCTCCGCCCTGAACATGCACTCACACACGCACACACACGCACCCATGAGCATAAGAAAAGTACAAATGAAGCAATCAGAACTATAACTGTATAAATAAATAAAAAAATTAAAAAGTAAAAGAATGCTAACCCATCTTTCAATTGGTAAAATTAAGCAGAGCTCTGGCAGTTGAGGATAATTGAAGAAAAGTTCCATAAAAAAATAAAAGGCTTCTTTCAGATTCATTAGGTAATGATTCCATGATCCAATTTTTCTCTCATTAGAAGAGAGTGTGATAATATCATCATTAGCGGAAGAAGGTTAAACGAGAGCAACAGTGCTTCAAAAGATAGCATTAAGAGAAGGAAAAGACAAGACACAGCCTTGGCGAAATACGGGCAATCCAGTCTGACAAGGGACTTGTAAATTGTGAATGCGTCAAGGAAGCCTACACAACAACAGAAAGATGAAAGCATAACTAAACAAATGAGCAAGAACTTGAAGAGATGGACACAAAAAATATGTATATATCAATTGCCTAAAAGCACATGATAATATACTGTACAGTGTCCATCATTAACTGTCAGAAAAATGCAAGTCAAAACCCTAGGAATTAACAAAAGGAAGGAGACTGGCAAGTCAGGTGTTGACAAGAGTGTGAAGACCTGAGTGCTCACGCCCTGCTGCTGTGGGTGTAGTCACTGGGCAGCTACTTTGGAAAAAAGTTCGGCATTTCTTATCATGTTAAAAATCCACTTATCATTTGAACCTTGAGCCTCTACTCCTAGGTATTTACCTAAGAAAAATGAAAAATGATATCCATAAAAAGTCTTGCCTACATATCAACTCTAGTCATCTGAACCAGAAACTGGGTAAACCCAGGTGTTCATCAGTGGGAGAGTGAACAAGCAACCTGGGATATGTTCGTGCACTGGAGTCCCACTCAGCAATGGAGCAGAAGGGACTGCTGAGACATGCAGCAACGGGGTGGAATTTCAGAAACAATATGCTGAGTCAAAGAAGCTAGGCACAAAAGAGCACATATTATATGACTCCATTTATATGAAATTCTTTTAAAAATACAAAGCTAATAATATATTGTGATAAAATCAGATCAGTGCTTGCCTGTGGTTTGACTGCAAAGAGGCATTGGGGTATGTTCTGGAATGATGGAAATAGTCTATGATGGGTTACATAAATGACCTCACTCAAGGAATTGTGCAGTTAAAGTGGCGCATTTCATTGAACACAAGCTATATATCATATTTCAATATAGGTTTTTGTTTATTTTGTTTTGTTTTAAGAAAAAAGAATTCCAGACCTTGTACTCTGACTTCTTTGGCATGTGGGAGCCAGCACACTTGCCCTCCCTATGGTAACCGTTCCTGATTCCCTGAGAACCATTGCCCTGGGCAGAGACAGATGTTATACTCGCATGTCAAATGGAAATCTCCTCACTAATGAAGCCCAGCACGCAGATGGGATATGTGACCCATGACTTACTGGGATGTTTGTCTCTAGGAATAAATGTGAGGGCAGCTGAATGGGTCACTAAACGATGACCTGCTTTTGTACCACTCTTGAGCTAAGAATGGTATTTATGTTTTAAGGTGTTGTTTAAAAAGACAAAACCAATAAGCAACAGATGTATGTGTCCCTCAGAGCTGAAAATATTTACTCTTCAGACTTTTACAGAAAAAATTTACTAATTCTTTACTTTTTGATCAGCGTACACCATGCCTAATGTAACTGACTCAACTTCTTAAAAACCTACAACACGTATCTTCTTTAAAAAATAGTGCTCACCCTGGCCAGGTGGCTCACTGGACAAAGCATTGACCTAGTGGGCCAGAGGTTGTGGGTTCAACCCCTGGTCAGAGCACATACGAGAAGCAATCAATGAGCACACAACTAAGTGGAACGACTAAGTTGGAACAATGAGTTGATGCTTCTTTCTGGCTCTCTTTCTTTCTCTCTGTGTCCCTTCTTCCTCCCCATCTTCTCTCTCTCAAACCAGTGGTAAAATATTTTAAATTATGCTCTGAGTGGTACTAGTTAAAGTGCTAGCTAGTGTATATTAAGCATACAGCCTCATTTCCCTTCCTCCGAAGGCTAAATGAACACTGAGATAGTTAAATGATATGTCAGCTGTTTCCCCACGAGTGCTGCATTTCCTATGAATGGGCCTCTTTGGCTCTGTATGTTCCAAGCTGGTTAGAATGATGTTGAAGATGGTGAATACAGAAAATCGTGATAGTGGGTGCTTATGTGGCACGAGGCTCTCAGCCATTCTGCAAAATGTGCCATCAATGCTAAATGCTTCTGCTTGTCCCAGTGGTATAGACGAGAGGAGTAATTTTTACCTGTTGGCCTTCTGGAGAATGGGAGAGTAGTTTAGAAGGTGTTTGAGAATGTCCAGAGGTTATAGAGGGTGATTCTTTTGTCTATTAGATTAGAGGATCTGTAATACACATTCTGCAGCTTTAAGATTTCCCCCACAGGGTGCATTAGAACCCACATCAACTCAGGACCTTCCCACCCTCTCTCTCGTCCTTGGCTCCTGCCTCCCCTGATCTCATTTGCGTAGCAACAAATCACAGTGGATCTTTTAAAATTATTTAGGTGCTTTGAGCATCTTTTTATTCCATATTTTGAAGATGAACCTGGGACAGTGGACATCTAAAATTGCTTTAGGAAAGATGCTGTCTCTTTGGGGGACCCCTTGTGCTCGTGGCTACATATTCAAGTTGAAGGGCCAGTGGGATTGTGGAGGACAGGAGCAGCAGCCTATATGAGCTAGCCCCTGCGTGAAATCTGTGACTGTTGACGAGACCTCTCACTCTTCGTCTCTTCTCCAGGCCTACTCTGTCTACGACGAAGACATTGGCTACTGTCAAGGGCAGTCTTTTCTTGCTGCTGTGCTGCTGCTGCATGTGAGTAATTTTCCATGTAATAAATGGTGTTGTGCTGCCAAGTTTATTTTATTTTTTACTTGGTTTTGTCCTCCCTCCTCATTCCCCATTTACCTGATGGAGATTACACGTGACATATCTTTTTAAAAATGTACTTTTGGTGATAAAGTAAGAGCTCTGCAGTCAAGAGCAGGACAGTTCCTCAATAGAATTAATTTTGTTTGCTAGAAGGGAATAAATTCTTTATTTGAAGTTATTTTTAACTAGGACCCTCTGAACTTAAAGAAGTCAATGTAACTTCCAAATAGGAGCAAGACCAGGACCGTTATGAAGGAATGGGACAAGAAGGTCTTTTATCTTTGCTGTGGTTTATTTTGGAATCTCTTTTTCTTCTCGGTCACTTTCATTTAACAGTAGATTTCTTTTTTTTTTTTTTTTTTAACAGAGGCAGAGATAGACAGGGACAGGCAGACAGGAACGGAGAGAGATGAGAAGCATCAATCATCAGTTTCTCGTTGCGCGTTGCGACTTCTTAGTTGTTCATTGATTGCTTTCTCACATGTGCCTTGACCGTGGGCCTTCAGCAGACCGAGTAACCCCCTGCTGGAGCCAGCGACCTTGGGTCCAAGCTGGTGAGCTCTTTGTTCAAGCCAGATGAGCCCGCGCTCAAGCTGGCGACCTCGGGGTCTCGAATCTGGGTCCTTCCGCATCCCAGTCTGACGCTCTATCCACTGCGCCACCACCTGGTCAGGCTAACAGTAGATTTCTTGAGCATTTGTTGTCAGTGCTAGGCTAAGAGGTGGGATTACAAATATGAATAGTTTATGATTTGTGTTCTCAAAGGCTTCAGGATCCAGGATGGAGCACAGAGAATATAAGTACATACTTACTATTTTTAGTCTTATGTCTTTATTAGATTTTTCTTATGTTTATTAAAGAACTTATAGAGAACTTACAGTGTGCTTCGTGAAAGTGACATGCAAAGTAAGAGAAGAACAGGGAGAGGGATTACCCAACCCAGAACTTTGGGAAAAGACTTTCTGGAGGAGGTGGACACTTTGCCAAGGTGTAAATAATAGAGTTTGGGGGGAGGCGAGTTAGGAAAGGGAGAAAGATTGCTAGACAAAGGGAACAACATGAACAAGTGTAGGAAACACAGAAGGGCCCAGCATATAAAGGAACAATATGAAATTACAGTTTCTATACAATTACTATAGCAATTGTATGCAGGGAGAGGTAGGTGGTGAAAATGGTCAAATGGTCAAATGGTCAGGACCAAATTATGAAGACTCTCTAATCATGTTAAGAAATGTGGGCTTTATTCTAAAGCTGAGGAGGAGTCATTGATCGGTGAAGTTAGGGAGTGACAGTCAGACGTTCATTTCTGACACGTTCTTAGTATCCCCGGGTAGCGGGTGGGACTGAGAGGAATGTGCAGCAGCAGAGAGAACAGGAAGTATCCACCTTGGTGAGAGATGCTGGGACCCAGAGAAAGAGCAACAGAATTAAGAAACATGCAGGAGGCAAAATTGGTGGGTTTTATGGACGTATTGATAAAGTAGGATTGAAGGTAACAAGTCTAGTGTGCTAGCTTTTGTGACTGGATGAATTATTGTATTTTGAGCTGAAATAGAAAGAAAATGCGTCTGTTGAGATTGAGTGAAGAAAAAGGGGTAGGAGTGGATGATGAATTTTGTTTCAGATTCCTTGAGTTTGGGATATTAAGGGGTACCTGCATGAAACTGACTAGCAACCCACTGGATAATGGAAATTGGTGCTGGTGAAAAAAATCAAAGCTGAAATTATGAAAGTGGATCAGAGCATCTAAGAAAAATAAATAGAGCAAGAAAGACAGGATAGAGCTCAGAGATGCTAGAAATTTAAGGGGCAGATGAGGAGGAGAAATCCTTGAAGAATTTCTGGATTTTCAGTTGGGAGGAAGCAATGTATAATGTCAAATGCCACAGAGAGGTCCAGCAAGTTTAAAACAAAAGCATTTTTAAGGTTTGCATTCTGTATTATAGTAAATTATGGTCCTAATTCTGAAAACTTGATTTTAATGATAATAATGATATACAGTGATTCTATTTTGATTATTTCTCTATTTAACTTTGGGTTTGATTTCTTTCTGTTGCATTATCACCTGTTCTTAGTCTTCTGGACCTTGTCCTTGTCATCCCTCTTTCTTTGATATCTCCATAGCCTATCTTCTTGGGATTCCCTGTGATAATCAAGTACTTTATGGCCACAAAATCTCTACTAGTAAACCCACCTAGTGTCTACCGAGATCAGATGAGATCTGGCGTGCTCAGGGTGGTATGGCTGTAGACCCCACCTAGTGTCTAGAATACTCAGGTCCCTAACACAAGAGGCTGGGGCTATGAATAGTTACATGAATGTGTTTACCAAGGACCAGAGCAATCGTTCTTCTAAAAGGAGTCTTTATAGTCACTCTGATGAGACCTGATGTTCAAGTCATGTGTGGTGAAGCTTTGTCTTTCACAAAGTAATCTTTGGGTATAAAACAATTTAGCATTTTAGACATGTAGTTCTATTAAACACATTATAATATATTGACTGAAATTCAGTGAGAAGAATATCTGTGAGAAATTGTTTATGAGTTTTAACAGAGGTTTAGTTACTTGTAAGTTCATATTTGTTTGGAAATACCTCTCCCTGGGGGAAAAAGGGAGGAATGGAGGAAAGGAGGGAGGGAGAAAGGGAGGGAGGGAGGGAGGGAGGGAGGGAGGGAGGGAGGGAGGGAGGGAGGGAAGGAAAGAAGGAATCAGAAAATACAGATACCTATATATTTTTTTCTGCGTAATCTTCTCCATATTATAAGGGTCATATGGCAAATCAGTCATTGTAAAGTTACTGAACACAATTTTTAAAGTATGTCACAAACAGATGGAAATTCAGTCTAGGCTCTTACCCTTTTGGCATTAATATAATTATGCAATTGTTGCCATGGCTTATAAATAACTGGGAATACAGAAATGCCTTCAGAATCTTTGAGGAACAATGAACTGATATTCAGCATAGTATTAATGAGAAATAGACTGTAATTTTTAATTGACAGTAAGTATATGCAAAATTTCTGTTAATCAGCATATTCTATTAACTGACCAACCCATTCCATTAAGCAATTTGAATAAGAAAAGGTAACTAATTTTTTCTTTCATATTTTTGCCTCCATGGTTTTAATAGGTAGAAGCATATAGTCTAGCTTAAACAATTCATCAAATACACTGTCCCAGGTTCTAGGGAGATATGTTATTAGGGTCTTACTAAATTTTTATCAGTTACATAAGGCATTGCTTCTTTGGCTGCCAGACTTCCTTTGGCTGCTTTGTATTAATCATTGTCAGAACCTGCTTCTTGGGGATGTGTGTTCTTCCCCGGTGGTCATTTATATTTCACATTCACTGCCTAAGAGGAAAGAAAGACCAAAAATGAAAATATGTTCAAAAATAAAAGTTTAGAATTTTTAAAAAGTTTTTCCATGTCTAAGTAGTTTTAAGAAATAATTACCTGCTTGGAAATTTCCAAAGACTTCATAATAGCTTTGTGACTTGCTGTAGTTTAAGCAGCAGAAGAATTAAGTGTTTATCACAGTAGATGCTATTATATCTATTGATTAAATTACAGGACACTTATCATTTACAGTTGGAAAAGAATAACTATAGCAATTTTCAGACTTGGGAGATGAGGGGGCTGTAGTAATGGCTGATCAAATAAATGGTAATGTAAGCTGAATAATACATGAAATGCAAAAGAAAAAATTCAAAGTAAAATTCATCTGCCTTTGAAGTGAAATATGCAGTAATAATCAGTAATATTATCATAATGGTGTTAGTCTTTCCTTAATTGGAAATACATATAATAATTTCATTTTATATATTTCATTTATTCCAAAATCATATAAAATATTTTAGATAATTTTAATCCAGTTTTTTTTTAACATTTATTGTCAAGCAGCTTTAAAGTTTTCTTACTGAACATATACTTTCTTAGACCTTTAGAAAATCACTATCCTTTTTAGGGTTAAATGACTGTATGTATTAATATTGATATATATGGAAGCTTTCTGCAAAAATATTATTTTTGGATAATCCAGAATGTTTAAAACTATTGAGTTGTTTTTTTAAAAACTTTGACAAAAACCACTACTTCTTTGGAAATTGGTTTAGCTTTATCTGATAAAAGTATACATATCTAGCAATTCCACTCTTAGATATGTACCTTAGATTTGTGTGCATGTACTCCAAAAAAAGCCATGTAATAAAATTGTCCTAGGATCAGTGTTTATAATAGACAACTCAAATGCACACTGATAGAATGTCTAACACTAGAATTATAATTAGACTTTGAGGTGGGTAACTTGTATTTACATATAACAGAACCACAGTACAGCAATGAAATGAAATACCGTGTGTGGCACAGGCTCATGGAAGCACATTATACAAACCAGATTCAGTAAGAACTCATAGTGTATGTGGCATCCTTTGATATGATTCCACTTAGTATAAAGTTTAATAACAGACAACTAAAGTGTATTTTTAGGATGCTGCATAGCCAGAAATATCAATATATAGCACCAGTGATTACTGTCAAAGTCAGGATAGAGACTTCTCCGAGGAGAAACTGGGAGTTAAGACTGGGATGGGACACACAGGGCTCTTCAGTAGTATTAACACTGTTCTGTTTCTTAACCTGTTTTACTTCATAATCAATTCTTTATTAAAGTTTAAACTTCATTCTCTGTGGGGGTTGGTTTTTTTTTTGGTGGAGAGTATAAGAGTTGTTCCATTGATTATGTTCAGACTGTAATCAGCATTCAGTATCTTTTGCTCAAATAGATTCTTGTCCCCCCCACTTTTTTAAATTACAGTTTTCATTCAGTATTATTCTGTATTGGTTTCAGGTGTCCTGCAGAGTGGTTGGACAGTCATATGCCTTACAAAGTGTTTCCCCAATATTTCTTTTTTTTTTTTTTTTTTTTTCATTTTTCTGAAGCTGGAAACAGGGAGAGACATTCAGACAGACTCCCGCATGCGCCCGACCGGGATCCACCCGGCATGCCCACCAGGGGCGGTGCTCTGCCCCCCAGGGGGCGATGCTCTGCCCATCCTGGGCGTCGCCATATTGCGACCAGAGCCACTCTAGCACCTGAGGCAGAGGCCACAGAGCCATCCCCAGCGCCCGGGCCATCTTTGCTCCAATGGAGCCTCGGCTGCGGGAGGGGAAGAGAGAGACAGAGAGGAAAGCGCGGCGGAGGGGTGGAGAAGCAAATGGGCGCTTCTCCTATGTGCCCTGGCCGGGAATCGAACCCGGGTCCTCCGCACGCTAGGCCGACGCTCTACCGCTGAGCCAACCGGCCAGGGCCCATCCCCAATATTTCAGTACCCATCTGGCCCCATGCATAGTTATTACAACATCACTGACTACATTCCTCATGCTGTACTTGACATCTCGTGACTACTTTGCACCTGCCAACCTGTACTTCTCAATCCCTTCACCTTTCCACCTTTCTCACCCAGTCCCCCAACCCCTCCCCTCTGGCAGCTACCTCTCTGTTGTCTGTATCTATGAGTTTGTTTCTATTTTGTTCGTTTATTTTGTTCTTTTTATTCCACATATAAGTGAAATCATATGGTATTTGTGTTTTATTTCAAAATAAAATAAGGTTTAAAAATTATGAATTCTTTAATGTGCCCCCAAAAAAGACAAGTTCAGGATAAGATTTAACCAGTAGACTTTAGAAATGAGAAGCAGACCTACTTCTTAGTTTTTTGAAAATGGAGATTCCAGAATCCCCAGTGAGAAGGTAGAAGCTTCCTAGTGTTTTTATAAGTAAAGTGTTTTTGCCATTATATTATTCAGATCATTAAGGACTCTCTGCTACTTTGACAGAACCTTGGCTTACAAGGGAAATGTACTCGATCACCTAACTGGGAAGTCCAGGGCAGAGGTGATTCTGACATGGTTGGATTTCAGAGTTCATATTTTGTCATTGAAATCTTTGTTTGTATATCTATTTTTTGTTTAAGTTTTCCTGCCTTCATTATATGGGTCAGCCACAAAATGGGCAGCGTGCGTGCTGGCTCGCCTGGCTCATATCCTTTCAGCTTTATAATTTCATCTAAAAGATTTGATAGAAACCATCTTTTGCTATAGCTCCTGCATTTTAAAACAAAACAAAGCAAAGAAAAACCCTGGAGGATTCTGATAGGCCTGCCTTGGGAACCTGCCATCCCTGAATCAATTACTAAGGCCAGGAGGGTAGGATGTTCTGATTAGCCCGGCCCAGGTCTTGAGTGCCTCTCAAGTGCTGACAGTGAGCTGGACCAGCTCCTCCTGAACAAGGGAACAGGAGGATAAAGGGTTTGGAAACCAGATGGTAGGGAGATAGGGTGGTAGACAGACACATTACATCATCTTATAGTGATGTCCTTACTGCAAGGGTTTTAGTGCATTTTTTAATAAGTCCTTTTATACTCACAAATCACTTTTTCTTATAGCCCAAGAGATTTTCCTGTTCCAAGTTAATTCTTACATCATTGCTTTGGAGCCATTTCCCAATATTGTCTCCTTATGTCTATAAATCAGTGGTCCCCAACCTTTTTTGGGCCACGGACCGGTTTAATGTCAGAAAATATTTTCATGGATCGGCCTTTAGGGTGGGACAGATAAATGTATCACGTGACCGAGATAAGCGTCAAGAATGAGTCTAAGATGTAACAGAGGGAATCTGGTCATTTTTAAAAAATAAAATATCATTCAGACTTAAATATAAATAAAACAGAAATAATGTAAGTTATTTATTCTTTCTCTGTGGACTGGTACCAAATGGCCCACGGACCGGTACCAGTCCGCGGCCCGGGGGTGGGGGACCACTGCTATAAATATATTCAAGATGTTTTTCTTTAAAAAAATAATAAAGTCCTCTATTGATCCTCCTATTTAGATATCTTGGGTTTCTCTGTTCTTTCAACGCTGAACTCATTCAAAGGATAGTAAAAAGTACAACTATAGATTTAGGCTGTGATTTAATATCATTCAAGTTTTATAACCTTGAGCAAGTATCCTAAACTTTCTGAGCTTTAGTTTTTTTCATTTATAAAATTGAAACAATATTATCACATGTCTAGGGTTCTTATGAATATTGAATACCTGATACTATGAGCTTGAAGAGTCTTCTTTTGTATCTGGCACAAAAAAAGTGCAGCTGTGGGATTAAATCCAGGTTTTGCTTGATAGATGTGTAGTTATTGGCAAATCATTTAACTCCATTGAACTTCACAAAGCTAGTATTTAAAATGTAAAAAAAAAATGGCTGCTTTGCAGACTTTGGTGAGGATCAGATGTGTTCATGAATGAATGCCTCTAATAATGGTAGCTGCTGCTACTCTCTCTAAAATTAATCATCATTGGCCCAGCCAATTGTCTTTTGGACCCTGGTCCCACTAGTTTAAATTGATGTCAGATTAGGAGACTAATACGTTGTACAGTATGTTTTAGAGCTTATAAATAAAGATTTACTTTAAATGCATTTTAGCATGTATTTGATTTAAAAGGAAAATAAACAGCTCAAAATTTTCATTCTATTTTGCTGTCCAATGGGTGAACAACAAATGAAGACTTAGGAGTTTATGATTTTCAAAATAGTTGCTAGCACTTACCTTTGTTGAAGAAGACTAGGGAAATTGGTGGACTGTTCAGTGCCTTTATGGAAAAAGGTAGATTGATTACAAAAAGAGGTGAAACAATCATATGAAATAGAAAACTTGGTTTTATCCTAAAGAAGGGGATTATTTGAAATCATTAACATAATTTTCTTTTAAGAACATCTTGATGTATATGATGTCAGGTGAGTGGTAAAGACTTTTGAAATACTTAGTGCTGCTTTGTTTTGCGGTTCACTGTGGAAAGAAGCAACGAAGCTTGGAGACCCAACTCCATTCGGTGATTATCTTTGTTAGTACAGACGTCAGATCTTCAGATCACTGTCAGTGTTTGTTACCAAAGAATGATCACATTATGCTTGACTCTCAGACTGCACATGTGAGGCAGGTATTTAGTTCTGCATTTCATAGAGCCATGAATGACATTTTGATATCTTACATTATAGGATTTTAATGCTTATCTCCTCCTTTCCACAATAAAACAACACTGATTCCATGACAGAGCTCCTGTACACAGCCAAGATGAATAGTCATTATTAGAGACCCATCATGTTACATCTTAACATTTAATTAAAAAATATGATGTTCAATGATTTATTTTTATTTTACTTTAGACCAATTGCATATCAATGATAAATTGGCTTTAGTTCAATGAAATATTAATCATTGTGATAAGTTCATTATTTTAATGCTTTAAAAAAAACCAAAAAGTAGGCAGATGCCACAATACTGCATAGTGGGAGAACTTAGTGTTATAGTGAGATGAGGTTTGATAGTACAGCTAGGTACTGATTTTCAGATCTTGATTGATTTTCTTTATGATAATTGGGGGATGAACTTAATAGCCAATACAAAATACAGATAATACAAAAGCTTTTTTATATTTAGCATTTGTAATAATATTAAAATAAATTGGGTTCTGAAACAGTTACTTTTGGCTGCCCCTTGCTTCTACTTTCACACCACTCCTTCCTTCTACATTTTTGCTGGCTCTTACTTTCGCAGTTCACAACAGATTGTGCTCTTCGTTGACATACCTTTATTGACAAAGGCAGATAGTCAGTTTTGCCAAAGTTATCCTAAATAAATATCTAATACTTGATATTTATTTAAGTCTATATGCTAAGAACTCTGGGAAGTACAAAGTTAAAGCAGTGTCCAGAGGTTAGTAGGAGCATCCAGTAACTTTACTACATGCCATAAAGAGCTTTGGGGATTCAGAGAAAGCAAAGATCTTAGGTTAAAATGAGTAACAGAGACTTTGTGTTCTAAGAGCCAGTTATAATCAAACTTAAAAGACAAAACTTCTGCCCTGGCCAGGTAGCTCAATTGGTTAGTGTCATCCCAATATGCTAAGGTTCAGGGTTCGATCCCCAGTCAGGGCACATACAAGAATCAACCAATGAATGCATAAATTAATGGAACAACAGGCCTGACCTGTGATGGCGCAGTGGATCAAACGTCAACCTGGAATGCTGAGGTCACCAGTTCAAAACCCTGGGCTTGCCTGGTCAAGGCACATATGGGAGTTGATGCTTCCTGCTCCTCCCCCATTCCCCCCCTTCTAAAAATGAATAAATGAAATCTAAAAATTATTTTAAATAAGTGGAACAACAAATCAATGTTTCTCTCTCCTCCTCTCCCTCTAAAATCAGTAAATAAAAAAAGAAGAAAGAAAAAAACTTCTAATATTAATGTGTTAACCTATTGTGGTAATCATATTGCAAGATATATATGTATATCAAATAATTTTGTACATCTTCAACTTACACAGTGTTATATGTAAAGCTTAAATGATATAAACTTACAACTAAGTAACATATTAGAAACAAAATAACGCCGAAAATAAATGACTTAGTGATTATTTTGCCACATTTTACAATGATCTATGCTCTTGAGTCTGTTTCCATCCATTTTAGTCCATTTTATAAGTACGATGGAAATATTACATAATACTGCACTTCATTTCTCAACTCCATTTATTTTCTAGTGTGTGATGAATCAAGATAATGGCCAAATACTCCTAATACTATAGCAAAGTCCCTATTTCCTAACTTGTTATTGGAATTACTATATTAGTATTCTGTTTATTTGCATTGACAAAAATAATAATTTATCGTTGTCAGTAAATTTTCCTGCCATTATTGAAGTCATTATTGGCCATCAGTGATTGATTATTGTTCACAATTTCCAAAATAAGTTTTCTGGTTATATATCTTTTATTTAATAATATCTTCCTTAAATATGCACTGTCTTGCACTTCAAAAGCACAATACCATCATGTCAATCTCTGGATTCTCTTTTTTTCTCTTCAGTGTAAATCAGTATGTGTTGTTTAGGCCATATTTTATACATTTTTAGGTATTTGTTTCCATTTTTAAATCTTTGACATTTTCACTAAATTGTGTATACTTCCCCTGATTGCTGCTACTGATGATGAAAATATTATTTGAAGAAAGAGAACTACCATGGAAAGATTAATTAGACATGCTAAGTAGATCTTATTTCATTTTTAAATTGGAAAAAGAAGATTACATTTCTATTTTTCAAAGGATTATATATATTTCCTGTTACTTCCTCATTCATTTTGTTAGCTATCGTTTTCTGTCTTCACAGGGGTTTATTTTTAATCAATTTTGTGTTAAGATAATATCTAAAGTCCCATAATAACTTATTTTAGTTGACCTTAATCTTTACAGATAGTCAATATTGATTTGATCTCAGGTAGACTGGTGTTAAAGTTTAGTCTACTATTCAGATGTGGTGCATTTACTAACTGAAAATAAAAAATGTGGCTCTATTGCTAAAGCAAGACATGAAAGATACCAACATCAGGATTACCCTTCTCATAAATATTTAGTTCAAACTCCAATGATTTTGTTTTGAAGAACATTTATTAAATATATTGTTTGTGTGTATACATTTATGAGAGACAGACAGAGGGAGATAGGAGCAGGGGAAGGGGGAGAAAGAGATGATAAGGGGGAGAGGATGTGAGAGAGAGAAAGAGTTTAAGCTCTATACCTGAAAGCAAGTAAGAAATTTATGTCTATTTGTCGTTTTCCTGAATACTTTATTGATCTGTCCCATGTACATATCCAGCCTCCCCTATCGCAGGACTTCTGTGTCCATATCAAACAGAGTTACCTATTTACTTGTCCTTGGGAAGGCAGTGACTGTCTTTCCAGGGCCTGGCATTCATTTCGTATTCAGTGACAATATATAAATGATGAAAGGTATCTAAGCCATTTATTTGCTTGAATGGTTTTACCACACTCAAGGAGATGAAGGTTTATCCTTTAACAAGATGCCAGATGGTAAAATATTCAACTAATCATCATTCACTAACCGAGAGGGGGAGCTTTAAGGAATGAGTAACTCTGGGCTGACTACACTTAGATTCTGTGCTACTGTTTTGTGCGGCTGCTCTCCCAGAGCTCAGGGTGGGGATGGTGAGGGTTGCCCAGAACTCAGTGGCGTTGGCGGGACAACAGTGTGCACGTACATACTGTCTGAGGTGTCCATGACGGAATTGCTAAAGAAGTGAAGAGTACAGCGTACTTATATTCTGAGTAACTGAATAGAAAGTAAAAAAATGTTTGCTGACTTGAACATCTGGGGTCAAAGCCAAGGTCTCAACCAGCTCATAAATAAAAAAGAAATAAGTAAATATTTAGAGAGTCAATATGACAACAGCCTAGGGTACTTATTTAACTTTAAGAGATCTTATTTAGCGAATTTACATATTTTATGGTTTGTAAGTAGAAAATAGAAGTGGCCAATTTGTGTAGGAACTTGAACAGTCACATTTCTAATTGAGTAAATAGAACCCTACTTGGTTCAGTTACTCAGGCAGGAATTTAGTCCAACAAAGGTGTCAAATGCCATAATCAGCCAAGGTCAGACTTTCAAAGGAGTGACATTTAAAGTAGATGTTTACATAATGCTTATATCCTAGGACATTGAGTACAGACAACTTTTTCTGTTTCCTTGGTGTAATTTCTAGAATATTACATATGTCTCTCTCTAAATGTTTTCATTTCATTGAGACCACAATTAATTAATTACACTGTGGCAAAAACCTCATATTTATTTTTTACTCTCTTAATTCAGAATTTTTATTACAGTATTTAAACAGAATCTCAGCTCTGGTTTTCCTTTTCTTAAATAAACTTTCCACATGATGATACAATATCATAGATAAGATTGTGGAAAGAATGCTTAAAAGTACTTAAAGAACGAGACTATTTTCACACATTCTCAAAAATTTCAGAAACCGTAATTAACTAAAGTGCTAATAACAAATTATTGTCTATTCATTAAAGCAAGCCCTGTGAGTTCCACTAATTTGATTTTAAATCTTTTTTTTTTAATAAATTTTTATTAATGGTAATGGGATGACATTAATAAATCAGGGTACATATATTCAAAGAAAACATGTCTAGGTTATTTTGTCATTAAATTATGTTGCGTACCCCTCGCCCAAGGTCAGATTGTCCTCCGCCACCCTCTATCTAGTTCTCTGTGCCCCTCCCCCTCCCCCTAACTCTCTCCCTCCCTCCCTCCCATGTCCTCCCTCCCCCCACCCCTGGTAACCACCAGATTTTAAATCTTTAAAAAGAGCAAAGTTGCCTCCTTTAGAAATAGTCTACACTAAAATTTCTTTTCTGTTCAAAATGCCTTTTCTAACTGAATTAGTCTGACATAGAGAACACTGTTTTTGTTACCAAGTCCGGTTGACCTTCTCAGCAAACGGGCAGCAGGCAGTGAAAATCTGTGTTCATTGTGCTGTAACTGTGTAACATCAGCCAGGGGACATTGGTCTTTCTTACCCTCTCACGAGTTCTTGAGAACGAGGCTGGAAATCAAGGTTTTCCTACACAGACAGTTGAAGCAAATAGGGGTTAAAGATGGCAGATCTCTTCTCTGGTCCACTTTTTGCATAAGTGCTCCTCCGAGTTCTTCAGGAACCAGAAAACATGGAGCCCGAGTGCTGAAGCAGAAGCGGGCTCGCAGGACCCTGACGGAAGAGTCTCAGGAAGCCATTTCAGTGAATACAGTGGTGGAAATTGGGCCATGGTTAAATGTTTTCTTTCTTTTTGTTAATCATATTGTAGTTTTTCCATTTCTACAGCCTAGATAGACCTCAGAAGATCTGTTAGGTCCTTATAGGTATCCCAAAGGGCATCGGTATTTTCTTTGAATTAAATTAAAAAAAATATTTTTGATAATAGTTTACTAGATATTGTATTTATTTCAGGTATATAGCACAGTGGTTAGACAATTATATACCCCACAAAGCACTTTTCCTAATATTTCCAGTACCCACCTGGCACCATATATGGGTATTACAGTATTATTGACTGCGTGTTTTCTAACGACTAGTCTGTACTTCTCAACCCCATCACAATTTAGAGATGTTTCTTTGATTTTAGACTTTATTCTCTGATCAGATAAAAATACAGATCAGAGATCAGGGAGGTTATATTAGATTTTATTGGTCATTTAAGTCTTGATGATAGAAGCTCACAAGGTTCTTTCTGGAAAACTGTTTCTTTGCAGAAAAGAAAAGCAACATCAAGAAGATACTGGGAGAACAGTATCACACTATCTACCAAAACTAAAAATGTTTATTCTTTGACCCAGCAACCCTTTTTTGGGAATATTATTGAAGAAAAAAGCAATTTATCCTTTATGGAGAAAAGGGGAAAAAGCAAAATAAGAAATATAACTCTCTTGCTTGCATAGAGAAATACTTACAGGGCACATGCAGAATTACCCTGAGGCAGCTATGAAGTGGGGGCAGGCACAGGATTGATGTTCATGGGATACACAGGAGCGAGCCTTTTACCTTCAGGAACTTTTACATTGTTGTGATTTTTGAATCACATGACTATATTACTTATTTTTAAGATGACGGACGGACAAACAGAAGGAAGATTAAAGTTAATGAAAGCGGGAAATTCATCTCAAGTGAGGAAGCTACAAGCTTTGAACACAGATTTTACTTGTAACACTGCAGAAATCTGGCTGGCTTTGTAGAACTTCATTTACTAGAGGCCTTCGGCTATTCATATAGAAAACTAAACATGTGAAGGAAGTTTTCTGACATTCTGGCCAAATGCCACTCAGTCATGTTCTACATTTATATGTCTTTCTGTAGATGCCAGAGGAGCAAGCATTCTGTGTTTTGGTGAAAATCATGTATGACTATGGTTTACGAGACCTCTACAAAAACAACTTTGAAGATCTTCATTGCAAATTTTATCAGTTGGAGAGACTGATGCAGGTAAGTGAAAGTTTGGAACTTTTATCTCTCAGGACTGGTTGGGTTATAGAAAAAGTCTAATGAAATTGGTGAACGATCATGATTTATGAAAGTTCAGTGGAATTCTGCTGAAAATGCAAATGACTTGGTTTCTGACCATTGTCTTCATTGGTTTTAATATTATAAATATCTAATCAAATCATTGGACTGTGTTTTAAATTTTTTTCCTTTTTAAAAATTCAACTTTCATACTCTTTGAAGTAAGACTACAGTGAGTTAAGTTAATGAAGAGATTGTTAAGTATTAAAAACTGAAATAGACCTTGGTTTGTTGGGTCAGCAGTAGTGTTGGCCTGGTGTGTGGATGTCCCAGGTTTGATTCCTGGTCAGGGCACACAGGAGATGCACCCATCTGCTTCTCTACCCTTCCCCCTCTCACTTCTCTCTTTTCCTTCCCTCCTGCAGCCATGGCTCGATTGGAGCAAGTTCGCCCTGGGTGCTGTGGGTGGCTCCATGGCCTCCCCCTCAGGTGCTATAAAATGGCTCTGGTTGCAACAGAGCAAGGACCCAGATGGGCAGAGCATCACCCCCTAGTGGGTGTGCTAGGTGGATCCCACTAGGGTTGCATGCAGGAATCTGTCACTGCCTCCCCTCTTCTCACTAAGAAAATAAAATAGTTATGAGAGGAGGGCTAGATGGTGACGGAAAGAGGCCTAACTTTGGGTGGTGAACACACAATACAGTATATGGATGATGTATTATAAATTGTACTCCTTAAACTTATATAATTTTATTAACCAATGTTATCCCAATAAAATTCAACAAAAATTAAAAAAATTTTTCACATAATTTTCTGATCTCAGAGTTGTTACTATTTTATAATATGTATATGTGGATTTATATATGTGAAAACATTGTCAAATATTACATAATAAAAATATTATAATGGCAAAATTATTGACTAGTGCTGATCCAAACAATTAATGAGTAGCTTTGAAATTCCACCTGAGATTTGAAATCTTCAATTTATAATGGATCTCTATGTATTCTCTATATGAGGTGTTGGGAACCCAAGAGAAATATGAAAAAAAAAAGTGAATGATGGGGCACTGGCCAGTTGGCTCAGTGAATGGAATGTCGTCCTGTGTGTGGATGTCCCGGGTTCGATCCCCAGTCAGGGCACCTATGAGGGGAGACCACTGCTTCTCTTCCCCCACCCCCTCTTCTCTCCCTCTTCCCGTCTTGCAGCTAGTGGCTCAGTTGGTCCAAGCATCAGCCTCAGGCACTGAGAGATAGCTCTGTTGATTTGAGCATCAGCCCCAGATGGGGATTGCCGGGTAGAACCCGGTCAGGGTACGTGGGGAAGTCTGTCTCTCTATCCCCCCCCTCTCACTTAAAAAAAAAAGTGAATGGATTGACTCCATATCATGGAATAGTGAACAGGCTGGGGAAGGTTAGTAGGGTGCAGTAGAAGATGGCACTGGCAGGAGCTCACTGACATAACCTGCCAGGAGGTCCCTGGGTGTCTAGAGAGGAAAGTGAAGCCAGCAGGAGACTGAAGGAACAGGGAGTGGACAACAGAGAGTCTGCAGTGAGCTGAAGGGAGGAGGGAATGTCGGAGGGCAGAAGACCTTACGTGTGAAGAAGCAAAAGGGTGAAAGCATGTCAGATAAACTGTAAGCGCAGCAGCAGATGGGCACCGAGGGGAACAAAGACTGCATAGAAATTTGGTAACTGTAGGCACCAAAAGCAATAGGCTTTTAAAAAGAGATTTAATTATTCCAAGTAAGGGTTTGTCTGGGATTATTCACTTTTTACTTTTCATGTACAAAAATTTATATTTTTTCAGAGATCACTATTCTTAGGTGCTCTGAGAGTCAAATAATTATACCTGATGAATGAAGAGCAGGTTTGCAATGCTGTGAAGAACCCCAGACATTTTGTTAGCACTTTTTGTCTGTTAACTGGATGACCATTTGACGGGCCATTTAAAGTACTGCATGGGTGCATTTGGGTGGTTTTCAAAGAGCATCTTGTGCAGGCAGTGGGTTTTTTGTTTTTATGAAAACAAAACAAAAGTGGACTTCTACATGTATTTGCCTTTGTCTTTCAGTTGTGGGAATACTATGCTAATGCTGTGTGCTTTGTCTTGCATGCCTCTGAAAAGCATTCACTGGAATAGCTTGGGGGAAAAGAAGAAGCTACCATAAAGGCATTTCAAAGAGACATTCAATTTCATACACATTATGCACTTGCAATTTCTGTACTTAGCCATTTTTTTAAGATAGCAAAGATAGGTTTTTAATATTCGGTAGTGTTTTGGCCTTTTCTAAGTGCCAAAAAGTATACTGAAGTGGTATCACAAAAGCCAGATGATGCTGACATTAAGTACCTCTCCTTCCTAGCTATTTAGGGGTTGAACCCTAAATAGGGGGTGCTGTTCCTTTACCCTGGAGACATGATATTCCTTACAAGACAGATGGGTAATCTGAGCATTTCTCAAGAAACAAGACCAGTCAAGTGAGCAAGAGGTGATCTTTGTTATTTGCTGCTAACAAGGCTGTCTGTCTTTTCCTCAGTGATTTGTCAGGCCCTAACTCTCATCTCCTGTCATTGCATTCTGCGTATTTATATACAGTTCAGGGAATGCTGCAGTAAAATGCAAGTGTTCATAGAAAGCTTGTCATAATTGCATTTGTGGCAGAAAGCTTGTCATAAATGCACTTGAAGATATTTCCTGCATTTGTGGCAGGAAATAAAGCTTCTTCTGTGTTCCAGCTGCTAAGTTCTCCCCTTTGGCTTTTAGGAGCAGTTACCGGACCTGCACAGCCACTTCTGTGAGCTGAACCTGGAAGCCCATATGTATGCTTCCCAGTGGTTCCTCACCCTCTTCACTGCCAAGTTCCCCCTCTGCATGGTCTTCCACATCATCGACCTGCTTCTCTGCGAGGTAGAGTGACTCCGTCTCTCATTCCTGCGCCACAGCAGAAAGTCTGCTTAATGTGCTTACCGTGTTCTGCATTTTCTTTTTTACCTGTGACTTTAAGCTATAAATACAGACCGAAAAGTTCTATTTGCATCTTTAGTAAAGACCATTTTAATTTTAATTTCAGTATTGGTGAGAAATGAGACTATTAAGGCATATATAATTCGTACAAGGTAAAATGTGGTAATTAAATTTGTATAATTAAGTTAATAGTAAGCTCATGTATGTGATAATGGATTACTAATAGGACCTATAAAGTTAAATAAATGACTTAAAATCAGGTGTTTTTAATAGTAATGCAGTGATACTCCAAGAGTGAATATAAATGAAAATTTCATAATAATTAAATCCTTAATTCATAACATCTCTTTGTATATGATGTTTGAGACTCAATGCAGATAATAGAGAAATGATAAAGTTTCTGCATCATATTTTTAAACAGTAGACTATTTTAAAAATTAATGTGCACAATTTCTTAGATATCTATACTATTTATTTCTTATATTGATTTTAGTTTCTTATTTGACTACATTTATTTACTGTACTCTCTTAAAGAAATAAGCAGTAATGTTACACATGCATACCACATATACTGACCATCAAAATGTTTGACAGATGTAGCAGTGATAGAAAGTTGCTGGATGAGAAGAATTTTTTTAAATTGGGGATGTAAGTGTAGATAAAAATATAGCTGTCTTAAAAGCGAGAGTAATTAATTAAAAGTATAAGACTAAATATAATCTAGTTTTATATTATTATATTACTTTTCTTACATAAAATTTCCTTTATTTTTTAAAATTTTTTATTAAGTGGGAGACAGGGAGGCAGAGAGACAAACTCCTGCATGTGCCCTGACCAGGATCCACCCAGTAAGCCCACTATGGGGTCATGCTCTGCCCATCTAAGGCTGCTGCTCCATTGCTTGGCAACCGAGCTATTTCAGCATGAGGCCAGGGAGCTATCTTCAGTGCCTGGGGCCAACTTGCTTAAACCATTTGAGCCATGGCTGTGAGAGAGGAAGAGAGAGAGAGAAAAAAGGAGGACAGGGAGGAAGCAGATGGTCGCTTCTCCTCACCCTGACTGGGAATCAAACCTAGGACTTTCACATGCTGGCCAGTGCGCTACTGCTGAGCCAACCAGCCAGGGCCAAAATTTCCTTTTTCTTTTTTCCTTTTTCTTTTAACAAAGTTAGAAGTGGGGAGGCAGTTAGACAGACTCCCGCATGCGCCTGACCAGGATCCACTCAGCATACCCACTAGGGGGTGATGCTCTGCCCATCTGGGGTGTTGGTTCGTTGTGGCCAGAGCCATTCTAGCGCCTGAGGCGGAGACCATGGAGCCATCCTCAGTGCCTGGGCCATCTTTGCTCCAGTGGAGCCTTGACAGTGAGAGGGGAAGAGAGAGATAGAGAGGAAGGAGAGGGGGGAGGGTGGGGAAGCAGATGGGTGCCTCTCCTGTATGCCCTGGCCGGGAATCGAACCTGGAACTTCCACACGCCAGGTCAAAGCTCTACTGCTGAGCAACCGGCCAGAGCCAATTTGCTGTTTCTGAAAAGAAAAGTCTATTCTAGTCACTTTAGAAACTAGAAATTTAATTATAAAAGTAAGATTTAAAAGGATAAAATGCATCAGCTGTATAAAGCATGATTATTATTTCTCAGCCCACTACATCAGGGACTGTTTTATATGTGAGCATAGCAGGGTGTCGCTATTCAGAGGGTCTAGTTGGCGTTTCACAATGCTGGAAGGTGCCGAGCGTTTTGTAGGCTTGTAAGATTTAAATACTCTTGTAACATATTTTAATAACGAAGGGTCATGCAACATTCTGAGGGTCATAGAGTAAGTTCCCAAATTCTTAATGTATAACATCTAGAGAACCTGATTGATTACACACATTAATTCTGTTTGTTTTACTTACAAATAGGTTCTAAAATGCCTATATAAATTTACCCTAAATAAAAAATGCAAAATTAGGACCTAAAGCCTTATTCAAAGTCAAAACAATGTGATCACTAAATGATGAGTTTTCTAAAATTGTCTTCATCTGATATTGGAGCACCATCCCTGGCTCTTCTGGAACCCAGATATATAGTTTTTCAAGAAATTTCATCTTGAAGAGACTTGAATTTCTAATGTCGGTTGCTAAGAAAAATTAGCAACGTTTATGGCGAGGAGAAGAAATTTATTATTAGCCTTCTCATCTCTTGTCAGCTGTGATTCATAATAACAGTATTTGAAAGAGTTTAATGCACATTAAAATTAATAAGAGCATCATAAAGAGATGTCATTCTCCCTTCTCTTAAACTGATGCTCTGTAACTGTTTTAGGAAGTCATATAGCTTTCCAAAACATGGAGTAGGTTGTAATCACAACATTATGTTAACCAGGGAAATAAATAACAAACCTTAACATAATAGAGTAGCTTTTTAAAATAAACTTTATTGGGAACAATATTGGAGTATACTTCAGGATATTCGTTTTTTCCACTAACTCATCTTTGTCAGAGTATTATTTTGCAAAGGAAATTTTTAGATAAACTTTTATTTCCTGCCTGTCTGTGTTTTCTCTTTGCCCTTTTTCTTCTTGTAGTTAGCAAAATATTTATATCAAAACTATTCTTTTACATAAAATATTCTAAAAGAAGTAATAGTAACATAGACTTAAATAGAATCATCTATTTATTCTTTTGTCATATTCGCTCTTCTTTAAGGAAACAAGTTTAAATCTTGATGGTTATGAATTAATGTTTAAGGTACAAATGGAAGGCTAGGAAATTCTCAGGTGGAAAAGTGTTAATTTTTCAAACACTTTCCAGAAGTCCTACTCCCCTTCACTGCCTCTTCAGTCATTACCCTTCCAAAGAGTAATTGCTATTCTGTCTTTTAACACCCTAGATTAGTTTTGATTGTTTTTGAACATTATATAAATTGAATTGTACCGTATGAACTCTTTCTTGTCTAGCTTTTTCATAGCTCACTATGTTTACAAGATTCATCCATGTAGTTGCATGTGGGCGTGGTTTGTTGATTCCACCGTGAACAACATACCACAATTTGTTCGTTTTTCTAATTCTATTGTTGATGGACATTTGGGTTGTTTCCAGATGAGAGCCATTGTGAATAGTGTTTCTGTGAACATTCTTGAACTTTATTTTGACAAACATATATATGCACTTTTTGGAATTGCTGGGTCAGGGCATGCATGCACTAAGGTTTTATAGATACCATCAAACAGCTTTTCAAAGTATTTTGAGCATTACCTTTTGGGTTGTTTTTATTCACTAAGTCTTCCTTGTGGTCAAGGGCAGGTTTTGATTGTTTTGTTTTATTTTATTTTTAAGATATTAGGCCCTGGATCAGAGTTCATGAATTTAAAACAAAATGCAAGTCATTTGGTGACTGACGTCATTTACTTGATCTCTGAAGTTGCATGCTGATGGGACTAAGAGCTGGATCTAAGAGCCGAATCACTTTTGTGCTTCTCTGACAGAAGTCAGCAGTGTACTCAGTTATAGAAGAAGTAACACAGGGACAGTTTAATATTAGAGTTAAGATATTTGCCTTTTAAGTTAACACTTCCTATATCACCTTGTTCATGTCACTTGTCCCATATATGTCTCAGTTTTATCATCTTTAAATGAAGCTAGTGATACCTGGTACCTATCTTCTAGGTTTATATAAATGATTAAATTAATTTATGAATAATAAGGTGCTTAGCACCTGCTACATAGTGCCTGCTACATAGTAAATATTCAGTTAATATACCATCCATTCTGCTCCATCTACATATATGACCCTTTTAGTTGCTCTTAGTTTCTTCAGTTACCTAGCTGACTTCAGAGTGTCTTCAGAGAAGGTCAAGTAGCTACTGGTTCTTTATTACTTTCTCATAATCTTTGTCTCCCTCCACACCCCCAGTCCCAGTTGAGATTCTTCTTTGCTAAAACCAAAATTTTAGCCATTGAACTTAATGGAAGTTTCATTCCCTTTCCCTTTGAACTGATGATTTAAGTAGTCCTTCAAAAGTATTTCCTTCTACCTTCTTTCAAAAAACATAAGGAAAACAGTATTTCTTTTAGTCTTGACAAGATAACTGATAGCTGGTGTTTGAAGTTGACTCCAGATAGTTCAGTTTTTAGAGTATCAAATATATTCAGCTTTATATAGTAACTTGGTATTTCATGAAATTGAAGGAAATCATTGACCTTTCAAATCAGAGTATGTTTCTTTCCTCTTCTTTCTTCTAAGGATAATGAAAAAAATAATATTGAAAATATCTTATTAAATACCACCACATAGAATCCCCCTTTCAAGGCAATTTTCTGAAGCTGTTATCTGAAAAGTAGATTTATTATATAATATTTGTACTCTTTGCCCCTTTTCTCCCTCTCAAATAGTAATATGTTGAATTTTTTAAAATTGAGATTATAATTAATAATATTTTGTAAGATTGAGGTATATGTATATAACCTGTTGGTTTGATACAAATTAGTTATATATTGCAATATGATTACTATAGTAGCATTAGCTAACACCTTTATCAAATAATACATTAAAAAAATCAGAATGGGCTGATATAAGGAAGATTAAGAACTCTAATATAAATATAAAACTTTCTGAAACCTTTGAAAGTAGTAATTGGCCATAAGAGTGGGGGGGAAGTGCTTTGATAAACCACTAGATACTGTATAGGCTACTTTAAAATTTTACTTAGAGCCTGAGCTGTGGTGGCGCAGTGGATAAAGCGTCGACCTGGAATGCTGAGGTCGCCGGTTCAAAACCCTGGGCTTGCCCGGTCAAGGCACATATGGGAGTTGAAGCTTCCTGCTCCTCCCCCCTTCTCTCTCTCTCTCTCTCTCTCTCTCTCTCTCTCTCCTCTAAAATGAATAAATAAAAATAATTTAAAAATAAATAAATAAATAAATAAATAATACATAAAATTTTACTTAGTAATAGAAACCTTCTAGAAAGAACTCTCTAAAATCTTGTTTCTGGACCCTGATTTCTTCCTACCTACCAGCTCTTTATGGTTGTCACATCAGTTATATTACAGCTCTTTCTTGTATTCTCATTAATTTTGTCCTTGCAGAAAGAGGAAGAAACCTCAAGTGAAAATAGCAGGACCATTGTCTGTGCTTGTGCATCCTGTGACTTTTATAGGAATATTTATCCATTCATTCAACAGAAATGTATTTAATTCCAATTAAATGCTGACACCATTCAAGTTTGGGGATACAACAGTAAAGAAAAAGTATATAAAGTTCTTGCCTTCATTAAGCTCTTATCCTTGTAGAAGAGATAAACAGATGACTAAGTGAATGTGTAGTAGAGCAAAGGTGATAGTGCTATGGGGGAAAATGAAGGAGGGGGGAGAAATGTGGCAGATATTAATAGGGTCTTTGACCATTGGAGAGAATGTAGGTTGTACTGGGCTGAGATTGGAAACCACTGGAGAGCTGTGAGTATGGGAGTGACATGCACTGACATATGATCACCAGGTTGCACTGCTGAGAAAGATTGTGGGAGGAGTTGGAGACCAGTTAGGAGGTGAGTGGAACATCAAGGAACATCTTGGAGACAGATGAAGTTGTGGTGTGACTGGGAATATTACTGTCCTGTGCTTTAGTCTGGCAATGCTCAGATTATAATTTCTCTGCAGTACTTGTTCTGGAAGCAGGTTTTGGTACCCTTGGGGACATTTAAGGTCAATATTGGTACCTATAAGAAATATAGAGGGTGGAGAAATTATCAAAGATGCTCAGTGAGAGAGTAAGGATGTCAAACCTGATCCTTTAAAACAAAGGTGCAAAAAAGGCCTGATACTTTGTTACAATAAAATCAGACCCACAGGCCTGACCTGTGGTGGTGCAGTGGATCAAGCGTCGACCTGGAACACTGAGGTCACTGGTTCAAAACCCTGGGCTTGCCCGGTCAAGGCACATATGGGAGTTAATGGTTCCTGCACCTCCCCCCTTTCTCTCTCTCTCTCTCTCTCTCTCTCTCTCTGTCTCCTCTAAAATGAATAAACAAAAAAAATTTTTTTTAAATCAGACCCACAAAGAACTGATTGATGTACCTTGAACTTGCTCAGTAACCTACAATATTTAATTGCTGTTGGTTTAGTTTTCATAATCAAAACAAAGATCACTGATTAAAGTTATAGGGTAAAAGATTTTTTTCTTGTAAAAATCTTATAGTTCATCATGAATTGGAACAACTAAAGTTACTTTAGAATATTTTTTATTGCAGAAAAATTCATGGCAGGTAAACTGGGTACATTATTTTTCTCCTGCCTAGAGACATTCTTCAGTCTTTACCTGGATGACTCCTTCAAGTCTAAGGAGCTTTCCCTGATCACCCATCCCTAAGTAGGTTCTTCCTTTGACTTTCTCTGATAGCACTCTGTGTATTACTTTGCACATGCCTATTTCTTTTGCTTGATTATAGATTTCCAAAGAGAAGCCTCATCTCTTTTGTGCACTTCTGTACACCTAGCCAGCTTGTAGACACACAGAAAGTATCAGCTGAAGGAACAAAGGAATAAAGAATTTATGGGTGAAATTATTTTTATTGTCTTCATTCAAATGTCTTTATGAAATTCTATAAGCTGAAAAATAACTTTGCTCTTGAGTTTTAGAAAAGTAAGTTAATATCTCTAGGATTCCTTCTATTTTAGGAATTGTATTTTAAGAAACAGAAGCCCAGACATAGCCGCTCTTGTAAAGTGGAGGGGGGGGGTCTGGGAAAGGTGAGTAAGAAGACCTCAGAAAGGACAGGTGCCAAACAGACTCCAGGCACCCATCTGTACTGCTCTCTGTCACTCTGTGAATTAAGTGTTCTCCCTTATTTCTTGACCTACTTCTCTGTAGCTTTGTTTTGCACAGGGTTTGAAATACCTCAGAAAGATCTACTATGACCATACAACTCTATCAGCCACCCTTGGCAATTAGAATTGCCGAATTGGTCCTGCTCATATTTTACAATAAGCCTGTATAGTCATGGTCACCTTACACCAGTTGTCCTTCTCTTGTCTGATATGCTGTGGTAAGGGGTAGTCTTGGGGTGAGTCACTCCACAGGAGCTGTATATATATAGAGAGGCAGATTTTCTGAGAAGGGTCATGACTGGATCTGAGACAATAAAATATTTCCAGTTGCAGATACCCCATGGACTGACATTCTTAGTGTTGCCTTCTTTGAAGTTTGGCACTTGGTGAATAAAATATTTATTAAATAAAACTCCAATGCATCTCAGAAACAAGCTATATATTATCTAGTCATAAATATTTATTTAATTAGAAAGAAGTAGCATAGTTTTAATATAGATTATAATCTTAAAAATTATGATTCTCAGGGTTGAAGTGGTAGCAGTGTTCCAAATTATTTTCATGGTATCACTTTTAGTGGTAGGGTTTTGAGTAAAGGCAGTATATGACTTAGAGCTATACAAATTATTTAATGATTTTCTGCAAAGTGATATAAATATTACAATGCTTTCCATGGTGTGAAAATTAGGTTGTGAAAGCGTCTGATATTTGTTTAAAGACTTCCACTGCAATTATTAGTAACAATAGTCCCCTGATCTATAAATTATTTAGATTGTACACAAGAGAAAGAACTCTATCATACAGTATCAGCTGGAAGGAGTTGAAATGAGAACTTGTTCTGAAGAGTAGGTACTTGGCTTCACCATCTAGTTTTATTCATACCCAATTTTTGCTGATAAACTCACAAGCTTCCCTTTTTGTCTCAAGATTTGAGGACAGGATGCCGGCAGGCTCTTCTGGAGGACGTTTCCAGGTCATACATGGTACTGAAACATTCATGGTACTAAAGCTTTGCATGCCTTCTCCCACTTGTTCTTGTTTTCTTCAGACAGACTGCTGCCCTTCGGTGCTCTCAGCTTCTAACTTAGCCAAATTAGAAGTCGTTTTTCACCTTTTTTAAAAAAAAAATCACGTGGACAGATAGCCTGATTATTTCTATCCATCTCTATAGCAAATAGACCGGTGGTCTTTGCCTCTCTTCAGAAGCCCCCATTACCTTCTCTCCTTTAAAGGTCAGAGTCTTATCAATTCCTAACATTAGTTGGAGTCTATCGGTCTAAGACTCTTGACCTCATATCCCAAGTGCTCCTTGTATAGTGTAGCAGAATTTCACCATGAAATGCTTTCCTCTAATCTTCCTGGTGTTCTTCTCTACCCTTTACAGGTACTTTACCATTAGTTTCCATTGTTTGGCATTTTTACCCAAACAATGGTTTGACTTTTTCATCATTTACCCAGGGTCTCTGAATTCTATCTAGACGTACAATAAATATCCAGCTATCAGCACTAGAATTGCTGATTGCATTAGTTAAAAAGAGACATAATAGGACCTTCTGGTCCCCTGCTTTTTGGATTGTCTTATTAAGGTTCTCAGAAACTCTTATTTTTTAGAAGTCCACTTGACATTTTGCTTTGGGTCCATGTCTTAGTAAATAGTCCATTTTGCTCTTTTTTGCTGAGGAATAATGCCAGAAGCTTTCCAGTGAATAGAACAATTTCCTGTATGTCCCAGTGCCTCATTGACCATTGGATTGCACTTGGGCTACGTCACAGTCTGGTGGTTGTTTCTTACTTAAGACATTTAGTAGTCATGGTCCAGTTGTTTTCCAGTATTGCAGTGAAATAGGTACAAACTCTTTTTGACTAGATCTCTTGTTTATGCTGACAGGCAGGCACAGATCTATTTTGTCCACAAAACTCCTTAATACAGAGAAAAATTAGTACATTCTTAAAATTCAGAATCTCCTTTCCTTTCTTTGTAAAAGGAAGATAGACATCCAGTTGTTATCACATATATAGCCTGTGCTTTATGTCCTTTTTTAGAATCAAAACATATTTTACCTTATACTTAATAAGCTTTCAATTTGAAAAGTAAATAGCTTAAAATAAGTGACTGTAGGTTGAAGTGAATAGTGGTGAACAATTTCAAATACCATGAATCAACCTTGAAATATATGAAATTCTCAGGCTTCTGAAAAACAGGTCATCTTTAGCAGATAGATATTACTTTGCCTGTTCACCTATGTAGAAATATGGTCAGTTCTTGTACTTGGGGATTGAGTGCTGATGGGTACAAGGTTTCTTTTCTGGGTGATGAAATGTTCTAGAATTATTAGATAGTGGAGATGGTTGTATGACCTTGCAAATATACTAAACACTGAATTGTACAGTGTTAAAGGGTACATGTTATGATATTTGAATTATATCTCAATTCAATAAATAAGTTGGGGGTATTGGGGAGTGTTTGTTAAATATACAAATGCTGTAGACCCATCTGAAAGTCAAGATTCTTTGAGGATATGATCCTAGAAATCTCCATGTTTAACAGATGTCCCTGGGTTTTTAAATTTCCCAAGTTTAAGGAATGCTGACTTAATATCTTTTTATACTTATACATTGAAATGTGTTTGGGCTAAAGGATCTCAGTTTTTTAATCATTTCCATCCTCAACAGCAGCAGTAAGCAAAGAGTGTGGCAAAACTGCTTTGTGTTGCTTATGGTAGTTGAGTTAGATGGGCATAGATCTTTCTTGGGAAGATTGAGAAAGGTGAGATGGAGAGGCATGAGATTGTATACATTCTCATCTCTAAGAATTTATTGTATTGACAAACTCTAGGAAATAAAGTAATAGTTCAAGGTAATTAATTCAGAAAAGCAAAAACTTAAGGGAAATATTTAACAATTTTTCTGTGGTTGCTGTTTTCAGTGTTGACACTGGGGGTAGTAACGTGGCCTGTTGATTTTTTCGAGGCTCTTTTGCTCAGAGGTTACCATGGGCCTGTCAATAAAGGCACGCTGACAGAGAGCAGAGAGTGTTGTCACAGCTAAGCCTCCTCGGCACTAGTGTTGGATCAGGTGTGTTCCACAACAGGGCTCCTCCAGGACAACTGATGATAAAAAATAGGCAGACATTGCATTTCATGGAGATTTAGGTGAAGAACAAGACCGAAAGAACCTTTTAGAGTCGGCAGTTGCCAAATAGGGAGTGGGGAGGAATCTTCCTTCTTCCAGCACTGAGTGGAGGGGGCTCTTATTCAGATGTTTACTTTCACTAGGTCAGAAAATTATATATGATCAACGAATAGTACTCTATATATATTAAGCTTAAAAGTATCTATTGAAAATCTAAAACATCTTTTATTCCTCAAACTATCAAATCTTTATAAAAATCAGATTCACAGTTACTGTTTTGTTTTTGTTTTTGTTAAGAGAAGGGTGCCTTGATCCTTCCATAAATTCTTCATGGTTGATATCAATCACTCTTACTTTGACTAAGCCTGTTTCTTCGACAGTAAAAAAAAATAAATCAGGTTTAAAAAATTCTACATTTACGCGAATGATTTATTATAATGGTTTTGTTATATTATAAGCCCAATAATATGTTACAGGATAAATACCTTGTTCGGTTAGGCTGGGGAACATAGATGTGACTAACTTTTCCCGCCTTTTTTTTATCTCATGCTGTCTTCGGATTTGGTATATCCCACTTTGTAAAGTACAATCATATAAATGGGAAGCCACTGGAAGTTTAAATTAGGGTTGATGGCATGATGACATACATATTTTAGAAAGATATTCTTTTATAGTTGTGTTATAATACCAAATGACATATATTCAATGGAAATAAAAACATTAAGAATAAATGCTGACCTCAAAATTGGAAAGGCAGATGTAAAACTGTCACTATTTGAGGATGACATGATTACATATCCTATATAAAACTCTAAAGACTACACCAAAACACTGTTAAGAGTACTGAAAAATTCAGTGAAGTTGTAGGATACAAAATCAATATACAAAAATCTGTTGCATTGCTATACACTCAGGAACAACAAACTTAGGAAGAGAAATTGAGAAAATAATACCATTTACAAGTTGTATCAAAAAGAATAAAATATATAGGAACAAATTTAACCAAGGAGGTAAGAGACCTGCATGCTGATTTCTTTTAGACATGAGTGTTAAGAAATTGAGAAAGAGATGACATCAGAGTAATGGCAGGGTAGGAAGCGATACCGATAAATCTCCCCTAAAACTCAACAAGATCTTCAACCAGAAACAGAAAAACCTATCCTTGGAGCCTCCAGATGTTTCGCAATACAACCGAAGGTATGATCAAGCGAAAAATTGGCTAAATATATAACCAAACCCCGAAGGAATAAGGGAGTAAGAAATGCTCCGCCTTCCTCACTAACCTAAACAGGGCAGCTTTCTCTGGGATCCGTGAATATAGAAACTGAGGCGGGCAAAGGGGGTGAATAGATCCAGGCCGTGGCACGGAGATCCAAGCCGAGAAAAAACTGATCCTGTGGCAACCCGGGCAATACAAGCTAACACTTGCGCCAAACCCAAACAAAGAAAGACAGGCGGGGCAGCCATTTTACCCGATCTCCTGGTTGGGGCGTGCAGATAGTGGGAGAGAGATTTCTTCCTAAGCCCCGGGAGTGGGTGCCCGTGTTACCCCACAGAGAGGCAGAGTCAGAGGCCTTTCTGTGGGCCGAAAGCTGAATCTCTGGGCAGCCCCAGCGCACGGGAGGGAGCGAGAACTAATTCCAACAGTGGAACTTTTCCGTGCTGGTAGGGGATTCACTCGGAGGGAAACGCGGCCGGCCTCATATCCTGGTCTGCGCGTGCAGATAGTGAGCGAGAGATTCCTCCGAGTGCCTCGGCAGTGCGCGCCCGTGTTATCGCACAGAGGGGCAGAGTCAGGGGCCTTTGTGTGGGCCAAAGCGGAATCTCGGGCCACCCCAGCGCCTTGCAAAAGCCGCGCACAGGGACGGAGCGGAGCCAATTCCAACACTGCAACTTTCCCATGTGGTTGGGGGTTTCTCTCAGAGCGTGAGACTGCTGGCCAAATATCCTGGTCTGCGCGCGCAGATAGCGAGAGTTTCCTCCAAGCGCCCGGGAAGTGGGCGCCCGCCTGTGTTACCAGACAGAGTGGCAGAGCCAGAGTTCTTTGAGTGGGCGGAAACCACGCCTGATTATGCTAGCAGTTCTGACTGACTGAGCCTTACCCAGAGCCCTGTGCTGACTGGAAATAGAGTGGGGAGTTGCCAGCTCTTTGAGCCTCTTACTATCCAGGCAGAGGCAGCAGCAACCCCATAGCTGGATTATCAGGCTACTAATTGAGGAAGGAAAAACTAGGAGAAAGGCTCCAGGAACACGGACTCTCTCACTGTTGGAGCCTATAAATGCTAATGAGCCTCAACTGCCAACGAGACTAAAGCACAATACATGACATCGCCATAGAGACTTATCAACTGCAAACCTCTACCTGAGCGTGCCAAAGGGGCAGAACCCAGGTTACAGAGTCACTGACCAGGAAGAGGGAGAGAAAAGAAAAAGCAAGAAGATAACCTCTCAAAATCAAGAATAATCTGCAGACTTTATAACCTATCCCATTTTATTATATTTGTTCGTTTGTTTCTCTTATCTTCATTCTTGATATTTTTTTTCCTCCTCCAATTTGGCCGATTAACTCTCTGCCAATCTTACTCTCTCCTCTCCTTGAACTACACTACCCATAAGTGTTACATCTCCCATTATCTTTTCTCTCCTCTTCCTCTCTCTCTATGAGGGTTGCATTCCAAAACCCTTAACTCTCTCTCTCTCCTCTTTTTTCTTTTTTCTTCTTTTAGTGGTTCCCTCTTTCTTTCTCTCTCTCTCTTTCTTTTCTCCCTCTATATTAGTTTCTTCCTTTCTCCTTTACATCTCCTCTCATTCAAACCTCAATAACAAACAAACTATCTTATCTGGGACTCAAACTTATATTTGTGGCATTTTGGGGGGTTTTTACTTCACCTTTTTAACTCACTAGCAGTGCTCCCATCCCTGGCTCTCCATTTTATCTAGTTCTTGTTCCACTAAATACAATAGTATTTTTTTAATTTGTCCCCCCATTTTTCTGTTTCCCTCTTTATTCCTCTCATCATAACTCTTAGTCAACCAACACCTAAAAGCAAATCATTTTATTCTTGACCCAAATTTTTTCCTTATTTGCTTTTTGTGGGTCCATACCCCCTTCTTTTTTCTTTTTTTTTTCTTTTTTTTTTGCCCCTTTATTACTTTTCCCCAATTCAGGCCCTCCATTACAGGCATTGTTTGTTATAATTCACAGTTCACCACAAGATTTTCTCAAGAAAGAGGGGAGAGGAGAGGAGAGGAAAAAAGGAGGAGGGGAATAATTTCCTTTTTTTAAAATTTTTATTTTATTTTATTTTTCTTTATTTCATTATTAATTTTTTTTAAAAAAATCTCTTTTTGATTTATTTTTTTAACTTTTTATTCTTTATTAAATCTCATTAATACTATCAACAAAACCACCCTCAGATGCCATTAAGGAAGAGAAAATCGAATATCATGGATACAAAAGAAAGAGAGGTAACACAGCTAGATGAGGAAAAATCTATGGAGAAAAAATTTAATATTGGAAACCTTGGAGCTAAATGACAGAGAATTCAAGATAGAAATCCTAAAAATCCTCCGAAATATACAAGAAAACACAGAAAGGCAATTTAGGGAGCTCAGAAAACAACTCAATGAACACAAAGAATATATGTTCAAGGAAATTGAAACTATAAAAACAAATCAAACAGAGATGAAAAACTCAATTCACGAGCTGAAAAACGAAGTAACAAGCTTAGCTAATAGAACAGGTCAGATAGAAGAGAGGATTAGTGAAATAGAAGACAAGCAACTTGAGGCACAACAGAGAGAAGAAGAAAGAGACTCAAAAATTAAAAAAAATGAGATAGCCCTACAAGAATTATCTGACTCCATCAAAAAGAATAACATAAGAATAATAGGTATATCAGAGGGAGAAGAGAGAGAAAATGGAATGGAGAACATACTCAAACAAATAATAGATGAGAACTTCCCAAGCCTGTGGAAAGAACTAAAGCCTCAAGTTCAAGAAGCAAACAGAACTCCAAGTTTTCTTAACCCCAACAAACCTACTCCAAGGCATATCATAATGAAATTGACACAAACCAACAGCAAAAAAAAAATTCTCAAGGCAGCCAGGGAAAAGAAGAATACAACATATAAAGGAAGGCCCATTAGATTATCATCAGATTTCTCAGCAGAAACTCTACAAGCTAGAAGAGAGTGGACCCCAATATTTAAAGTCCTGAAAGAGAGGAACTTTCAGCCACGAATATTATACCCATCAAAGCTATCCTTCAAATACGAAGGAGAAATAAAAACATTCACAGATACAGAAAAGATGAGGGAATTTATCATCAGAAAACCCCCACTCCAGGAATTACTAAAGGGGGTTCTCCAATCAGATACAAAGAACAAAAAAAAAACAGAGCCACAAGTAAAAGCTCCAAGAAGAACACAATAAAACCAAATTTAAACTGTGACAACAACAAAAAGAAAGAGGGGGAGAAGATGGAGATTAACAGTAGCAAAGGATGATGGAGTGCAAAAGTACTCACAAAATAGTTCGCTACAATGAACAGGGTAGGGACCCTTTTCATTACTCAAAGGTAACCACCATTGAAAAAACCACCACAGAAGCACATGAGATAAAAAAGATAGCAACAGAGGAAAGATGTATGGAATACAACCAAATAAAAACAAAAGATAGAAAAACGAAAGAGAAGGATCAAACAAGACACAAAACTAACAGAAAGCAATCTATAAAATGGCAATAGGGAACTCACAAGTGTCAATAATTACACTAAATGTAAACGGATTAAACTCACCAATAAAAATGCACAGAGTAGCAGAATGGATTAAAAAAGAAAATCCAACTGTATGCTGCCTACAGGAAACTCATCTAAGTAACAAGGATAAAAACAAATTCAAAGTGAAAGGCTGGAAAACAATACTCCAAGCAAATAACATCCAAAAAAAAGCAGGTGTAGCAATACTCATATCAGATAATGCTGACTACAAGACAGCAAAAGTACTCAGAGACAAAAATGGCCATTTCATAATGGCTAAGGGGACACTGAATCAAGAAGACATAACAATTCTTAATATATATGCACCAAACCAAGGAGCACCAAAATATATAAGACAGCTACTTATTGATCTTAAAACAAAAACTGACAAAAATACAATCATACTTGGAGACCTCAATACACCGCTGACGGCTCTAGATCGGTCATCCAAACAGAGAATCAACAAAGACATAGTGGCCTTAAACAAAACACTAGAGCACCTGGATATGATAGACATCTACAGGACATTTCATCCCAAAGTGACTGAGTATACATTTTTCTCCAGTGTACATGGATCATTCTCAAGAATTGACCATATGTTGGGCCACAAAAACAACATCAGCAAATTCAGAAAAATCAAAGTTGTACCAAGCATATTTTCTGATCATAAAGCCTTGAAACTAGAATTCAACTGTAAAAAAGAGGAAAAAAATCCCACAAAAATGTGGAAACTAAACAACATACTTTTAAAAAATGAATGGATCAAAGAAGAAATAAGTGCAGAGATCAAAAGATATATACAGACTAATGAAAATGACAATACGACATATCAGAATGGGATGCAGCAAAAGCAGTGATAAGAGGGAAGTTCATATCACTTCAGGCATATATGAACAAACAAGAGAGAGAGCTCAAGTGAACCACTTAACTTCCCACCTTAAGGAACTAGAAAAAGAAGAACAAAGAAAACCCAAAACCAGCTGAACAAAGGAGATAATAAAAATCAGAGCAGAAATAAATGAATTAGAGAACAGAAAAACTATAGAAAAAAATTAATAGAACACGGAGCTGGTTCTTTGAAAAGATCAACAAAATTGACAAACCCTTGGCAAGACTTACCAAGGAAAAAAGAGAAAGAACTCATATAAACAAAATCCAAAATGAAAGAGGAGAAGTCACCACGGACACCGTAGATATACAAAGAATTATTGTAGAATACTATGAAAAACTTTATGCCACTAAATTCAACAACCTAGAAGAAATGGATAAATTCCTAGAACAATACAACCTTCCTAGACTGAGTCAAGAAGAAGCAGAAAGCCTAAACAGACCTATTAGTAGAGAAGAAATAGAAAAAACCATTAAAAACCTCCCCAAAAATAAAAATCCAGGCCCTGACGGCTATACCAGCGAATTTTATCAAACATTCAAAGAAGACTTGGTTCCTGTTCTACTCAAAGTCTTCCAAAAAATTGAAGAAGAAGCAATACTTCCAAACACATTTTATGAGGCCAACATAACCCTCATACCAAAACCAGGCAAGGATGGCACAAAAAAAGAAAACTACAGACCAATATCTCTAATGAATACAGATGCTAAAATACTAAACAAAATACTAGCAAATCGAATACAACAACATATTAAAAAGATAATACATCATGATCAAGTGGGATTCATCCCAGAATCTCAAGGATGGTTCAACATACGTAAAACGGTTAACGTAATACACCATATCAACAAAACAAAGAACAAAAACCACATGATCTTATCAATAGACACAGAAAAGGCTTTCGATAAAATACAACACAATTTTATGTTTAAGACTCTCAACAAAATGGGTATAGAAGGAAAATATCTCAACATGATAAAGGCCATATATGATAAACCATCAGCTAACATCATATTAAATGGCACTAAACTGAAGGCTTTCCCCCTTAAATCAGGAACAAGACAGGGTTGTCCACTCTCTCCACTCTTATTTAATGTGGTACTAGAGGTTCTCGCCACAGCAATCAGACAAGACAAAGAAATAAAAGGCATCCATATCGGAAAAGAAGAAGTAAAGGTATCACTTTTTGCAGATGATATGATCCTATACATCAAAAACCCCAAAGAATCCACAAAAAGACTACTAGAAACAATAAGCCAATACAGTAAGGTTGCAGGATACAAAATTAACATACAGAAGTCAATAGCCTTTCTATATGCCAACAATGAAACAATTGAGAATGAACTCAAAACAATAATCCCCTTCACAATTGCAACCAAAAAAATAAAATAAAATACTTAGGAATAAACATAACAAAGAATGTAAAGGACTTATATAATGAAAACTATAAACCATTGTTAAGGAAAATTGAAAAAGATATAATGAGATGGAAGAATATACCTTGTTCTTGGCTAGGAAGAATAAATATAATCAAGATGGCTATATTACCCAAAGCAATATACAAATTTAATGCAATTCCCATCAAACTTCCAATGACTTTTTTTAAAGAAATAGATCAAAATATCATCAGATTTATATGGAACTATAAAAAACACCGAATAGCCAAAGCAATCCTAAAGAAAAAGAATGAAGCTGGGGGCATTACAATACCTGACTTCAAACTCTATTATAGGGCCACAACAATCAAAACAGCATGGTATTGGCAGAAAAATAGACACTCAGACCAATGGAACAGAATAGAAAGTCCAGAAATAAAACCACATATATATAGTCAAATAATTTTTGATAAAGGGGCCAAGAACACACAATGGAGAAAAGAAAGCCTCTTCAATAAATGGTGCTGGGAAAACTGGAAAGCCACATGCAAAAGAATGAAACTGGACTACAGTCTCTCCCCCTGTACAAAAATTAACTCAAAATGGATCAAAGATCTAAACATAAGACCTGAAACAATTAAGTGCATAGAAGAAGACATAGGTACTCAACTCATGGACCTGGGTTTTAAAGAGCATTTTATGAATTTGACTCCAATGGCAAGAGAAGTGAAGGCAAAAATTAATGAATGGGACTACATCAGACTAAGAAGTTTTTGCTCAGCAAGAGAAACTGATAACAAAATAAACAGAAAGCCAACTAAATGGGAAATGATATTTTCAAACAACAGCTCAGATAAGGGCCTAATATCCAAAATATACAAAGAACTCATAAAACTCAACAACCAACAAACAAACAACCAATCCAATAAAAAAATGGGAAGAGGATATGAACAGACACTTCTCCCAGGAAGAAATACAAATGGCCAACAAATATATGAAAAGATGCTCATCTTCTTTAGCTATTAGAGAAATGCAAATCAAAACTCCAATGAGATACCACCTCACACCTGTTAGATTAGCTATTATTAGCAAGACAGGTAATAGCAAATGTTGGAGAGGCTGTGGAGAAAAAGGAACCCTCATACACTGTTGGTGGGAATGTAAAGTAGTACAACCATTAAAGAAAGTATGGTGGTTCCTCAAAAAATTGAAAATAGAACTACCTTATGACCCAGCAATCCCTCTACTGGGTATATACCCCAAAAACTCAGAAACATTGATACGTAAAGACACATGCAGCCCCATGTTTATTGCAGCATTGTTCACAGTGGCCAGGACATGGAAACAACCAAAAAGCCCGTCAATAGATGACTGGATAAAGAAGATGTGGCACATATACACTATGGAATACTACTCAGCCATAAGAAATGATGACATCAGAACATTTACAGCAAAATTGTGGGATCTTGATAACATGATACGAAGCGAAATAAGTAAATCAGAAAAAACCAGGAACTGCATTATTCCATACGTAGGTGGGACATAAAAGTGAAACTAAGAGACATTGATAAGAGTGTGGTGGTTATGGGGGAGAGGGGGGAATGGGAGAGGGAAAGGGGGAGGGGGAGGGGCACAAAGAAAACAAGATAGAAGGTGACAGAGGACAATCTGACTTTGGGTGATGGGTATGCAACATAATTGAATGACAAGATAACCTGGACTTGTTATCTTTGAATATATGTATCCTGATTTATTGATGTCACCCCATTAAAAAAATAAAATTATTATAAAAAATAATAAATTGAGAAAGACACAGATAAATGGAAGGATATCCCATGCTCATGGACTGGAAGAACTAATATTGTTAAAATATCTGTGCTACCCAAAACAATCTATTACAAATTCAATGTAATCCCTATTTATCAAAATTCCAGTAACATTTTTTACAGAAATAGAATAAACTGTCCTAAAATTTGTATAGAACCACAAAGATCCCAAATAGCCAAAGCAATCTTGAGAAAGAAGAACAAAGCTAGAGGCAGCACACCTCCTCATTTCAAACTATATTATAAATCTACAATAATCAAAACAGTATGGTAGTGGAATAAAAAAAGGCACATAGAGCAGTGGAACTGAATAGGGTGCCCAGAAATAAGCCCACCCCATATATGGTCAATTAATCTACAATAAAGGAGGCAAGCACATACAATAGGGAAAGGGCAGTCTGATAACAATCAGCCATATACAAAAGAATGAAACTAGATTACTGTCTTACATCATACACACATATTATCTCAGAATGGATTAAAGACTTGAATTGTAAGACCTGAAACCATAAAAATCTTAGAAAAAAACATAGGCAGTAAGCCTCTTGACATTATCCTTGGCAATGATTTTTTGGACCTGACTCTAAAATCAAAGGCAATGGAAGCAAAAATAAACAAATGGAACTATATCGAACTATAAAGCTTCCACACAGAGAAGGAAACCTTTAACAAAACGAAAATGCAACCTACCGAGTGGGAGAAAATATTTGCAAATTACATATCTGATAAGAGGTTAATATCCAAAGTCAACATATATAAAGAACTCCTCGTACAACTCAATAGCAAAAAAAGAAGAAAACAAACAAAACTAATTGATTAAAAAAATGCAGAGGCCTTAAATAGACAGTTTTCCAAATGAGATATACAGATGACCAACAGACACATAAGAAGATGAGCTCAACCATCAGCAATCATCAGAAAAATGCAAATCAAAACCACAATGAAATACCAACTCACACCCGTTAGAATTTCTGCTATCAAAAAAAAAAAAAAAGAAAGAAATGTTGGCAATGATGTGTAGTAAAGGGAACCCTTGTGCACTGTTGGTGAGAATGGAAATTGGTGCAGCCACTGTGGGAAACAATATGGAGGTTCCTCAAAAAAATAAAAATAGAACTACTGTATATCTAGCAATTCTACTTCTGGTTATTTATTTGAGGAAAATTTAAAATACTAATTTAAAATACAAATGATATGTGCGCACCCACCGTGTTTATTGCAGCATTATTTACAAGAGCCAACATATGGAAACAACCTAAGTGTTCATAAACAGATGAATGGATAAAGATAAGGTATATATATAAAATGAAATTTATATATATAAAATGAATAAGGTATATATATAAAATTGCAGCAACATGGATGGACCTTGACGGCATTATGCTAAGTGAAATAAAGAAAGATGAATATTGTATGATTTATATGTGGACTCTAAAACAAAAAGCAAGCCAGTATATACAGAGAAGAATCAATGGTTGCCAGAATAGGTAGATAGGGGGAGGGGTGCAATGGGTGAAGGGAGTTAAAAGGTACAGAGTTCTAGTTATAAAATAAATAAGTCATGGGATATAATGTACAATACAGCATGATGACTATAGTTAATAATACTGTATTGCATATTTGAAAATTGCTAAGGAGTAAATGTTAAAAGTTCACATCATGAGAAAAATAATTTGTAACTGTGTGGTGACTAATGGTACCTAGAGGTATTGTGATCATTTAGCAGTGCATACACATATTGAATCATTATGCTGTACATCTGAAGCTTACATAAAATGTTTACCACAATAAAAAACAAATTAAAAAAGAAAGAATGCTAACGTCGTGGATTGTGGCTTTTATAAGTATGTCCCTTCTAGCACTTGTGCCTTTTATTTTTTGTAGTAAGTGTACATTTAAGAGTATGTGGTATAATCTGAAATTGTCTAACAGCACTACATTTTTGTGGAATTTTAGGGGAGGGAACACATTATTAAGTGTAAGCAAAAGTTTTAGGTTAGATTTCTTTTGACAGTCTTTTTGTTTTATGTGGTTTCTTATATTTGAGGAGAAGGCATTCATCAAGTACACTAGTTTACGTATTGCATTATGTCAGGAATATAACTAGATTTTTAATAGTTGGGTTATTAAAGGCTTATATGGAAGTCTAAAAGGACTCATGAGTAATTGCCAAAACATCAAAAAAGGAGTGAAAACTGGATGACTCTAATTTCAGTACTTAAAGCAGCTAGAAGGATGCCAGGGAAGCCAAAAATGGAGCAACATATGCTTCCAAATTGTTTTGAAGTGAATCTTTGTCTTTTGTTTCTAGAAAAAATAACCAATAGCTTATCAATTCAACATTCAGAGGACCAGAGATGCTCACTAAAAGGAACGTCATATTTATTCATCCATCCATCATTCATTTATTTAATAAATATTGAGCACCTGATATGTCTTGAGACTGAGCTAGACCTAATAGATGCCATGCTTAATGGAACAGACATTGTCTTTGCATCTGTGGAGCAAACAAGCTCATGGGCAGGTAATAAGTGAGTACAAAAATGTGTATGATTACTGTCTACACACCCAACACGGGAACACCTAAATACACTGCTGACAAAAATTAGAGGATATTTAAAAATGAATATGAAGCTATAAAATATCCCCTAATTTTTGTGATCAGTGTATATAAAGCAAATATTAATGGATTTAAAGGGAGAAATTGACAGCAATACAATAATAGTGGGGACTTTAATACCCTGCTAACATCAATGGACAGATCATCTAGACAGAAAATTAATAAGGAAGTAATTAATGGCTTTAAGTGTCACATTAGACCAGATCGACTTAATAGACATGAATATGATTATACATTGCAAAAAATGCTATGAAGATAAAGTACAAGCTGCCTCAAATTTTGTAATTAGTAAGCCTATTTTAGATCAAGGTTTCAAGAATGGTCTCTTTCTGAGTAAGTGGCATTTAGAGCTGAGATCTGAGAGAGGAGTAGGAGAATTCCCACTGATGGGTGGGGAAATGCATGTGAGGTTTCCGGGTGGGAGGAACTAAAAGAGAGCCAGAACTTCTGGAACAGCGAGCAGTTTGTCAAGAGGTGGATGGACCCAGTGAGACTGGAGCTTATCAGTCATATGGAAGAGGACATGGGATTTCAGCTCAAGTGCATTGAGAAGCCATTGGAAATCTTTCAGCATGGAACTGCATGTCCTGACTTAAATGTTTCAGAGACAGCTATGGCTGTGTGATTGCACTGAAAGGAAATAAGAAAGCCCAGGGAGACCAGTTAGGGACCATGTCTATGAAAGAAATGATGGTGCTTAGTAGAAAGTGAGCAGAAGAGGTGAAGGGTGGTGAATTCCTATTTCAGAAGTAGAGGACATGATTGTTGTTAACAGAATGGTTAAGGATTGGGGGGCTCTGGATTGGGGGATTCTGACCGTTTGATGGGGAAAGATGAGGTTGGTAGAATAGGATTGGATTAAAGAGGAAAAGAACGCCTACCTACAGCCAAGTGCATTTTGTTAAATGGATTTTCATTTTTTCTTCATTTGGTCCATATTGTTTGGTCCTGAAATGAACTTGTGCAATTGAAGGTCAAAGCTAACTTTAAGTTAGACCTTTAACAAGTATTATTGCTGTATTTTACCCAGGTAAAATACCTGTCTGGAACAATGGAAGTCATTACCCTTTCCCAAGCACTATAAACATGATTTAAAGGTTGAGAAACAAGAATATATTGCTGGAAAATTTTTGATGAATTGTTGCTAGTTTTTTGTTTATTTGTTTTTTTAACTTCTGAAAACATGATGTTTTCTCCCCTAGAAGTTTTATTTGGAAAAAGAGTTAGTGGAATTCAGACTTTCTAAGTGGAAGCATCAATATATATATATAACCTTTTATATCACTTTACTTTTTTTTTTTTTAACCTTTCCCTTTCCTTCTATAACTTGTCTAGAAATTGTGTCTATGGAATCTCTTTTCTGTCTTTGAAAAAAGACAGTCCAGATGCTTTATGTTTCCGAGAACGATACGGCCCCTGAAGCAATGTCTATTACTTGTGGCTCACTGGGTCAGAGAAGAGAAGGGCTCACCTATCCTCTGTTTTGATTTACTACATTTCCTAGGTTTATATTGTGTTCTGGAACAGTGCTTGGGAGTTTTGAAGTCAAAGAAAAGAATTGTGATGTGGTTTGGTGGCAAAAATATACAGTAATTCAGCGTGAGCTGTAGGTGACAATAGCACAGCTTTATTGATTGAGATCAGTTTTGAAGATACAGTATTATTTTATGATCCTTAATTGAATTTGTTTGTGGAATAACTTAGAATTTGCATTTTCCCTTTTGAGTTTTTATTCTTCCAGAAATCTCTGCTGGGTTGAGATTTTCATGCTAGGATTTCTGTTAGGATTAATAGAAGCTTAATACCTGGGTCAGGGATCTTTTATTTTATTAATAGAGGCTAATACCTTTATTAATAAGCTCTATTTGTACATTGATTTGCAGCTGACTTTTTATAAATTAGGATACCTCTTTTCTTTTTTATTTTCTCACATAGTTTTTGGTTAGCACGGCTTAATCAAAAGAAACTTATTTAAAGTGAATTTTCAAAATGAAGCTGTATTATCTATCACTATTATAAAGCTAATTAGAAAATTGGAGTTATTTTCAGAATGATACCAATTTTGACAACTTGATCTTTAGGACTTTTTGTCATTCTTTCACTGATGCCTGGGGCCATCTGCTGTTTGTGGAAAGTACATTATATTTTGAAGCACTAGGCAGAATGGATATATACGTTCTAAAAGAAAAAGTGGACTGCAAATTTTAATATGCATTTCGATCAGCTGGCAATCCTTTTGAATGCCAATTCCTATTCAGGGTTGGTGATCCTGGGACTTGGGACTTGAACTCACTCTTAGGTGGTGCTGACATACCACCTCCCCAGAGCACACGTGTGTAGAAAGGCTTTAGAAAACAGCAACAAAAATCAACTTGTGCAGGTTCCATTTTCCTTTTCATGGTTAATCTCATGTACGGTCACCAGAACTGCCTTTCTTTGTGGAAGAGGAGAGGAACCTAGTCTCTCTCCAGAATGCACTGTAGCCTAATTTCCTAGTCCTCGCTCCCAGCAGTAACGTTGTGTGGAGCATTCTATTCAGACCCAAACGTTTATTGCCTAAGCACTGTAATCTCCGCACACTGTCACCTCCAAATACTCAATTGGAACCAATTAAAAATGCAGTCACAACTTTCATTTCTGTTTGTAATTTGTTACTCATGTATTTCCATTTTTATTGTCTTTGAATTTTTACCACATTAAAAAGTGTAAAGCTAAACAAATTCTAATAATTCAATGTAAATTTTAGAACAATTATTTGATTCAAGACTTTTTCTGGTGAGTTGACTCTAGAGTGCTCTTAGAGTCTGGATTTCCCCTCACCCTAGTCCATTGTGTATAAACACAAGCACTCTCACTCAGGCGTGTGGGCTCGTGAGGATTTCCCCTCACCCTGGTCCATAGTGTGTAAACACAAGCTGCTCATGCTCCCGTGTACCAGTGTGGGCTCGTGAGGATTTCCCCTCACCCTGGTCCATAGTGTGTAAACACAAGCTGCTCATGCTCCGGTGTACCAGTGTGGGCTCGCAAGGATAGTGTTCTGTCCCCATCTTTTATTTTATCCAGGTGTATGTAGGGTTCCTCATACCTGAGGGGTCACCCAGCCAGTCACACTGTTTCAGGGTCCTAAAGGAAATTAAAACAATTAAATTCGACTTGGGGACATACAGATTTTTTTATAAAGTAAAAATGATGACCCAGAGAAAAATTGAATGGGCAGAAACTTTTTTTCAAATCCCATCTTAAGTAGAACAGTTGTGCCTCTCCTGCCCACCTTCCCCGAGGCAGCCCGAGGTACACCCTGCTTCTTCAGGGAGGTTACCACCCTAAGAGGCATAGTGAAGACGACTTAGAGGTCATAAGGACCACTGGGGCTTGTGAGACAGAATCCACTGTCGCTCTGTCTATAGACACTTAGATATCCTTTGGAAATGATTTTTAAGATGTCTAGAAAAGGAATGTTCTATTTGGTAACTTTTTCAGGATTTTTAATTCTCTTGCTTTTTCAACACGTGTGAAAATTAGATGATGTTCCTTTCTGGGGCAAATATATGTTCCAGTGGATAATCCAGAATACAAACAAAACCAAACCTCTATACCCTGGATCTCCGACTTGAGAATCCCTTATCTATACCACCCCGACTCTCCAGCTTTACTTTTGTGCATAAACTTCCCCTCCATTTATTTAAGCTGGCAAGATGCCTGGGTACGTCCCAGCCTCACAATGGCTGGATGCTGTAGGCATATCCTGTAAATGGGTCTTGGTTTCCAAACTCTGCCCTGGTGATGTTGGTGCCTTCCTTGGTACATCTTCCAGTGAACTAGAACTTATAGACAACCATGTCTCTATAAATCTATTCAGTCTGTTCTAAATTCGAAGCCAGAAAATCAAGTGTTTCTACTCTATGTAAATCATAAAGAACAATGGATCGTTAGATTTGGAAAGTACTCTATGGGTAGGTTAAGCCAATAACCCTTATTTAAAAGAAGAGGGCTGTGTAAGTCTGGCAAGAAAAGGTTCTAAGACCTATAGCTCATTTCAAGTTCAAAGCAGAAGTAGACAGTTTAATAGTAAGGCTTACATTTACTACTGACTATAGTAGGTAATTCTGTACTGTGTGGACCTATGCTGTAGCACACTATCTAGTTTTATTTTTTATTAGGAGATTTATGAAGGCCTTGAAGAGAGCTCATAAGCAAACAGCAAAAGAATTTGGAATTAGTACATGTGAGGACAGATTAAAAGAACTGAGGATATTTAACCTTGAAACTGCACCTCCAAAAGGTGACAGGGAAAAATTGCACTCAGGTATTCTCCAGTTCCTTTGAGTACAGACAAAGGGAAGGAAGAGTGTGATGCAGCAAAGGGAGCAGCAGGTGGATGTGAGCAGAGCCATACAGCAGAGCCCATGAGCGCTGGGACAGGACGATGTTGGCTTCCCGGCTCTCTTCTCTTGCTCTCTGGTTATTAGCACTGTTCCTGCGGCTGGGATCTGACGTGGCAGATCTGAGCAGATGCAGCCCAAGATCCTGCCTGCTCAGTGCTCCTGCACAGGGGCTGTCAGAGGCAGGCCAGCGGCCATCTGGGCAAGCCTCCTGCATTGTCAGGGCCACTAAGCTTGGTTTTATTGAAATAAATTTTTAAAACTCCAACTAGCAATTAAGGAATAAGTGCCAAAGGCTTAATTAGTCAACTTCTATCATTTTCTAGAGGCAAACCATAAAAATGCCTCTCCTCTCTATTTGTTTTGAGGTTTATGAATCCTTTGATCTGTTTCTCCTGAAGTCCTAGTTGCTTCCATTTCCTTGTGACCTAAACTCATCCTTTTAAGACTGTGTCTGTGATCTGGTCAAATTGATTGGGAGGAAGGAAAGAATGTTTTTCAAGAAGTTGTACAAGGAATGTATAGGTCAGTTGTTATCAAAATCTGTAGCAAATTTCTTGGGATCTTAAATAACTGAAATTCCTTATAAAATCTTGGGAAGTTTCATTTTGAAGACTTTAATAATAATGTATGTAGACATGTACTGCTTAACTGTGTGTCAGGCACCGTTCTAAGTGCTTGGCAAATAGTAACTCATTTAATTCTCAGCACTGTGAGGTTGGTGATGTCTGAGGAACCTGAGGCAGAGACGATTTAAATAACTGCTCTAAGTCAGACAGACAAGCGGGGGTCTCCATTGAGACCTGGGAAGGCTGGGTCCAGAGTCCAGGTCATAACCCCTATACCTTACCTGCTCTCCAAAAAGAGAGAAAGGTAGAAACAGGACAGACCGTAAGGGACATGAACATCCTTTATCTCATCCAAGTATCTCTACAACTGATCATAACGCTGACCGAGATCTAGACAATGTCAGGGGTAAAAGAGAGCCAGCTAGCAGGGGAGGTTCCCTTTCCAGCTTCCATCCGAACAACGGAGCTCCTGCGTCCTCTGGCTTCTGGCTGAATAGGGTCAATGAAAACTCACGGTAGCTTGGAAGGAGAGGATGGATATCAGACAGTAGTTAGGAATTGGTGGGGGTTGATTTTCATGATGAAGGATGTCTAAACACCCCTGCAGCCTGGGATGGCTGACTGATGACTGCTGCTGAGAGACAATAGAACCCAAGTCACCATGACCTAGAGGGAAGTGGAGGAGAGCAGAGGGGTGAGTGACAGTTCTCACTGCTAATAGCATGTCTTTAAAGGAACCACAAGGTGTTTTCCAGGTCACATCTCCCTTGATTACCCAAGGTGGTGTTATGTGTTTATATTTTTTATCTCCTATCCTAGCCTTGGAATCTGATGCTGTATAAGGATGACTTGTCATCCTTACAAACATACAAATGTTTGAGTATGCTAAGCGGTTTTCAGAATGCCTCAGATTTGATGACTACCTGTCAAAACCTCTAGCTTAATTTATTTCTCTTATTTACCTGCCTTGTTTCTGAAAGATTTTTTTAATTCAGAGGTCACTAACCTCTAAGAATTCTTCCCAGGATCACTCATAGTTAAATACTTAGATTTTGTAGATATATATCTATTCAATACTTCATTTATAGAAACAAATACAAGCCAAGCAAAGGTAAAAACAATTACCCACAATTAGAGGCATTCATATGTTAGATTTATTTCTTACTCCTCATTTTTGAGCTCTCTTCACTATTCTAACTTATGAAAACACTAAAATGAATCTATTATAAAAACAGGAAATATATAATAAAACTGGGGAAAGGTGAGAATCATCTAGATTTGTTACCTTAGTGATTGATTTGTAGACATAAGGGAAGACTTAGCCATGAGATTTTAAAACATCAGGGCTTACATGAATTTGTATCCGAGGCTGCTGTGAATACATCTTTTTAAAGCTGCCTCTTGGTTTTCAGTGCTACAATTCTGCCCTCTAGTGGGCATCTAAAAACAAAACCCCAAACCCAAAACCCCAAATCCAAATCCCCAAAAGCAAAACATATCATTTTACTGCTTACTCCATCAAAGTCTCTCATAAAAGACTGAACTTTTAAAGGGCTTACAATATGAGAAGCAGAATAAAGTCAGGTGCTTTTTTTGGCTAATGAGCTACAATATTCTTGCCATAGGACCCATATTTAAGAGCAGCCAGTATTTACCTCTTTATGATTGCATGGTAATTCTATGTTGTTATTTTCTTCTTTCTGTGCAAGAAAGCATTACTTTACAGATCCCAAAAGTGAGAAATGTGTCAAAGAGAAGACAAGGGATTCTGTTCTGCCTACCCGGTGTAACACACTACACCAGACCTGAGTGGCTTTGAAACTTGATTCTGGAGTGAGACATACTGATATTACGTAGTCTCCTGATAAGATGCACTGATATAACATTGCTCTGTGGCGTTCGTGCCAAGAACAAATACATCATCTAAATTTAATCATAAGGAAACATCCGGCAGATCAAACTGAGGGACATCCTACAGAATAACTGGCACTTTTCAAAAGTGTCAAGTTCGTGAACAGCAAAGACTGTCCCAGATGGAAGAAGAGCAAGGAGACATGACACCTGAGTTCACTATGGGGTCCAGCACGGATCCTAGGCCAGAAAAAGGACATTCGTGGGGCATCTGACAAAATTTAAATGCTACTTTCTCAGTTTTGATAGTTGTTCTGTGGTTATGTCAGGCGTTAACGGTTGATGAAGCCAGGTGAAGAATATGTGGAAACTCTAGGTACTGCTTTTGGCAATTTTTATCTAAATCTGAAATCATTTTAAATTAAAGGTTTTCAAAAATAAAGGCAGCCATTTATAATATTTTGTTCACAAGTTCCTCAGTCAGGAGCTTGGGAAGGATTCTGCTGTGCGGGTTCATCGGTGATCACGTGGCTTTGGCGGGGCGGGGGGAGGAGGGGCTCAGGATAACTTCTTGACTCATAGAGCTGGCGCCTGGGTGGTCCTTGGCCTCTCTTTCTCAGGGGTGGGAGCTCATCCTGCAGGCCCTTTTGTCTCTGTTTGACTTCTTAGAGCATGGGAGTCTTAAGTGTCAATGTACTTCTTACGTGGTGACTGGCTGCCAAGAGTGAGCACTCCAAGAGGGGGTCCGGGAAGCTGGCTGGTTGGGGGGGGGGTCTGGGCCAGAATATTAGCACACATTCACTTCCACTACATTCCGTTGTCAGAGACATGGATCTGGAATCTGCCCAGATTCCAGAAAGGAGGACAGAGACCCCTCTGTCAGTGGGAGAAGTGTCAAAGGGTATGGCCATCTTTAATCCCCTACAGATATCTAATCAGAGTCTTACTGAATTTGCAGTAGAGATGGAATTAGATGGGAAAAACATGGATTTTCTTTTTTCTTTCATTCTTCTTTTTCTTTTTGGTCTGGCAGATATAAGTTCTAATCCTGGCTTTACCATTTACTAATAGTATGACGACTCTGAGCCTTTGTTTTCTCATCTCTACAGTGGTAGCAGTAACACGTCTATTATAGAGTTATTGAGAGAATTAAGTGAAAAATATGTATAAAATAACAAGATCTAGCTGGCAATAAATATATGAACCTAATAATAATCACTAGCATTTGTCAAATACTTAGCAAGTGCTTACCAGATTACTACGCTTTTCACATGCGGTCTCATTTAGTCATTCCCCTTCCTGGGGTGGAATGTCCCACATTGGATGGGTCAAAAAAGGCAGCACCCCTTCCCTCTGGCTGTGGCCTTATTGCTGTGGGTCTGCTCCATTTACCTTGGCCATTTCTGGTTTGATCATTTCTCCCGACCTTATTGTTAGGGCTTGCACCTTCACATACTGTTGATTTCCTTTTCTGATCCCTGAGGACCAGGTGCTGAGGCACGCTTGGCACTTCTCACAGCACCTTTCTCAGCATTGTTCTCAGCGCTGTCACCGTATTTCTGACAGCTTCTCACCCGCGTCTGTCAGCCCCCAGCCCACGACCGACCGCGTGCTCATCAGAGCACAGTGCCCCATCTGTTCCAGCGAGTGCTCTGTGCTGTGCAGGGTTGTGGGCGCTCCATTGTTGGCCTCTCTGGGAACACAATGATCTGCACTTTGGAGCAATTATTTAATTTAGGGCAATTACTCGTAGGTGTTCTTTAAGTGAACATTTTTCCAGGCTGTGACTGAATTTTGAAATGGCAGCTTCCCAATCTGATCTCAGTCTGTTGTCACTGGAGGAAGGTGGGCACCCTTTCTTTCCACAACAGCCTGGGTTACTGCCTCACACCCTGTGAGCGGTCAGCTACTTTGTGAGTATTTTTCAGTTTGGAGACAAATAATAAAATTTGATTTTGAAAGAAGTCACCCATTTGTTATCATTCCACTCTGCTCTCACAATTTACTTGCCTTGAAATGGAAGGAATTGTTTAATCCTTTAGGACTAAATGAGGCCACATTAATTAATACCCAAATCAGGGCTTTGTTCATTAATTCACTGATCCATTGAACTGACTCCTCTAACGTAGTAGTTAAGAGTGTAACATGTGGAGTAGTACTGCTTAGTTTAAAATCTACTTACTAACAGTGTGACCTTGAGAAATTGACTTTGACTTCTGTCAGTCTTAATTTCCTGTGCGTAAAATGGAATTTAGGGTTGTCGTGGGATCAAATAAGGACATGTTTTCAATATAATTAATTCAGATCTTGGAACATAGAAAATATTCAGTGGGTGTTTGTTCTTATTTATTTTCTTGCTCTTGGAGGTAGACCTTGTGCTATAAATAATAAGTAACCATAAGAATATATTTACTTCCACACTCTTGTCCAGGGGTGGGGGGAGGGAGGACATGGGAGGGAGGGAGGGAGAGAGTTAGGGGGAGGGGGAGGGGCACAGAGAACTAGATAGAGGGTGGCGGAGGACAATCTGACTTTGGGCGAGGGGTACGCAACATAATTTAATGACAAAATAACCTAGACATGTTTTCTTTGAATATATGTACCCTGATTTATTAATGTCATCCCATTACCATTAATAAAAATTTATTTAAAAAAAAAAAAGAATATATTTACTTGTTTTTGCTCTTAATAATTCTCCAAATGTTTTAGCCTTTGAGTCTTTTGAAGAAACCTTATTTCCCACTCAGTAGCAGACAAGTTGCTGCAGATTAAATATTCCTAAAAGGGGGAGACATCTTGAAAATATGTAAGATCTTTTTAGTTTAGAAATATTTTTTAGAAAAATTTCAGCTCAATTAAGCAAAAGTCAGGTCACATGAGAGTAGGTGGACAAGGAGGTGACAGTGGGGATTTGGATTGAGTTCATGTGCTTAGAAGAGTAGAGGGTTGTTCACTTTACTGGGATTCCAAAGACCACGGCCTCCACTGACGTTATCATCTTAAATCCAACCTATTTGTAGCTTTTAAACTGACCAAATGGCGGCTCCTGGAAGGTTTCTGTCATTTAATGGTACCTCTAATTATATTCCTAAATGAGAATGTCTTATATCAAAGAAAACATAGATATTTTAAAATATCCAACTTGAGTTGCCTTTGTTACTCTCCTCTTAGGAAATCAGGATATGTTTTGTAGTGAAATGACAATCTTGGTAGAATAGCAGGTTTTTCCTGATTTTCAGCAACTCAGAGATCTGAAGGATCCTTGTTTGCATAGACTGGGCACACTATTCCACTTTAGTTTAAGGCTTGCACAAGTCTTTACTTTTCTTATTTTTTATGGATAATGTCTAGAGATTCATGTAAGCAGGTGCAGTAATACCTGACTATTCTGAACTTGTTTGAAGAGTTTACATATAGACACTGTTTTTATGGTAACTGCCAGTCATCTGTTTAGCTTCCCAACTTAAAAAAAATTATCTACTTTTTATTTAAAATATATACTGTATTCCCCTCTTATGCATAGTACTTTGAACATAATGTGAGCATTCATTCATGCGGCTGGGTTATCATATTAACTGATATTAACTGAAGGGTTATTGGCTCCACTAAATGGGCCAAGATTGCTATAAATTTTATAGCTTTTTAAAAGCATGTCTTCTGTTTCTATCAGAGCTAATATTTTAATTCTGACAATTGCCCTACAGGCTGTCTGTTCCTTATCCCAGCTAGCACACACTTTGGTTTTATGTTGCTACTTCTGATACTATAAACTAAAAAAATCACATCACCAAACTAATCTGAATAAAATTTTCTCTTTGTGTTAGTGAGAGCTATTTTGGCAATTTAGAGATCTTTAATTTTTTTTTTTAATTTCTAAGTTCTTGTTTGCATTTTTCATAGTTTGGTTGTCTAGAACTTTCACTTTGAGATAGAGACAAGGACTTCTTACTATAGTTTGATGATGATTCTGTAACTGTTTTAGTTGGGTCCATAGGGAAAAGAATAAGTCCCAGAAAATTTGGGATCAGTAGTACAGTTCAGTCATTCAGTCACCACATAAGGATTTACTGTGGTCATTATACCAGCACTATGTGGTAGGAATACCGTTAAGCAAATGTCAGGAGGCTGGGAGGAGTGATCCTAGCCAGCAACTAAATACATCTATACCCTCAGGCTTGTCAAGTTCATCTAGTGAAAAACGTGAGTTATAATATGTGTTATTATGAGAATCACTGAGATTTGACTACTCCTGTGAATGCTTGGGGGAGGGGGAGTGTTTGGAGGGAGGTTGAGAATATAGCAGAGTTGGTTGCATGTGGAGTGGTGTTTCCAAACAGTATGCTGAAGGGTTCAGGATGGAGGGGAGGATGGGGGACAGCTGAGGAGACAGGACCAGAGCATCATGAGGATTAGAGAGCTGAACACAAGAGGGGCTTACCTTCTGAACGGTGACTAGAACAACGAGGACAGGGACGGGCAGATTTAGTCCTGATGGCGCATGCCCAAGCACTCAGGTGTGAGGACTCACTGCCGCCTGGAGGGGACAGTGAGGAGCATGGTGGCGGCGGGTCTCTTTTCTCTTGGTCTGCAAGTTTTGGCGGCAGTGGGCAGCAGTTAGGAGGACTCAAATTTAGGAAAGCAAAATTTGCTTATAATTGTAATCCAAGTTTCTAATCTATGATGGTCTTCTTACTTTTTTTCTAATGTGTAAATAGTGTTCAAAAAGTCCAGGGTCATTGCTTGAAGTGGTGATGAACTATGTCAATCTGTTTTTGTCTCCTGGTCTGATCATATTTACTTCCCACTGCTTTTGGTTTCTTGAAAAATTAACTGAGTAAACCCCAAAACCTCCAACCAAATATTTTGTGCTTATCATTTTTCCCTTCCACCATCACATCACATATTTGGTGACTGACTGTGAAAATTCACATTAGCAAATTATAATAGCAATGAAATCTAAGTACCAAGTCCTAATCTCACTTCTAATTTTGGAGACAGAAAAAGGATGGTTTATTGGAAGTTCTTTGTATAATATATCTGATATAGCACCAGGTCCAAAGGTAGAAAGAGGTTACATTTGTGACCAAGATGCAGAAGGCACATCAGATAGACTCTGGGCTGATGGAAGATGTCAACTCCTACTTGAAAGACCTTCCTTCTCATGTATGACGACTTGCATGGCGAGCAAACTGCACACTCCTTGGCAGTCTTATTTCTGATTCTGTTGTCTTCTGCATTTAAGGTCCTTCTGTCTTGAATTTAATATCTCAACATCTCTTCGGAATGAATTGTGAACCCAGAGTTCACAGTTCAGCTCCAGTATGGATTCTTAACAAGTTATTTAATTTATTTATTCCTGAAGTAATATATTGCTCTGGTTTTGAGGAGGAAAAAAAGGAAAAGCAAGTCTAGGAGATGGGCCTTCATTCCCATCTCTAGTTGTACAGATATTAGTTGAGAGCGAGAACTAAAACAAACAAGAAAATAGTAAAAATGGTAGTGGAAATCCGGCGTGAGACTCCCTACTCCCCATCTTCTGTCCCAGTTATCAGCAACACTATCCATGCTGCATCTTATTGGCCACTGACGGTTCAGCCACATCACACACCTGTCCAGACCAAGAGTTCCAGTTAAGAACAGGAACTTGGCCCTGGCTGGTTGGCTCAGTGGTAGAGCGTCGGCCTGGCGTGCAGGAGTCCCGGGTTTGATTCCCGGCCAGGGCACACAGGAGAAGCACCCATCTGCTTCTCCACCCCTCCCCCTCTCCTTCCTCTCTGTCTCTTTCTTCCCCTCCCGCAGCCAAGGCTCCATTGGAGCAAAGTTCGCCCGGGCGCTGAGGATGGCTCTGTGGCCTCTGCCTCAGGCACTAGAATGGCTCTGGTTGCAACAAAGCGCTGCCCCAGATGGGCAGAGCATCGCCCCCTGGTGGGCGTGCTGGGTGGATCCCGGTCAGGCACATGTGGGAGTCTGTCTGACTGCCTCCATGTTTCCAACTTCAGAAAAATACAAAAAAAAAACAAAACAGGAACTTGACTTTTGCAAGCCATAGGCTATGCACGTAATCCAGAAGTAGATGGAAGGAAAAGGATTTATTATAAAAACAATAATTTTGTGTGAACATTAAATAGCGCCTAAAATTTGAAATAAGCCTCTCCAAGAAAGAAAACACTTTAAAAAAAATGTCATGGTTTGTTTAATTACTATTGTTTGTGAAAATGATGTGTGGAAGTTTTAGGAAAATACTTAATAAACCAGTGGTCCATGTGGCAGTGTTGATTTTGACTCTTTTTTTTTAATTTCAGGGTTTGAACATCATCTTTCATGTAGCGTTGGCTCTTCTAAAGGTAAGTTGTGGTCATTTTCAACTTGCCAAACTCTGACATCTCTGCCCTGGGAGGGGGTGTAGTTCAGCCTACAGCCCCTGACTCGGTCTAGGTCCTTACACCCACAAAAGGCTTCTTGGAGGAACTGGGATCCTCTCCCCTCCTCCCGCCCTCTCTTATTGTTGTTTTAGAGTCTGTTTCTTTGTTTTTCTTATAGTCTACTGCATTTCCCCATGTATAAGATGCACCCTTTTCCGAAAAACTTGGGGTCTAAAAACTGGGTGTGTCTTATACAGTGATTGTTGATTTTTTTCTTGCATTTTCCACTTTTTCACACAGATGAGGAATTGTATGAATTTTATGATGAATAAAACTTGAGTTTGTCAGACCAGGCGGTGGCGCAGTGGATAGAGTGTCGGACTGGGATGCAGAGGACCCAGGTTCGAGACCCCGAGGTTGCCAGCTTGAGTGTGGGCTTATCTGGTTTGAGCAAAAGCTCACTAGCTTGGACTCAAGGTCGCTGGCTCGAGCAAGGGGTTACTCGGTCTGCTGAAGGCCTGCGGTCAAGGCACATATGAGAAAGCAATCAATGAACAACTAAGGTGTTGCTACACGCAATGAAAAACTAATGATTGATGCTTCTCATCTCTCTGTTCCTGTCTGTCTGTCCCTGTCTATCCCTCTCTCTGACTCTTTCTCTGTCTCTGAAAAAAACAAACAAACTTGAGTTCAATAACTTTATGTTAATACATTTTTTTTTCAAATTTCAGGCCCCAAAATTGAGGTGCATCTTATACATAGGAGTGTCTTATACATGGGGAAATAATCTTGCTAGCATAGCACTCATTCCACTCACTTAAAAGAGGCTTTTCATTCACATGAGTTAGATGAAATAAGAGAAAAAGTTAAAACCTGTTTCTGTTAAAGTGATGCCAGTTTTTTTTTCTTAAAATACTTCTTACCATAATAACATCCCTGGAGGCACCTAAACATATAATTGAATTATTAGAAAGTTTCTTTAATATAGTGACTAAAAAAGAAACTGCTACATTTCAAATTTCAGTTCTTTCTCTCATAGCTAGATATTTATAAAACACTTTAGAATTTAGTTATAATTACCTTGCTGGATTTTATATCAACATATCAGTGCAGCTTTAGTGTGTGGTAACAGCAAGACATGTGCTGCAGGGTCGGTTGAAAATAAACCAGGTGGTTTTTGTCCTTCAGTCAAATGCGACATTCTATTATTGAAGGTGATAATTGCCTTGTTGATGAAATTTGCAGTCACTGGACTCAGACTTGGTTTTAATTTCAGCTCTAGAGTGTGACCTTGGTTAGGTTACTCTTAAGTGCTCAGACCCTGTGTTTTAAGGTAATAAGAGAAACTGATTTATGGGCTTGGGCTATGCTAAGAATTAAATAAGTTGATACATAAAAGTTTGTCAGCTATCATTACTGTGATTACTATTGTAGTCACAAGATAACTCAGAATTTGTTTCTAGGTTTCCCATCATGCCTCCAAATTTCCCAGAAGATAGTGACTTCCTACCTCCAGAGACCTCTTGATGTTTGGGGAGAGCTTCCACACTTACCCATGTAGTACCTTGGTCTAGGGCAGAGGCCTGTCAGCATACAGTCCTATGCAACTCAAGAAGGGTTGCTGCTCTGCACCTCTTACTCTGTTCAACATTTGTTTTTTGTGAAGTTCATTTAATGTACTTTAAATTGTCCACTTAATCATTTTGGGTTTAGATATGAAGAATTCTTACACCAGCGTTATTTAAAGTTAGGAAAATATTTAAAATGCTTTCAATAAAATAACAAACATATTTGCATGTATATTTTAAAGAAGTTCTGGTTCTCTCTACCTCTAATTTATTTTCTTGTCGTTAAAACAAATCAAAACCAGACACTTCTAAAGGTGCTTTCTGTATCGATAGGGCTGGAATGAGACTTTAAGAATGCTTAAGTAGGGAAAGTATTATATAGTTCAGACTGAGAAGAGTATTAAACCATGAAGTAAGTGTGAGGAAGTCTAACTAAGATCTCATTTTTTCCTGTCATGTCTAATTTAAAAATCTCAGATGTCACATCTCTCATGATGCCTTTCCTCGCTTTGTTTGGTGAGCATTTGTCACAGGTGCGCTCAGAGCAGGCTGGGTCTGCCCTCTGGGGTGGCCAGCCCTCTCTTTGGAGAGCAGGCCAGTCCTCTGCGTCAGCTGATGTGTATCCATCTGGTAGTTATTATCTCTCTTATTTACAGGTGTTTTTAGTTTTGACTATTATTTTCATTTATTTTTGGCTACATGAATTCAGATTTCATCTGTGCAGAGGAAACTGGCCACTGGGCGGAAAGGCTTTTTTATCTTCTCTAGTAAAACATAGATACTCATCTAACATCATCTCAGAGAATTTGACTAGCCAGAAAAGATAAAAAGGAGAGCTTTCTCACTGGGATTGGCCTAGATTTATGTCACTTCCTGTGGGCATCCTGGAGCTGACCCTGCACAGAGACAGTTCAGACAGGGCATACAGAAGCATGATCCCCTCCCCCGAAAAACAGTACCCAAACACATATGACAGCGACTGACTTATTATTTATTTACTTACCTACTTATTTATTTTTTCCTTTTTTTTAAATTAAATTAAGTTTAATTTTAATTTATTGTGTGTATATAGATTCTAGTGTCCCCTCAAATACCCTCATCCCCCGTGTTCCCCACTACATTCCCCTTGCCCTCCTCCCCGCAATGCCCTCCCCCCGGTTTTGCTTTTCTGCTCTCATCCCATCCTATCATCCCCTTTCCCTCTGTCCGCTTTCCCTCTGGTCCCTTTGATCCCGCCTCTGTCTCTATTCTGTTCCTCAGTTCATATTGTTCATTAGATTCCTCAAATGAGTGAAGTAATATGGTATTTTTCTTTCTCTGCCTGGCTTATTTCACTTAACATAATAGCTCCAGGTCCATCCATGTTGTCACAAAAAGTAAGATTTCCTTCGTTTTTGTGGCTCCATAGTATTCCATTGTGTATATATACCATAGCTTCTTTTTTAATCAAATTTTTCCTTTTTTAAATTAATTAATTAATTAATTATTCATTTTAATGGGGTGGCATTGATAAATCTGGGTACATATGTTCGGAGAAAACATCTCCAGGTTATTTTGACATTTGATTATATTGCATACCCATCACCCAAAGTCAAATTGTCTTCCGTCACTTCTATCTGCTTTTCTTTGTGCCCCTCCCTCCCCTGACCTCCTACCTCTCCTTCCTCCTCCCACCCGACCCCCGGGTAACCACCACACACTTGTCCATGTCTCTGAGTCTCATTTTTATGTCCCATCTATGTATGGAATCATATAGTTCTTAGTTTTTTCTGATTTACTTATTTCACTCAGTATAATGTTATCAAGGTCCATCCATGTTGTTGTAAATGATGTGATGTCATCATTTCTTATGACTGAGTAGTATTCCATAGTATATATATAGCAAAGCTTTTTAATCCACTCGTCCACTGACAGACATTTGGGCTGTTTCCAGATCTTTGCTATTGTGAACAATGCTGCCATAAACATGGGGGTGCATTTCTCCTTTTGGAACAGTGCTATGGTGTTCTTAGGGTATATTCCCAAAAGTGGGATAGCTGGGTCAAAAGGCAGTTTGATTTTTAATTTTTTGAGGAATCTCCATACTGTTTTCTACAGTGGCTGTACCAGTCTGCATTCCCACCAGCAGTGCAGGAGGGTTCCCTTTTCTCCACATCCTCGCCAGCACTTATTCTGTGTTGTTTTGTTGATGAGCGCCATTCTGACTGGTGTGAGGCGATATCGCATTGTGGTTTTAATTTGCATTTCTCTAATGATTAGTGATGTTGAGCATTTTTTCATATGCCTATTGGCCATCTGTATGTCCTCTTTGGAGAAGTATCCATTTCTTTTGCCCATATTTTGATTGGATTGTTTGTCTTCCTGGTATTGAGTTTTACAAGTTCTTTATAAATTTTGGTTATTAACCCCTTATCACAGTGGTCCCCAACCCCCGGGCCGTGGACTGGTACCGGTCCGTGAGCCATTTGATATTGGTCTGCAGAGAAAATAAATAACTTACATTATTTTTGTTTTATTTATATTTAAGTCTGAACGATGTTTTATTTTTAAAAAATGACCAGATTCCCTCTGTTACATCCATCTAAGACTCACTCTTGATGCTTGTCTTGGTCACGTGATACATTTATTTGTCCCACCCTAAAGGCCAGTCCGTGAAAATATTTTCTGACATTAAACCAGTCCGTGGCCCAAAAAAGGTTGGGGACCACTGCCTTATCAGACATATTGTCGAATATGTTCTCCCATTGTGTGGTTTGCCTTATTATTCTGTTCATATTGTCTTTAGCTGTGCAAAATCTTTTTAGTTTGATATAATTCTATTTGTTTATCCTGTCCTTTATTTCCCTTGCCTGTGGAGATAAATCAGCAAATATATTGCTGCGAGTGATATTGTAGAGCTTACTGCCTGTTTTCTTCTAAGATGCTTATGGTTTCACAGCTTACATTTAAATCTTTTATCCATTTTGAATTTTTTTGTGAATGGTGTAAGTTAGTGGTCTTACTTAAAATATTTTCATTTTTTTGCAGGTAGCTGTCCAGTTTTCCCAACACCATTTGTTAAATAGGCTGTCTTTACTCCATTGTATGCTATTACCACCCTTGTCAAATATCAGTTGTCCATAAAGGTGCGGGTTTATTTCTGGGTTCTCTGTTCTGTTCCATTGATCTGTATGCCTGTTCTTATGCCAGTACCAAGCTGTTTTGAGTATAATGCCCTTGTAGTATAACTTGATATCAGGAAGTGTGATACCACCCACTTTATTATTCTTTTTCAAGATTGCTGGGGCTATTCGTGTTCTTTTTGGTTCTGTAAGAATTTTTGGAATATGTGTTCTATATCTTTGAAGTATGTAATTGTTATTTTAATAGGAATTGCATTGAATTTATAAATTGCTTTGGGTAATATGGACATTTTAATGATGTTTATTCTTCCTAACCATGAACACGGTATATGCTTACACTTGTTTGTATCTTCCCTGATTTCTTTTAACAATGTTTTATAATTTTCTGAGTACAAGTCTTTAACCTTCTTGGTTATATTTACTTCTAGGTACTTTTTTTTTTTTTTTGTTACAATAGTGAAGGGGATTGTTTTCTTAATTTCTCTTTCAGATGGATCATTGTTGGTGTATAAAAATGCCTCTGATTTCTGAGTATTAATTTTTTATCCTGCCACCTTGCTGAATTCATTTATCAGGTCCAGTAGTTTTTGACTGAGACTTTAGGGTTTTCTGTGTACAATATCGTATCATCAGCAAATAAAGTTTTACTTATTCTTTTCCAGTTTGGATGTCTTTTATTTCTTCTTCTTGCCTAATTGCTGTGGCTAGGGCTTCCAGACTATGTTGAATAAGAGTGGTGAAAGGGGGCACCCCTGCCTTGTTCCTGATCTTAAGGGGATTGCTTTTAAATTTTGCCCATTGAGTATGATGTTGGCTGTGGGTCTGTTGTAGATGGCCTTTATCATGTTGAGGTATGTTCCCTGTATTTCCACTTTGCTGAGAGTTTTGATCATAAATGGGTGCTGAATTTTATTAAATGCTTTTTCTGCATCTATGTGGTTTTTGTCCTTCCTTTTGTTTATGTGATGAATCACATTGATTGATTTGCAAATATTGTACCAGCCTTGCCTACCCAGAATAAATCCCACTTGATCATGATGTATGATTTTTTTCATGTACTGCTGTATCCAGTTTGCTAATATATTGTTGAGAATTTTAGCACCTAAAGTCATCATGAATATTGGCCTATAGTTTTCTTTCTTTGTGTTGTCTTTGCCTAGCTTTGGAATCAGAATTATGCTCACCTCATAAAAGGAGTTTGGAAGTTTTCCCTCCTCTTGAATTTTTTGAAATAGCTTAAGAATAGAAGTTAGTTTTTCTTTGAATGTTTGGTAGAATTTGCCTGTGAAGCCATCTGGCCCAGGGCTATTGTTTGTTGGGAGATTTTTGATAACTGTTTTGATCTCATTTGTTGTAATCAATCTATTTAGGTTTTCTGATTCTTCCAGATTGATTTTTGAAAGATTATATTTTTCAAGGAATTTGTCCATTTCAGCTAGGTTGTCTAGTTTTTTGGCATACAGTTCTTCGTGGTATTTTCTTACAGTCCTTTGTATTGTATTTCTGCTGTGTCAGTTACTTCTCCACCATAATTTCTAATTTTATTTATTTGAGTCCTCTTTTTTTCTAGGTGAGTCTGGCTAAGGGTTCATTGATCTTGTTTACCCTTTCAAAGAACCAGCTCTTGGTTTCATTGATCCTCTGTATTGTTTTTTTAGTCTCTATGTCATTTATTTCCACTCTGATTTTTTTTATTTCCTTCCTTCTACTTCCTCTGGGCTTTACTTGCTGTTCTTTTTCTAGTTCTTTTAGATGCAGGGTCAAGTTGTTTATTTGAGCTTTTTCTAGATTTTTAAGGTATGCTTGTAATGCTATGAACTTCCCTCTCAGGACTGCTTTTGCTGTGTCCCATACATGTTGAGTTGTTGTATGCTCATTTTCATTTGTTTCAAGGAAATTTTTTATTTTTTCCTTGATCTTATTGTTCACCCATTCGTTATATAATAACATTCTGTTTAGTTTCCAAGTGTTTGAGTGTTTTTCAGTTTTTTTATTGTAGTTGATTTCTAGTTTCATGCCACTGTGGTCGGAGAAGATGCTTGATATGATTTCAGTCTTCTTAAGTTTGTTGAGACTCGTTTTATGCCCTAATATGTGGTCTATCCTAGAGAATGTACCATAAGCATTTGAAAAGAATGTATATTCTGCTGCTTTAGGGTGAAAGGTTCTGAAGATATCTATTAAATCCAGTTGACCTAGTGTGTCCCTTAATTCTGCTGTTTCTTTGTTAATTTTCTTTCTTGAGGATCTATCCAGTGATGTTATTGCAGTATTTAAATCTCCTACTATTATAGTATTGCTGTTGATCTCGCCCTTTATGTCCATCAAATTCTGCTTTATATATTTAGGTGCTCCTATATTAGGTGCATAGATATTTATAATGGTTATCTCTTCCTGTTGGATTGCTCCCTTTATCATTATGTACTGACCTTCTTTATCCCTTACTATAGTCTTTGTTTTAAAGTTTATTTTGTCAGAAACAAGTATTGCTACCCTGACTTTTTTTGCATTTCCATTTGCATGAAGTATTTTTTCCATTCTTTTATTTTTAGTGTATATGTATCTTTTGTTTTGAGGTGGTTCTCTTGTAGACAGTATATGTACAGGTCCTGTTTTCTTATCCACGCAGCTACCCTATGTCTTTTGATTGGAGCATTTAATCCATTTATATTTAAGGTTATTATTGATATGTAGTTGTTTATTGCCATTTTTTTCTTTAAATCTACATTCCTCTTTTACTAGATTTCCCCCCCCCCCTTTGTTCTGTCTACAGCAGGGCCCTTAACATTTCTTGCAGCATTGGTTTAGTTGTGATGAATTCTTTGAGTGTTTTTTTTTTTTTTTTTTTAATCTGGATAGCTTTTAATTTCTCCTTCAATTTTAAACGATAGCATTGCTGGATAAAGAAGTCTTGGTTGTAGGTTCTTGTTCTGCATTACTTTGAATATTTCTTGCCATTCCCTTCTGGCCTCAAGTGTTTTTGTTGAAAAGTTGGATGTCATTCTTATGGGGGTTCCTTTGTAGCTGATTGACTGTTTTTCTCTTGTAGCTTTTAGTATTCTTTCTTTATCTCTTTGCTTTGGTATTTTGATTATGATGTGTCTTGGTGTGGGTCTCTGGGTTCTTTTTAAATGGGGTTCTCCCTGCTTCTTGAACCTGTGTAATTCTTTCTAGCATCAATTTAGGGAAATTTTGAGCTATAATTTCTTCAATCGGGTTCTCTACCCCTTTTTCTTTCTCTTCTCCTTCAGGAGTCCCTATTATGTGGATATTGTTTCTCTTTATGTTGTCACAGAGCTCTCTTAGAGTTTCCTCAGACTTTTTGATCCTTTTTTCTTTTTGCTGTTCTGTTTCTGTGCTTTCACTTATATTGTCCTCTAAGTCACTGATTTGATCCTCTGCTTCATCCAGCCTGCTTTTAATTCCTTCTAGTGTAGTCTTTATTTCTGATATTGTGTTTGTCATTTCTGTCTGGTTCCTTTTTTTTATTTCAGTGTCCTTTTTGATGCTTGTTATCTATTTAGGTGTTAATTATGTCCATTCATTGTTGCTCTAAGATCTTTGAGCATCCTAACAATCATTATTTTAAACTCTGCATCTGGTAATTTGGTTATTTCCATCTCACTCAGTTCTTTTTCTGGGGATTTCTCTTGTTGATTCATTTGGATAGCATTTCTTTGTCTTCCTATTTTGTCTGTGTATACACTCTTCCCTTGGGTGTGTTGTTTGTGTACCTAGCTGAGTCTAGGGTTGGTATTGTCTGCCTCCAGTTTTCAGTTGTGTTGTTTCTAGGTCTTCTTGGGTTGGCATCAGCTGTTTTTTATAATCTGCTGTGGACTACTTATCTGCTATCATTATTCTTTTTGCTATTTGTGTCGGTGTTTTCTATGTCTTAGCTGGCTCAGGTGTGAGGAGCCCTTCTTTAAGCTTCCACCCTAACAAGGGTTGTTAGGTCCTGAACTGATGCTTTCTGTATCTGGCCACTGGATGTACCTGCTCTGGACTTCCTGGCTGGATGGAGTCTGGTACAGATCAGTGAGGTCCACTGCTTATGACTGGCTCTAATCAACCTTTTTGGAGCTACAGGTGATCCAGATCTTGTGGCTGCCTCTTCTGGGCCCAGGTGTGGTTGTAAATATCAGCTGCACTCCTAGGCTAGCTTTTATCTACTCTTGGCCTGGGGGAAGTTCCTTTAAAAGTTTAAGTTCCCCTGAGATCTGCTTTCTGCTGCCTTTTATTGCTGGCTACTTGTTGGGCTCAGTACTATAATTCAGGTACTATAATTCAGTACTATAATTCAGTGATTAGGTACTGTATTGGATGTGATTTGCCCCTTAGCCTCAGATGTCTTTCTATCCAGACTTTTATTTATTTTATTTTATTTAGTTCTTTTCTTCTTTTTCAGCATGCAGAAGGATGTGGTCTCCGGGGTCCAGTGGATGTGGCCTCTGTGCACCCACTTAGACTGCCCCTGAGGTCACCTGGGCCCCAGCTACTGCCAAGGGTGGGCTCAGGCCATAGGCTGGATTACATGTGAGCTCGGACCTCTGCAGCAGGCCACTGCGGCTTCCGCCACCATGGGCGGCCCACTTGCACCCATTCGGACTGCTTCCATTGTTACCGGGGCCTTAGCCACCACCAGGGGTGGGCTCACGCTGCAGGTGTTATTGCGCTCGAGCTCAGACATCCCCAGCAGCCACCGCGGCCTCTGCCTTTGTGGGAAGGCCCGCACACAGCCAGTTGGACCAGGGGTCCCCAAACTGCGGCCCACGGGCCGCATGCAGCCCCCTGAGGCCATTTATCCGGCCCCAGCCGCACTACCGGAAGGGGCACCTCTTTCATTAGTGATCATCCGCATCCTGTGCTCCTGAAGTCCTGTATGTGGCGGCATCGCTCACGTACAGTACTACTTCCAGTGACGCGGGACACACGCATCACGGCTCCAGAAGCACATCATATCACTTGTTACGACTAGCAGTGACAAATATGGAACCGGACATTGACCATCTTATTAGCCAAAAGCAGGCCCATAGTTCCCATTGAAATACTGGTCAGTTTGTTGATTTAAATTTACTTGTTCTTTATTTTAAATATTGTATTTGTTCCCATTTTGTTTTTTTTACTTTAAAATAAGATATGTGCAGTGTGCATAGGGATTTGTTCATAGTTTTTTTTAGTCTGGCCCTCCAACGGTCTGAGGGACAGTGAACTGGCCCCCTGTGTAAAAAGTTTGGGGACCCCTGAGTTGGACCATTCTGCTGTTGCCCAGACCTCAGCCACTGCCAGGGGTGGGCCCACGCCGCAGGCATGATTGTGCACAATCCCGGACCTCTGCAGCAGCCGACGCGGCCTCTGCCTCTGCAGGAGGGCCCATGCGCAGCTGTTCGGACTGCCTCTGCTGTCGTCCTAGTACCCTCTGCCTTCAAGGGCTAGTGGGATTGCAGGCCAACTCAGGCCTCCGCAGCAGCTGCGGGGGCTCCCCGCTCTGCTCTTGCCTCCGTGGGTCGGCCTGCTCCTGCTCGCTCAGACCGCCTCCACAGTCCTGTGGGCTTGCACCCTGGGTGGGCTGGCGAGCTTGCTCCTACCTTCACATCGGCTGCCGCAGCTTTCGCCTTCAGGGGCTGTCCTGCGTGCACTTGCCGGGACCCCCCTCGCTCCTCAGCCACACCCCACTACCACCAGCTCACCTGCCCCGGTGAGCACTCAGCAGCGTGCGGGGTAGGCGGTGTAGCTCAGACCCCAGCACTACCTGTGTCACTAACGTGCTTCCTGCCCCTAAGCACCTCTTTGTTCTGACTGTTGCAGGAGAGCCTCCGGAGGGTGGGGTAATTTCTTCCCTTTGCTAGTGTTGCTGCTCTGAGGAAAAATGTTCACTTTAGATTTGGGGCATGATTCAGCCCAGGGGTTAAGGTGTCCATCCCTCAAAGTATCTCCCCTTGTGCCTCCGAGACCACACTCTCCCCTGGCAACTGCAGCCCTCCCAGCGCACCCCACTCCCAGAGCCCCAGGCAGGTGGCTGTGAGTGAGGCTCTCCATGCGGTCCCTTTAATACAGTGCCTGGGCCCGAGAATTCTGTCTCCTTCTCTCAAACAGTATCGAGGCTCCTTTCTCAGACAAATACAGTCATTCACCCTTTCCAGGCTCCAGGACTCAAGGCTGGGACTCCAGTTCTGGGGCTGGGAACCCACAACCCACCACTCACCTGGCAGTCCTCCCCACTGCGAGAGTCCCTCCGGGCCACCAGTTGCTCCTTGGGCAGCCCTTTCCGCATCTCCGCCTCTCCTACCATTCTCTTTTTTTTTTTCTTTTTTTTTTTTCATTTTTCTAAAGCTGGAAACAGGGAGAGACAGTCAGACAGACTCCCGCATGCGCCCGACCGGGATCCACCCGGCACACCCACCAGGGGCGGTGCTCTGCCCCCCAGGGGGCGATGCTCTGCCCATCCTGGGCGTCGCCATATTGCGACCAGAGCCACTCTAGCGCCTGAGGCAGAGGCCACAGAGCCATGCCCAGCGCCCGGGCCATCTTTGCTCCAATGGAGCCTTGGCTGCGGGAGGGGAAGAGAGAGACAGAGAGGAAAGCGCGGCGGAGGGGTGGAGAAGCAAATGGGCGCTTCTCCTATGTGCCCTGGCCGGGAATCGAACCCGGGTCCTCCGCACGCTAGGCCGACGCTCTACCGCTGAGCCAACCGGCCAGGGCCTCCTACCATTCTCAGTGTGGGTTCTTTGGTGATCCTTGGCTGTAGAATCCTCTTAGTTTAGTCCAAAGTTGGTCTTTCAAGATGACTGTTCTCAAAATTAAGTTGTAGTCCACTTTGGTTCTGGGATGTGGGAATTGGAACATCCACCTACTCCATGGCTATCTTGTCTCTCACAAACACTAACGGAGACTGACTTTTAGCTTCCAATCTATAATGTGCCAGAAAAAAATGGCTGTATATTTGTTTACATAAAATAACAAACAGGGACAGTTCAAGTGCTTATAAACCCATTCTAAGGAATGTTTAACATAGTGGCAGAGGAACCTTGGGTTCCTCTGAGTTAGAAGTATTTTTTGGGATGAGGGGATTCAGAAAGGGAAGTTATGTTTCTCGAGCACTTACTTTGTTCTAAGTGTTGGCATAGGTGATCTTATTAACAGACATTAAACATCAAGGTGTTATTTGTAGGAGAATCATAAATTTTGGAGGCCATGGGAAACCCTGATTCTCTCCCTCATTGGGAATTGAGGGAGCCCAGGCCCCAGATTGCCTCAAGCCTTTTGGCTTAGTAATGACAAAGTTGAATTTGTAGTATTTTTAAGCAGTATAGATATATGTGAATGTGTTTATTGCTCAGACTGGTTTAAAGACAGTTACTTTCTGCCCTGGCTGGTTGGCTCAGCGGTAGAGTGTCAGCCTGGTGTGTGGAAGTCCCGGGTTGGATTCCCAGTCAGGGAACACAGGAGAAGCACCCATCTGCTGTTCTACCCTTCCCCCTCTCCTTCCTCTCTATCTCTCTCTTCCCTTCCCACAGCCAAGGCTCCATTGGAGCAAAGCTGGCCCAGGCACTGAGGACAGCTCCATGGCCTCCATCTCAGGCACTAGAATGGCTCCAGTTGCAATGGAGCAACGCCCCAGATGGGCAGAGCATCATCCCCTGGTGGGCATGCCTGGTGGATCCTGGTTGGGCACATGTAGGAGTCTGTCTGACTGCCTCCCCACTTCTAACTTAGGAAAAATACACACACACACACACACACACACACACACACACACACACACACACAAAGACGGACACTTATCTTCTGAATAGGAGCTACTTTCTTTGGGAATAGAAATAGTCTTCCAGGTAGCTAGAAAGCTGTTGTGCTACAAGAAGATTCATGAGAGCAGGTAGAGTCAGCCAGCCATTTAGGATGTGGCACTGTCCACTAGACAGGTTAGATATATTCTCCCAATCTAATTCATTTGTTTTATGAAAACTTCAGTCATCATAGCATAATACATTATAATACACTGGAGATGATCGGTCAGAATTCATTTTAGGCACTTCCGATGGGCAGAAGAAACTTGATCAGAATAGGTTCTTTGATTTTAGACAAGAATTAAAAGTAAATGACAGATTATCCCGTTCCCCCCACCCCTTGGGTTCATTTTGTGTCTTATGTGTGCAAATAAACATTGCAGGAACAAAGAAAGCCCATTCCTAATCCCACCTCTAGAGGTAACCATAATAAAAATAGGTTCAAAATCTTCCTCCCATACTTTTTACTCTGTGAATATGCATTACCTACCTACATGCATATGTATACATCTATATTCTTAATATGAGTGTGAGGATTACAGGTAAGATGAGGAGGTAGGAGATAAATTCAGAATATTGTACATGGATGAACATTAATTTATTTTCTTTAAAAAATGGTGTTGGGGCCTGGCCAGGTGGTGGTGCAGTGAATAGAACGTCGGACTGGGATGTGCAGGACCCAGGTTCAAGACCCCGAGGTCGCCAGCTTGAGTACGGCTCATCTGGTTTGAGCAAAGCTCACTAGCTTGGACCCAAGGTTGCTGGCTCGAGCAAGGGGTTACTCGGTCTGCTGTAGCCCCACGGTCAAGGCACATATGAGAAAGCAATCAGTGAACAACTAAAGTGTCGCAACAAAAAACTGATGATTGATGCTTCTTATCTCTCTCCATTCCTGTCTTTCTGTCCCTATCTGTCCCTCTCTCTGACTCTGTCTCTGTAAAAAAAAGAAAAAAAAAGGTGTTGGGTCTGACCAGATGGTGGAACAGTGGATAGAGTGTCAACCTAGGACACTGAAAACCCAGGTTCAAAACCCCAAGGTCACTGGTTTGAGTAGAGGCTCATTCAGCTTGAGCACAGGCACACCAGCTTCAGCGCAGGTTGAGCATGAGATCATAGACATGAGCTCATGGTTGCTGACTTGAGCTCAAAGGTCACTGGCCTGAAACCCAGGGTTGCTTGCTTGAGCCCAAGATCACTGGCTTGAGCAAGGGGTCACTTGCTCTGCTGTAGCACCTCCCGGTCAAGGCCCATATGAGAAAGCAGTCAATGAACAACTAAGGTGCTGCAACTATGATTAGTTGATGCTTCTCATCTCTCTTCTTCCTGTGTTGACTTGCTCTCTCTCTCTGATTCTCTCACTAAAAAAAATAAAATGCTGTTGAACAAGACTCTTTTTCATTTAATGATATTTTATGAATATCTTTCTATGTTACTACACTCACATAGTATTTAAAATCATGGATGCTAGAGCCAGACTACTTGAGTTCAAATTCCACAATTAGCTAAATTAGTTTTCTCTTCTTTAAAATGGGAGTATTAGTTATACCAATCTCATGTGATTATTGCTAGAGTATAATGAAATAACATATGACAGGTGCCTGGAACTTTAAATACTACAGTGTACTTGGGTGCTATTATTATACATAGAACTAAACCTTTTAGGTTCTTTTTAGTGTCTTATTGTATATACCATAATTTATTTTAACCAATTTTATTTTAATTTTTATGGACATTTAAGGTGTTTCCTAACTTCCCATTTAAACAAACTGCATATTCGTTTATCTAATATCTTTTGGATAAATTTCCAGGCATGTAATTGCTGGGTCAAACTGTAATCACACTTTAATTATTGATGAATTTTGTAAAATTGCTTTCTACTAGCAATATGATAGCACATTTCCCCCATACTCTTGAAAATGCAGAATTTCTAAATACGTACTTTTATGGACACTAAAAGCCAGTTGTAAAACAAAACAGTTTAAAAAGTAATTTTTATAATAATTTGTTTCATTGGAAACAAACAAAACTCTTCAGACAGTGTAGAGGAGTCCAATATTATGTTCTTTTATTTGGGAACAAATACATCTTTGATATTTTTGGCTTTCCAACCGTCTCCACTGTAGTGTTTTTTCTTATCATGCTGTTGAAGTTCTTATCTTCCTCTTCGCTTCTTTCCGTTAGCCTTTGCTCTCTCTTTCTCCTGATCATGAACTTGGAGTTACCCAGAATGCCAGCCTTTAGGAACTTGCTCGATGCTTCTCCCTTGCTGTTCTGGTTCATTCCCCTGGTTTTAGCTATAAATGTTCACTCTTACCTTCACAGTTAACCTGGACTCAAGTATTTGGCAGTGGACTTAACATGTCCACTTGGATGTTTCAGCTGCAAATCAAATCCAAAAGTCAGAACCAACCCGATGTGCCTCCCAAACTTGTTCCTTCCCCTGCAGTGACCTTCACTTCAGTCGGGGCACTGCCAGCTGCTCAGAGTAGAACCCTAGGAGCCATCCTAAGTCTCCTCTTGTTCTAGTTTCTGACATCTCAGTAGATTTTCTTCTTGAGAGTTTATAGAATCTTCTCACTGGTAGATCAGGCTCCGAGCTCTCTGACCAGAGCTGTTGCCATGACTTCTTTCAGTCACAGAAGCTGAACACCTACCAGGTGGGAGGCACTTTTCTAGGCATCAGAGATAATGTATTGACAAGGAAGGACCCCGTCAAATTCATGAGTTTGCATTCTGATGAACAAAAGGTAGTAATGACAAATTGAATGACTTCAGCATTCCATTTGTTCCGGTTTATCAAGGAGAGAGGTTGCTGCAGAGTGGAGAAGAGGCCCCTTCTTTGGTTAGCATGTCAATGAAAGTGCTCTGAGGGGGGGATGTTAGAACTGAAAACTGTATGAAAACAAGTAGCCAGCTATGCCAAAATCCGGAGAACGAGCCTTCTAGGAGACAGAACAAGTGCAGAGGCCTTGATGAAGGTTTCTTGGTGCTCACAGAAAAAGAGAGACTGTGTTGGAGTGCGGCCAGCAGAAGGTGCTGGCTTGGATTTGGGCATTAGCGTGGAGCTCAGAGAAGCAGATGATGCTCTTCTCTGCTCCCCCATGGCCACCATACTTGTCCTTTAAAACAAATTTGTCATTTACGATTCAACAAATATTCCCTGAACACCTGCTCGGAGACAGACGCTATTCTACATGCTTGACTAGAGCAATAACTAAAATAACAAAAAGGCTGGCTTCCATGAAGCCTGTGTTCTAGCAGTAGACAGTTAATAACCAAGAAACCTAACAAATATGCAGATATAGCACAGGAGAAACAATAGTGCTGTGGGAAAAGACAAAAGTCCAGCTGGGTGAAGGGCATTATGGTAGGTTTGCTGTGTTGAATAGGGAGTCAGGCCCCCCAACTAGGGGGGCTTGGACGGAGACTTGAAGACAGTGAGGGAGTGAGCACTGCTCATATGCACAAGGGCCCTCCCAGTCTGTGGGAAGCCCTGCAGAGGGCTGTGCTGGGGGTACACCTGGGCAAGGAGGACGGGAAGGCCATGGGAGGTGGGACTTGGAAGTTCTCCCATGGCCTCCCACTGCTCTTGGGATAAACGTCCCAAATTTTTTTTTAACTTACTAACTTTAGAAAGAGGAGAGAGAGAAAGAGAGAGACAGAAATATTGATTTGTTCTTGAATGTGCCCTGACTGGGAATTGAAGCTGTAACCTCTGCACATCAGGTGATGCTCTAACCCAGTGGTCGGCAAACTCATTAGTCAACAGAACCAAATATCAACAGAACAGCAATTAAAATTTCTTTTGAGAGCGAAGTTTTTTAAACTTAAACTATATAGGTAGGTACATTGTTATTAACTTAACTAGGGTACTCCTAAACTGGCCTTTGCAGCCTGCACTCAAGGGGCCAAAGAGCCGCATGTGGCTCGCAAGGCGTGGTTTTCCAATTGCTGCGCTGCTAACCAGCTGAGCTATCGGGCGAGGGCTTTAACGTTAGCCCACGAGGTGTTCATGGTCTGGCCAAGCTTAGCCCTCTCATCTCCCCCTTACCCCTCCCACTGCACTCTTCCCATCAAGTTGTAATAATTGGCTCTCTCTATAACCCTAGAGCAGGAATCCCCCCATACCTCCAACAGGATAGATAGGAGGCAATGAAAACAGTAAGGGTTCTGGTTTCTCTACTTGTGATAACCTTTTTGATTTAGCCACTCTGGTGGGCTTCAAGCAGTATCTCATTGTGGTCTGATTTGCATTTCACTGATGACTAGTGATGTTAAGTATCTTCTTTGTGCTATTTTGCTGTTTGTGTATCTTTTTTTCTTTTTATTTTTTGAGAAACATCAATTCAGATATTTTGCCCAACTTTTAATTGGGTTATCTGAGGTTTTTATTGTTGAATTGTAAGGGTTCTTCATATGGTCTCTGGGATTTGCAATGGTTTTTGCATATTCAATTAGGTTTGTAACCTCCAGGAAGGAACGCTGGGTGTCCTGTTGGTGGCAGTAAAGCACTACTTCTTTGGAAACAGAAGATCCTAGTCCAGCCCTTCCATGACATTGATATTCCTTTATATTGGTTTTTCTTCCAACATAATTTGTATGCTTATGTTTGCTGTTAGCTTTTCTCTAGAGCGTCTTCAGCTTGATGGGGGGTTCATTTTTAGGATGCTATCTAGTAAATGCTAAAACAACCAACAAACACAAACATGGACTTCTAACTAGTGCAAGGTACTCAAAGAATTTTAAAGTTCCAGAAATAATGCATTTAATGGATAAAGAATCAATATCAGGAAAAATATATGTTGTCATAGTATCATGCATGTATTATGGGATACCTTATATATGTTGAAGAGAGTTCTCATTATTTATTTCTCACGAGACAATCCAAAGTGCCAGGGAGGAAAGATAGTGGATTAAACATGCCATGTTCCACCTTATCAGTAATCAGTTTGAACTTAATGTACCCTAAACAATCTGAAGTCGATTGACAGAGATAAGAACAATGAAATCCAACGTCCTTGTTATCCTATTTCTGTGAGAAAGCCAAGTGCTCAGCACAAACTCATTCAAGCGTTTCTTCCCCTTTTTCTTAACAATCTCTCTCCATCTCTGCCCTCCTCTGCTCTGCTCCTGACCTGAATGAAGGTGTGGTCTGCTTTCATTCCAAGGCTAGTTCCCACCTGCGTTCTTGATCCCAGCGATCCTGTCCCCCTTAGGAGAAGCCTGCGATGGCTGTCAGCTCACTTACCCAGCAGACACTCGGTGAGTGCCTGCTATGACGAGCCCTGGGTCAGGCATGGGAACATGTGGAGCGGACTCTATCCCCAGGTTGTCCTGAGTCTCATGGAAGAGGTGGACTGGTAGACAGCCATAATTCCATGTGACTGCCCTGGGGTTCTAAGACGGCGTTTCAGGAACCCAGGGACAAGGCGCCAAGTTTATTCCTAGAGAACCAGGAAAGAATTTCCAAGGGTGTCTGTCACCTAAACTTAGAGGAGGGCCTTCAGGCAGAGCGATGAGCACACAGGGAGGCAGGTGAGCAGCTGAAGGCAGGTCCTCACTGTGGTGCCTTTGGGGGGGACACGTGCGTGAGGTTCAGAGGGTTAGTTACATTTCTGCCAGAGTCTACTGTGGGATTTTAATCAAATCATCTAACCTTACTAATGCTTAATTTCCTTCTTTATAAAATGAGACAGGAACATATGGTTTCTAAGGTTCTTAGTTTCTGTCTTGCTGTATGCTCTACATGTATTTATGCACACATGCACTGTATATGCTATATACGACCAGCTCAGTCCTTTAATGAATAGATAAGAATGATCTTGTGATTAGCATATTTACTGTTTAACTATTGGGCTGAAGTTTATCTTTGTCTCTTAAAGAGTTTGCAGAGCAACATAAAATTAGGACCAAAAGAATATTCAGTCTGTTATAGTTAAAAATAATGCCAGCAAATTATTCTCAGTCCCACTTAAAAAGGCCATTTAGCACCATCCTTGAATTTGAACAACCCACTTGTTGTAATTAGTGAAGTGTTATTGTGTGCATGTGTGTGTGAGGGTGTGTGGCTAGTGCACCCACTCTGTACTACCATTCTTTGGACCCGGTGTTTCTGGATACCCAAACAATATGTTGGGTCCATATAAAAAAGGAAGAGCTATCATCAATAATTACCTAATTGCATAGCATTTACCATCTATGATGAGCTCTCAAATGCATTTCAAAAATACTTAATAAATCAAACTAATAGTAATACACTTGTCAATTGTTTAGCACTTAAAATATGCGTAGTGCTGCGCTAAGCTCTTTCAATCTTCATGACCTTTATTTTTTCTTCTGTTCTTATTGTAGTGACCATTGTGACCATTTCTAAGCATATAGTTCAGTGACAGGGAGCACGTTCACATTGTTGTGTAGTCATCACTGCCAACCTTCTCTAGAGCTTTCCATCTTCCCAGATTGTAACGCTGAGCCCATTAAATAACTATGCCCCATCTCCTTCAGCTCTCAGCCTACCCCTCATCATTCTGCCTTCTGTTGCTGTGAGTCTGACTTTAGTACCTCATATAAGTAGGCTCATACAGTATTTGTCCTCTTATAACTGGCATTTTTCTTAGCATAATGTATGACCTTCCATTTTAACAGTAATGCTCTAAAGGTAAGATGAGTCAATATCCTCATTTTACAGATGAGGAAACTAAGGCTTTAAGAAAGTTGGCTGACGTCATTCAGTTTTAGTGACACACCAGACTCAGAACTGGACTTGTCTTACCTCAGGAACCAATGTCCTTAACTGCTCAACTATAGGGTGAGTGTGTGTGTGTGTGTGTGTGTATGTGTTAAACCTTAGAGTTACCCTATGAGGAAGAGATGATCATTCTTGCCTGATGCTCAGTCCCAGTAGCTCTCACTCAGACTTCCATGCTTTTCCACACTGTATATCAGGAGACCCTGAAATTGTAGTAAAATCAGCCTCCAGTTCACAAATCTATGTTGACACCATACTGTGGATGAAAGGGAAGTTTTTACCCAAAGTTTGGAAGACTGTGTAGGGGAGGAAAAAGTTTTTCTTAACCCTCTTAGGGTCCCTGGCTAGATCTAATATGAAACAAAAACAGATCAAAGAGAAAAATATACAAATGTATTTAATATATTTTATGTGACGTGGGCACCTGCAAAAGGAAGTGAAGAACTGAAGGACTGATTAAACTAGGCTTGATGAAGAGTGACCAGTTGTGCAGAAAGGGGGTGAGCTAAAGGTAATTAATTGGGGAAAACTCTGCAGGGCCTGTTTGTTTGTATTCGTCTCAGTGTCCCGTCTTGGCAATAAGGGTGTTTCTTTCCTTCAGATACAGGGAGGGTACCTCTCAGAAGAGGGTCTTCATGACCTGCTTCAGGGAAGAAGGTCAGGAGAAGGTCAGAGAAACCTTCCTGCTTCTATAGTTTTCTCCTTCAGCTTAAATAATCTATATGCCCAGATGGCACATTTTGGGAGAGAGTGTTCTGAGCCCTGTCAACTACCCATTCAAAGGTAGTTGTCCCAATTTTAAAATGTCACTGGTAGAATAGGACAGAAGCAGAGCCAGTTCAAGTAGGAGCCATTGATATGTCAACAAAGAATTGGATTTAGGCTGATGAAAACAAGCTCACTATCAAGATGACCATGAAATTTAAATATCCTCTGCTCTTGACTGGCTGGAATAATATTTGATTCCTGAGTTCTGCTTATCCATTCTTCTTTCACAAACTTTACAAGGCGTGAAGTCATCCCTGAATCCTGTTTAATGCCCTGTTCAAACTTTATTTCACTCTGACCAATCACTGTGTGTGAGCTGATCGTAGGGCGATGCTATCAGGAGACTTTTGTCAGAGGATGTCACTGTCCAATAAGTTTTTATGACCCCTTTTATCTGCAAGAGTTGGCAGTATTGCTTTTCAGCATGAAGTAGACTAATTTTGCTTATTAAAGTGCTGACAGGGTTGATGACTCACTGTGGGAATCAATTGATATTATCACAATAATATAACCAGTCAGAGGAGATTCAACTGAAGCATGTAAAAATGTATTTGATACTCAGTTTATGCAGGTTGAGAAAAAGTTGAAATATGTTCCTTTTACTGGAAATACAATAACTCTAAACCTCATTGCCTTGCTCTTTTTTCTCTCCTTTGTTTCTTTCCCTTGACTAAGGATACTTGGTTTGGGCAAAGCCAAATGAATTTAGAACAAAATCTTTTTATTTTGTTTATTTATTTTTTAATCAAGTGAAAGGCAGGGAGGTGGAGAGACAGACTCCTGCATGTGCCCCAACAAGGATCCACCTGGCAACCCCCATCTGGGCCCACTGCTCCCTTGCTCAGCAACCGAGCTATTTTAGTGCCTGAGGTGAGGCCCTGGAGCCATCCTCAGTGCCCCACGTCAACCTGCTCATTTAAGCCATAGCTGCAGAAGGGGAAGAAGGAGATGGAAGGGTGGAGAAGCAGATGGTCGCTTATCCTGTGTGTCCTGACTAGGAATCGAATCCGGGACTTCCACATGCCTGGCCAATACTCTACCACTGAACTAACCAGCCAGGGTCACAAAATCTTTTATTTGTGGCATATGTAACCTGGATTAATTAGGGAATAGGCTAAGCTGCTGTTTAAAGAGAGAAACAGCACAAGAAAGAGAAACCGTAAAAAATTAAGTGGTTTAAATAAGACAGTTTATTTCTCTCACACATACCAGTGCACTAAGAGGAGGCCTGGCCCCAAAAGGCAGGCAGCTCGGCTCCATGAAGTCACTCAGGGACTCCAATCCCACATGTTTTCTTCCTTCATCTTCTCCTATGATGTTATCTTCATGTGCACGGTTAAAAGTAGGTCAGTGCCATATTCTAATTCAGAGAAGGGGAAATTTAAGCAAAAGTAGAAAGCAAGCATTTCCTCTTCAACAGTGAGAAAGTTGAATACATTACTTCCACTCACATTCCTTTGACAAAAATGTCCACAGCCACACTTAGCTACTGGGGAACTAGGAAATACAGTGCCCTATTAAAAATTCTTATCTCTATGGAAGAAGAAACAGTTTTTTAGAGAACAGTTAGCAGTCATCATAGTTTGGCCCTTTGGTCATTTAGTATCTGTGGTCACCTTTATTCCTGAACATGAACACTTCCTCCCTCCTAAGGGAGACATTGAAAGTTCTCATTCAGTTTCTTCATCTGCTTAAGTCAGGGTTCTCTGGATGATGCAGAGTCCTGTGTCTTGAGTCTGGATAGATCCTTGCAGTCCAGTGACAAGGTACCTCTTACATCCAGAGTACAGAAGTGGTAGGGAAATGTCCAACTGGAATAAAAGCTCTCCTTTGGAAAATGAAAACTGGGAAACACACCATAGTCAGTGGTCCATAGGAATTTACAAGATCCCTGCTATAACAGTAAAGATGCTTTTCTGGATAGGCCATCTGGCTGGCTGCCCCTTGGTTCTAAAGCTTTAGGAGCTACATTGTTATACATTGCCCTTTGTACATTGTTATATATTGCCCTTTTGTGGTGACCTCAAAAGTTAGTGCTAGAATGTATACCCTCCCTGGAAGCTGTGTGGTTTTCTTTTTTATTTTATTTTTTTAGCAAGAGAGAGACACACACACACACACAGAGACAGAGAGACAGACAAGAAGGGAGAGAGATAAGAAGCATCAACTTGTAGTTGCAGCACTTAAGTTGTTCATTGATTGCTTCTCATACATGCCTTGACTGGGAAGCTCCAGGCAAGCCAGTGACCCCTTGCTCAAGTCAGCAACCTTGGGGTCATGTCTATGATCCCTCGCTCAAGCCGATGACCCCGTGTTCAACTGGTAAACTCATGCTCAAGCCAGATAAGCCTACACTCAAGCCAGCAACCTTGGGGTTTTAAACCTAGGTCCTCAGTGTCCCAGATTGACTCTGTATAGCCACTGCACCACCGCCTGGTCAGGTGGAAGTTGTGTGGTTTTCAAAGCTGCTTCTTATTTTGGGGAGTTGGAAGCCTGAGAGTTGTTTTAAACAAATATGTTGTGGGGTTTTTTTTAGGCAAGCTTCTTGATTTCTTTTGGGAATTAATTTCCTTCATATTTTTATAGGCTGTGGTATTTTTATTTTCAGTTAGTTCATTCTAAAGAGATCCAAAGATTTCTTCTAAACATAGTCCTTAAGTCCTCTTGTATTTGTTTGTTTGTTTGTTTTTAGTGGCCTGTTCTCTTCATCTCCTATTTTAATAGTGACTGTGAGGCAATCACAGCTTGTGTGGGAAGGTAACACTTAATTTGATCTTTGCCTCTTGGTAGACTCTATATTTTGGCTGTTGATGTCATAGAGATGCTTGTGAAAAAATATAGAAGCTATTTATCCTTCTGTTTGGAGGAATGAGCTAGATTTTCAATCCTGAGGCCTCAAATCATGTACATATCTCTGTGATTCACTGTTTAAACAAAATATAACAATGTATTGTGGAGTTTATGATATGTATAAGAGAATTGTGTGACAATACTAGAATAAATGGAAGAAATGGTAGTATACCGTTATAAGGCACTTATACTATATATGATGTGTGTATAATATCACTTGAAGGTAGACTATGATAGGTTAAAGCAATCCTAGCAACCACTATAATAACAAAGAGTTATATATATAACAAAGTTATAGCTAATAAGCCAACAAAGGAAATAAAAGAATCAGAGAAAAGGAAAAGGGAAAAAATGTATCAAACAAATAAACACATATCAGGATGATAAACACTTATGCACCTAATAAGACTTCAAAGCAGACTGACCAGGAAAAGGGAAGATACTAATTACCAATAACAGGAATGAGAAAGAAGACATGACTACAGATTCTAAACATGAACAAAGATAATAAGAGAATATTATGAACAACTTTATGATAATAAATTTGACAACTTAGGTGAAATGGATGAAGCCCTTGAAAAACACAGATCACCTGAACAGCTCTGCGTCTATTAAATAGCACTCTTAACAGTACATTTAATTTTGCAAGTTGAATAACTGGAGGAAATGGAAGCTTGGTTGCATCAGTACCAAATTCTCACAACTGAACAAAATGTCGGTTAATCTTGTGTCTTTGAGAAGCTGCTGAGAAAAACAGCCTAGGATTGAATAGAAGAGCAGAAGTTCCCATGGTTTACCCCCACCTAGTTAGACTGATCAGGGAAAGGGGCATTCTGCAGATGTGGTTCTATTCTGTTCTTTCATAGTTCTGTTCCTTATTTCTCTGTCCATCACTTGGGTGGCTCCTTTTCCTCCTCAGCTTTTAGCAATTGAGACGTCTTTGGGCCTTCTGCATTTTTGCATTGCATAAATTCACTTTCCAAAGAAAATAATTCCTAAATTTCGCCTTGCCTCAAGTTCCAATTCAACCGTCACATAGAACATCTTTAGAGGCCTTTGATATTTCCTTTTTATTATTATTATTTATCTGTGGATAAGGCATTTTATATACAGCACACCTTCAGGGGGCACCATTTACAAAGACGATGATCTTCACAGCTGTACACCATGCCCTTGATTATTACAGTTTACTCATCTTTTTATTCTCCCATCAAAAGTCTTTGAGCTAAACTCTAGAACTACCCCAAAAGTGTCTGTATGTCACATATCGTGTCCCCTTTGCTCTGTTCGTGTGAGCTTTCATAGTCCCTTTATTCTGGCTTAAACCCTACCCCTTTCAAAGATGGTTCCTGACTCTGCCTGAAATGAGCACCTGCTGCAATTACAAAGTGATTTTTGACACTAACATTCTTTCATTTTATTTAAATGTTTCATATGTGTATATCCTGCATTCTTCAATTAGACTGTTTCTTTATTTTCTTTTTTTCTTAGGTAGGTGGAGGGGGGAGAGTGAAGCAGACTCCTACATATACCCTGACTGGGATCCACCTGGCAACCCCATCTGTGGCTGATGCTCTAGTGCCGAGCTATTTTTAGCACCTGAGGCTGATGCACTCCAACAGAGCTATCCTCAGTGCCTGGGGCCATGCTCAAACCAATAGAGCCACTGGCTGCGGAAGGGGAAAAGGTAGAGAAGGGGTGAGGGGAGAAGCAGATGGTCGCTTCTCCCTGATAGGAATTGAATCCGGGAAATCCATACACTGGCTGATGTTCTATCCACTGAGGCACTGGCCAGGGCCAACTGTTTATTTCTTAAAGAGAGTCTGAAGCTTCCTTTTTATGCCCCCAGAGTGGCAAGTGCATTTCTGCATGTTCAGAGGCACCCCTAATTCCCACAGAGTCCCACAGACAAAGGATCAAAGAGTGTGAACCCCACCCTTTTTCCAGTTGTATTTAAGTACATTGCATTTCATCTAGGGCAGGGGTAGTCAACCTTTTTATACCTACTGCCCACTTTTGTATCTCTATTAGTAGTAAAATTTTCTAACCACCCACTGGTTCCAGAGCAATGATGATTTATAAAGTAGGGAAGTAACTTTACTTTATAAAATTTATAAAGCAGAGTTACAGCAAGTTAAAGCATACAATAATAATTACTTACCAAGTAGTTTATGTCGGATTTTCGCTAAGTTTGGCAGAATAAATCTTTATAAAACAACTTACTATAGTTAAATCTATCTTTTTATTTATACTTTGGTTGCCCTGCTACCGCCCACCATGAAAGTTGGAACGCCCACTAGTGGGTGGTAGGGACCAGATTGACTACCACTGATCTAGAGCAATATTTAAAGTAGTTTTATTTTTATTTTCCTAAAGATCTATGCTTTACTTTTAAGTTTTATATTGGAGAAAAAGAAATCACATTAACCCTTGTTTCTTTTGATTAATATTTGTTAATTCTTTAAGTAATAAATAGAGGTCTTTTTATATGCAGAAAACTCCTTTCCTTTGAATACAAATCCCATGTTTTCTGAATTCAAAATTTCCCTCCATGTTAAGAACAGCCTCAAACACAGTTTCCATCTCTTTTTTCCTGTATTGAGTAGAAATTCACTGACTCCTAAAGACTGAAATTGAGTTCAGATTCCTTAGTCTCGTCCTGGGAACCCCCATCCCCTATTTCCATGAATGGTTCTGGCCTTAGCGATATCGCTGCTCCAGCTAACTGCAGTGGATGGTAGATCAGCCACACACACAGCCTTGGATTTGTCTGTGTTCTGACTGGGAACAGCCTGTCAGCCTTTCTGAATTGACACATTTATCAAGTCCAGCTTAAAAAACTGTTGAAAATCTGAAGATAATTTTTCACTCTCCCAAAACTTAACTACTCATAGCCTAGTGTTGACCAGAAACCTTATTGATGACATAAGAGTAGATTAACACATACTTTGTGTGGTATATGCATTATATACTGTAGTCTTACAATAAAGTAAGCCAAAGAAAAGAAAATGTTATTAAGAAAATCATAAGGAAAAGAAAATACATATACAATATTTATTGGGAAAAGTCCATGTATAAGTAGACCTGTGCAGTTCAAACCCATGTTGTTTGAGGGTGAATTGTGTATGTAAATGTAAAACAAATGGAAATTGGAACTTAATTTTTTGGTTAATTTGTTTATCTAGCCTGGCTAATTTCATTTCATACATCTTACTCATTGATTTGTGGTTTTTATCTTTTCCAAATGTAATAGCTTGTAGGGCAGACATACGGAAGTTTCTTCCCCTTACCACAGTGATTCCCATGTCGTTTTCTTCAGTTTGACTTTAACCCTGTTATAGTAAATTCTGAGCATCTGCCCTCTTGGGCAGATAAACTTGTCAATCAGATGTTTCCTTAAAGGTATATTTTATGTTAATATTAGTTTGGGTGCATGTCAGCATTGTTTAGAAATCTTTGAGAAGTTTAATGATTTGACTTTACAATGCTCATTCTTTTTTTTTTTATTTTAATGGGGTGACATTGATAAATCAGGGTACATATGTTCAGAGAAAAAATCTCCAGATTATTTTGACATTTGATTATGTTGCATACCCCTCACCCAAAGTCAAATTGTCTTCTGTCACCTCTATCTGTTTTTCTTTGTGCCCCTCCCTTCCCCCCATCCCCTCCTTCTCCCCCCCCCTCGTTACCATCACATTCTTGTCCATGTCTCTGAGTCTCATTTTTATGTCCCATCTATGTATGGAATCATATAGTTCTTAGTTTTTTCTGATTTACTTACTTCATTCAGTATAATGTTACCAAGGTCCATCCATGTTATTGTAAATGATCTGATGTCATCATTTCTTATGGCTGAGTAGTATTCCATAGTATATATGTACCAGAGCTTTTTAATCCACTCGTCCACTGACGGACACTTGGGCTATTTCCAGATCTTTGCTATTGTGAACAATGCTGCCATAAACATGGGGGTGCATTTCTCCTTTGTATACAATGCTCATTCTTATAGGCCAATACACTATTACTTCCATTAACACTTATACGTTGTTTCATTGTGAAATGGAAAATACTGTTTTATTCAACACTCTCCTCCCCAATGTATTTTACACATCAAAATCCAACCAAAAACAAGAACTGAACTTCTATTTGTGTCTGTCCTCCAAAGTTTGTGGGTCTGTTCGTTGATCCACCACAGAGAACTAGCCTGTCTGATGACGAGAGCCCCATACTCCCCAAGTCAACTGTACCCGTTCCGAAGCAACCACCAACTGAGAGTGAGCATAGCGCTAAGTGATGATGAGTTTCATTTATTTCTCTTGGCTTTGGCACTGTTTTATTGTGTCAACATTTTCCCTCTTCTCTTTTGGAAATCCATAAACATTGTACTTCCTTTCATTTAGACTTTTCTTGTTACTAACTTAAGTACAAATAAAAGAGAAACACACCATCCCCTGGTTTAATGCATGCCTTTTTAAAAATTAAGCCCATGCTTTAATTCTATGTACAACTCATTTCTTCATTCAAACATCAGTCATTTATTCATTTACTCAATAATTATTTAAATGCTCTGTGACCACAGTGACTAAACTATTGGTAGTGAAGGTGCAAAGATGAGTGTGTTGTAGCTCATTTAAGGGGTTCCCAGAGAGATGGAGGAGACAGACGAGTAAACAAATGATTGCCACAGAAGGGTTGTTGTTGCATGGTCATGAACACACGGCAGAGGAGAGATGTGATGACAGGGACGACTTCAACTTGAAAGAGATAATGACATTTGAGTCTTGAAAGATTAGCAAGAACAGACAAGGAATGATATTTTGGGCAATGAGAACAGTTGATGGCCAGAAGCATCACAAAACGCAGCATGTTCAGGAAGCTCCATGAGAACATTGCACAAGGGCGTCAAGGTGACAGGTGTAATTGGAAAGGTAGGAGAGGTCTGGATTGTTGAAGGAGGTCTTATGGTTAGGGTTGTGTAGTAACCTCTGAACCTGTGGGCCAACGGGGACCTTCAAACAGTCGCATGGTTGGTTATGACATTTTAGGAAGTTTTGAAGACAGTGAGTGACAGAGACTGAAATGTGAGGACTGATAATACATGTGAAGACTGGTTAGGAGGCTATTAGAATAGTCCAGAGGAGAAATAATGAAGTTTCTTTAGCCAGGCTGCAAAAACAGGGGTGGGGGCAACTGGGCAGTGTTTCTTAGGTGCCACCAGGGGGCCCTGGGGACAGTTGGATGTACCAGATGATGAATACTAAGAGTCACTGCTGTTCTCTACTTTTCTCTTTCTCTTTCTCGTCCTCTTAAACCAGAGTGTCCCTAGGCAGTTGAATAGGGCTACCACATCAGCTTCTGCTTAGTTCAGCTTAATGTATTGTGATATGAACTCCATTAATAATTAGACCTTCAGATAAAGTGATCAGACCAACTGATCTCTTAACCAAACTGGGTGCTTCAAAGTCAGCAACTCTGAGAGAGCCATGTGTTCCTATATCAGGAGTGTTTGTTTCCTCCGTGGTATGCCCTTCCTTGACTCAGTAAAGAATATTATCTCTGGTGGTTTTGTATCGATGAGTTATACAGAAAAGGACATAATAAGCCGCATGTACTTGGAAAGTTACACAAAGATAGCAAAGAGCTGTTTTTTCCTTCATGATGCTTCTCAGGTTCAGCATGGCTCTGTTCCCATGGCAACCACACAGTCCAGGCTCTCCCTTTCTCACATTTGGCTCACTGCAAGAGCTTTATGACATGTCTGTCTTCGGTCTCTTCCTGTGGTAGACCTCCAGCCCTCTCCTCTGCTACCAGATTAATGTTTCTAGAGAATTCTCCCCATCGTATTTACCTGTCTGTTGTCCAGTGTAAGCCCTTCCTCTGGCGTTCCATCTTCATTGTAATCTGGCCTCAAATGTACCTACTAGGCACATTATTACACACTGTCATGTGGGTCTCCTAATTGTCCTGATTGTGTGTCTTATTTCTGCCAGAGAGTCTATTGAGAACAGAGACCCGTTACGTGCTGGGTCTGTCTTCCACCACTCACCACGCACAACTCGGGGTTCGTAGTGTGTACACAGAGGACTGAATATTTCCTCTTCGCTCTCTGCCTCTGGGTTTACTTATCCTTCCTCTCCCCACTGGGTCTGAGGCTATTTCTGGTTGGCTGGTGCTGTTAATTTTTTTTCTTCTTCCTAAGTGGTTGACAGTTATATAGCCTATATTATCCAGAGCTTGCAGGACACTTTAAAAACCAATATTACCATATCTTTGCTTTTAAATATAGAAGCCTCTCTCTTCCGTTGCAGAAACCACAGTGACTCAGCTACTTGCATGTCTAAAATGGTTTCTGCATTTTTTCTGTGGCCAGTCCCTACAATGGTTATAGATTCATAGTGGCCTTTTTTGGAGCATACCATTTGGTATTAATCATGACATTACTGCAGTTCCCCAGGTAGAACTATTTAGTTGGAGTGTGGTCTGTTTCTTTAATGTGTGTAGACATAGCTTCAGAGGGGAAAACAACAACTCGACATTCATGAAGGATATATTCTAAGATGCTTGTAAATTTCCTGATTTTTTAAATATAACTATAATATTTAACTCAGTTTATTTATAAAATTGAGATAAAATAATGCTTTGCCATCAGAACATATAGTTACAGAAAATAAAGTCTGAGTGAAGCTCACTCACCATCTGAAGTCTTCCTCAGCAGACCCACAAGTTACTATGTTGTGACCTTTTGAGATCCCACCAGGAGAACTGAAGGAATAAATATGAAATCTTTAAACATCAGGGGATTACTTTGGTTGATTTATCATTGCTAAAGAAAAGAGGTATTAAAAAGGCCTTGTAAAATAATAATCTTTTAAAGTAAAAATGAATAAATGAGTGGAAGAAGCTGAGACAAAAACCTTATTTTATATTTTCTCTAATTTGTTGGTAAATTAGAGAGCCTTGCCCTGATATTTTCTAATTGGAAAGAGAGATAATACATGGTAAAGAAGTAAACAATTTAAAGTTGTGGTAAATGTCATGAAAGAAATAATACAAAGGAATCTAATGTGTTGCTGTTTGTTAGATAAGTAAGAAAGAAAAGGCCTGTGTGCGCAAAGTAGCATTTGCATTGAGTGAGGCACTGGAGCCAGCCAAATGACGACCAGATGCCACAGCAAGTGCAAAGGTCCTGAGGCATAAAAAGCTTTTTATATTTAAAACAGAAAGGAGGCTAGTGTGACTGGGTCATAGTGAGCAAGATGTATAGAGGAAGAAGATGTGGTCGGAGACGCAGGCAGTGGTCAGATCAGCAGAGACACAGAAACAGCAGTAAAGCCTTGGCATTTGAGTACAATGGCCGGAATAAGTTTCAAACAGAGAAATTTTATCTGGCTTATGGTTTTAGGGCATTGATTGAGGAGTAAGGGTGTGTGGAATGTAGATTGTAAAGAGGCAAGAGTAGAGGTATGGAGAACAGTTAGCACGTTATTTCAGCAGGACAAGGAGAAAGTGATCGTAGCTTGGACCAAGGTGGTGACAGCAAAGATGGAAAAAGGACAAATTAAAGATAATTTTGTAGATAGGGCTGACAGGATGTGTGGATAAATTGAATTTGGAAGGCTGGGGGAAAATGAGAAATCAAGGATGGTGGAGAGATAAAGCATACTGATTTTGAAAAACGTGAGTAAATCATTTATTTTAGCGAGGTTTTACTACCACACATGACAATGAAATGCTTTCACGCATGGAAGCAGATGCACAGTGTCTGACATACCACAGAAACACGTGAGATTTTTATTCTTATCTCCAACCACAACACATTTGCATGAGGAATTCTCACATTGCTATTTGTTTAAGTCACCAGATTTCCAGCAAATGATTAGAAAGCCTATTGGTGAGTATTATGTGAGACTCAGTGATTCGCCAACTCAATTGCTCCTTTATGCGGTCCCTGTAGTTGCTGGAAACATACTACTAAGTTAAGCGAATGCAGTGCCTACCCTTAACAAATTTACTGTCTAGTAGGATATTAATAGATTATTTCCCTAGAAATAGAATTATACAACTGGTTATCAAATTGCACCTAGGATAACTAAGGACAGTCTCAAGGTATACTTTGAGAACATCTCTTCATGGCTCTTATATTTTCCCTAGTTTGCCTGGTTCATTCCCATATTTCATCTTATCTGTGACTACCACCAATGATTTCTAAACCCACCCATTGGTTCCAGATTCCTGTTTCCTGCGGCCCGTGGAACAGATGGCCATGCATTCCTTGCCAATGCCACCCATCCTTCATCTTTTCCTGTCCCCAGTACTTTCTCTATTATTTAATATTTTTGCTACATTTTAGTTTACCAAGGTTAGAAATATCACAAATGTTAATAGTGTTAGCAACTTCATAGGAGTACTGTTTAAATCTCGCTTTTTTAAACAAAAATGAAACTAAAAGAGGTTGACTTTCTTGAGGTCACACAGGTACTGGACGTCAAATCTACATTTAAATCCAAGTCTCACTGATGTCTCAGTTTTTTTATTCTTTCCATGACAACATTTTAAAGGATTGTTAAAATTTGAAAGAAAAAGTAAAGTCATAGAAGAAAACATTCCAGAAAGAGGGAAGAACATTTTAAAGGGCTCGGAAATATATAGTAAAGTTCCAATATCTCTAATCAGAGAAATGCTTATCCTTCCCATGGGGAATAATCATATTTTATGCATTTTGAATGCTGAACCATTTCAACAAACAGTTATGAGACCTGCCTTCGATAGATTTTTAGGACAGAAAGAAGGATATATAACACATACTACCTATCTCTAAGTGCTTTAGCAGGGGAGAGAGGCCCTAAGCATCAGTGTCATTGTAATTTATTAAACTCTAAGCCTGCAAATGCCGTGAGATAGCGTGGGTAGAAAGAGCAGACAGGAGGGCCCTGTGCCCCAGCCCTGGGTGTGAGGTGGGCTTCCTGCAGGAGATGGTATCACAGTTGAGTTTTGACCGATTAGAAAAAGGTAAGTGAATTAGGGGAAAGTACAGTTCAAAAACAGAGAAAGCAAGAACAAAAGATGTGGAAGCTTGTTGTGTGCAGGGAACTTCAATAACTGGAGTATTGCAGAGATGGTGGAGGTCCCAGCATGTCATGCCAAGGGCTGACCCCAGAGCGGAAGAGATGGTGCAGAAGCGGAATCAGCCAGACTTGAACAATGGGTGGGGGGTAGGAGGAGATCAGAGGGCGATCCTGAGATGACAGCAGGTGTCTGCTGCGGTGACGGGGTCGATGAAGGTGCCGCCAGCCGGAAGAGGGAATGTGAAAGAGGAACTGCACTGGAGAAGAAATGGCAACTGGACAGGCTGAGATTAAGTCGCAGGTGGGGCTGCCTATGTCCAGTGCGGGAGAGACGCAGGTTGGGAGTTCTGGAGAGAGAGAGGCTGATCTCATGGCGGTCTGTTCGATGTCAGTAAGCAAAAAGGTAGGGATGAGTCACCAGGGAGCAGACACTGCTCTTTGAGCATAAGCTTCTGCTTTGTTTTTGTTATTTCTTTTAGAACCCAAGGCACATTAGTCCCTTGGCATATTCACAGGGACATGATGTGTAGATCTTGTTCCACTCAACGAACTTGCTTAGCCTCTGGTTCTAGCTTGTTTCTACCTTCTTCATTGGTTCAGATAACTTGAGTCAGATTTAAAACACTTACATATCCAATATGTATATATATATATAAAAAAAAAACTAGTTGTAGTTATCACTTACTAGCTATGTGATCTGAGGGCAAGTCACTTAGTGTTTCTAAACTCAGTGCTCCTTTGTAAAATGGGCATAATTGGTTTTCAGATTAAATGCAGTAATACATACTCTAAAGTGTTTTAGCAGGTGTCCCCAAACTACGGCCGCGGGCCACATGCGGCCCTTTGAGGCCATTTATCCGGCCCCCTGCCACACTTCCGGAAGGGGCACCTCTTTCATTGGTGGTCAGTGAGAGGAGCACTGTATGTGGCGGCCCTCCGATGATCTGAGGGACAGTGAACTGGCCCCCTGTGTAAAAAATTTGGGGACCCCTGGAGCGCTTAGAGTTCACAGAGGTTATAAACACTGAATAAATGGTAACTATCATTATTGATATTTTTAGTCACTTAAATATTTATCAAGAGTTTGCGATATGTAAGTTGCTTTGTTAAGCCCTGCTCAGAATACTTGTGGGTATGAGACAGGCAAAGGGGCTGCCAGGCAGGGAAGACCCATCCACCGTGGCTCCTTATTACTGCCATCCTGCAGGGCAGCCTGTGGCAGCACTGAGCTGTGTAGGCGCTGAGTTTGGAATGCGTGGAGAGGGAGCTGATCACCCCAGTGAGCGCAGGGGGTTAACCACCCACACCCACGATTGCTTCTGAAATTCTGCTGGATCCATTTGAGACCAGGAGTGAGTGGGTGGGGGGCAACGGTGGTGGGAAACGGTATGTCTGTACAGTCTCGTATCATATTTATTTCAGAACACAGACTTGTCTATTCCAAATAAAAGCGGATGTCCCCATCCTGACATGTTTATTTTGTGGAAACAAACTCACTTGCTAATACACGGCTGACCAGTGTAACTCCACTGAAACTATTTTTCACAGAGACAGCTGTTAAGCCTCACCTTGCGTTCCATGTAACATGAAGACACCAGAGACCGCCCAAAGGAGGAGAGTAGAGGTGGTTTGCAGCTTACCGAGATGAGGATAGCACCTCGTTATTTTTAACAGCGATGGCAACACATACACATAAACAAGTAAAAAGTAAGATACTGATCTAGCTTGAAAGGATCAAGGAATAGTTTAGATTCCATATGCCATAATTTTAATCTGGTCAATTTAAACTTAAAGAGCAAAAATAAAGTAAAAGAACAGGCTCCTATGAACATGACCGCTCTCTGCATAAGCATGGAGACAAGTGCGCCCTGTGCCTACCGCCCAGGGATGGGGAAGAGAAACGAGGCAGCGCCCCGTTTTCAAGCCTGTGCCACGAACATGACCTAGAGAAAGCTGCTCTTCTGCAGGCAGTGGGGCTGAGCTCCCAGGGCTGCAGCCTCTCTAGCTGTCTGATTGAAGAGGGAGGCTTCTCCCGGAAATACTGAGAAAGCGCATGCGCTTTTTTGTTACAGGTGTGTGTTTGGGAGTGACTGCTCTCGAGGCAGGCTCTCTGAAGTTCCCCCTCAATTCACTTCTGAGAATCTTGCATTGTCTCTTACCAGATGGCAGGCGCAGGCTCCAGACCCATTGCGTGTGGAGTGAGGTGATGGAGCACAATCTTCCTAGAAGATGGGTTTTTAATGGGCTCCATTCGCTGAGAAAGAGCAAGTTAACAGCGCAGGGGTGTGGGCTTCCTCACTAAGCAGCTGGGCCCTGGGGTCTTCCTTCCGGCTCTTCCTCAGACAGGTTCAATGGTCGTGAGCAAGTCACCTCTCTGCTGCCTCAGCCCCTTTGTCAGGAGGACAAACATGTTAGGCTTTGATGTTTCCTAGGGACTAACAATGTCGCATTATTTGTGATTCTGTTATCGTGTCTACAGCGTGCTTTTCAGTATGAATGCTACTTTGAGGGACACTGGCCAAAATGGTGGATTGTTTAGGATAGGAAGTAGGATTGTGAATGGTGAGAATGGTCTAGAAACCAGCTTATGGAAGGCCCAGTTAGCAGCAGGGATAGTTCTCTTAGCAAAAGGGAAATTAAGACCCTGGCAAGGTAGTTCAGTTGGTTAGAGCATTGTTCTGATACGTCAAGGTTGTGGGTTCAATACCTGGTTAGGGCACCTTCAAGGCTCAACCAATGAATACCTAAGTAAGTAGAACAACAAATCAATGTTTCTCTCTTTCTCCCCCCCTTTCTCCCCTTTCCTCTCTCTCTCTCAAGTCAATAAAAACTAACAACAAAAAATTAAGACTGTCTTCAGATATTTAAGTTAACATTACATAAAATAATAGGTTTATTCTGTTATTGAATATATAACCCAATCCAGTAACTAGAAATTTCAGATATTTGAATTAACATAACTAAATCCTTTTTAAACACACATAAGTGCCTATAATAAGACAGGCAAACTTTCGAGTTAATTTTCGACAAAGATATTGAAGCAGAGGCCTGACCTATGATAGCACAGTGGATAAAGCATTGATCTGGAATGCTGAGGTCGCCGGTTTGAAACCCTGGGCTTGCCCAGTCAAGAAGCAAGTACCTATGAATTGATGCTTCCTGCTCCTCTCCCCACCATTTCTCTCTCTCTCTCTCTCTCTCTCTTTCTCTCTCTCAAATTAATAATAATAATTTAAAAAGACATTGAAACAGAGGCAAAACAAGGAGCTGCCAATGAGACGGTAGACATTCTTGCTGTGATGAAGGCGTCACACTGGAGTTAGACCACCAGGGTGAGTGTCAGGGTGGCAGTGATGCTACCAGGACTATTCCGGATGTTACTAAGTTGCTTTTGGTGGAGGAAAGTTCTCTCTTCTATTAAGAAAATCAAAACACTCCTTTAGGATTGCTATACCTTAAGTCTCACAAAGTGTCAGAACATTCCTTTAAAAACTTAGGTAAGTCTCTAATATTCTACAAGAATTTTTTTTTCTCTTTGAATTCTTATAGATTGTTACCTGAACTACCCACCATGGTGTCAATTAATTAATGTATTTTTTTTGTTTTTTACTCTTAATTCTTCAGTGTATGAGTTCCAACTATAAAATAATGAGACTCCTTCCCCTGTGATGTGACTTATATACTCAGTCTCATTAACTTTCACTGTAGCCTATCGTCAAGGAGCGTGGATAACCTATAGAGTTGGAAGCAGCATCTGATGGTCTCTCTGCCCCCAGCAGCATGTAGCCCAGTGCCAAACACAGTCAAGACTTGACTGGCAGAGTGTGAGTTGTGTGGGATTTTCCATTACCAAGCTTCCGACACGACTCACAGTGTCAATGTTATTTGACCTGTTTTTGGATCATAGGAACTTGCCAAATTATTGAGGATTCTTCTTTTAAAAAGTAATTTATCAGACAAAAAAGGTGAGAGAATGAAGATTTTGCAGTTTTACCTCTTCTAATTGAGAAGAGCTTAGATCCTTTGCTACTTGTCATTAATATGTCTAGATCTTAAGCATGAACTGAAAGAGGCACTTACTCTCACAGAAATTTCTTATCAGAGTTTGACTATCTCTCTTCCTGCTATTCATACAGCTCATTCCTCCATGTCTTTCTAAACCCGAACCCAAATGAACACGATGCATTTTACACTCGCTCTCCTCTTCTCCGTTACTTCTGGAAAGGGTGAAGGAAGTTACTTTTTATCTAGAGCCCACTCTGTGCCAGGCACTAGGACGGATTTCTTCTGCACATTCATTTATGCAATGTTCAGGGCAGCTTGCTGGGTAGGTGACATTGCCAGTGAACAGAGGCTCAGAAAGCATCACGTAACCTACCCATGTCGCACAGCTAGTTAACAAGACTGAAAACCGATGCACTAAGCAGTGCCCTGGGTTTATTCTCTCTACTCTTGGATTTGGGTCCAGACCACCCCACTGGTGAAGCCCACTTCTGCCTGCAACCCCCACGGACATCAGAGATGTGACTGCGTCATAACACACAGTGTGTTACTCCTCCTGTGTGTCCCTCACCCCCTGCTTCACCTTTGTGTTTGGGTGCCTGCCTGATTAGCTCCTGCGGGATGAGTAATCCATGAAGTAATGACTTAGTGTGCTTCTTGTACTCAGTGCCATAAATTAAGCCAAATATGCTTTTCTTTTACATTGGAAATCTGTTCCTGTCCTGCATGTGCCCAGCAATCACGACACAGCCGGGCAGCGTGAGAAGGGCACTGCCATGCCTCTGCTCTCTGGACTATGGCTCTGGGACCAGCGCTGGGCCTCTTCCCTTTTCTCTCACTCTGCTCGTTAGCTCATTCATCCACATTTCCCAGATTATCTTCATCTTGCTCTTGAACTTCCTTTACAGAAAAAAAAATGTGAACCTCCTTTACAATAGTTTAAAGACATTTGGTACATCATGTGTTTTTAACTGATAAATTCAGAAGGGTTTTTTATCATTGATTTCATTTACAGACTACTTTATAATTCCAAATTTCATTTCTCAACAGTTTGTTGTATTTACTGCTGAGTCTCATCAGTAATAAATAAAATATTTGGGGAGTTGGGAAAAGAGAGGGGGAGATGCTTACTGAGACAAGAACTATTCCAGGGCTTTGAAAATTCCTAGGATCCATTCTTTCCACCAAATGATGTTCTGAGAGAAGTGTTTTACCTGGTATTTATCAACAGCCTGTTCTCAAAGGACAACTGCGAAACAGGACCAGGTTTGAAAAATTATGGAAATTTTGAAAGCAAGGATGATGCTTTTGTTTGTTTGTTTGTTTTCTGTGTACATAGGGTGCATTATTCCCATAGAGTGAGACATGCTAAGGTGAGTGGGCTTGGGCTGATGTCCCCATATGCACAGAACTGAGAAGTCTGGTATGCCTTGGAAGGGACAGGGAGACGGAGATGAGGATGTAGGTGACCCTGGGATATATTCTGTCCTCTGCTCGTTCAGGCCTGGAGCACAGGGAGATGAGGCCACTCTGAGTGGTCATTTCCAGACAGGGGACAGCCGCCCAGCTTGGAGGGCCTCCTGTCCCGTGTCTTCTTCCTGGGCACTCAGCATTTCCCGAGTCCTGGCAGGAGCCGCCGGTGCAGCAGGCCATCGCCCTTTCACCAGCTCTGCGTGTCCTGGTCTGTGGGAACCCTCGGGGGCTAGCTCGGACTCCTGTGGCTCAGGACCTTGGTCCAGGAGCTGGTAGGAGCCGCCCTCTGGCCTGCCCTGTCCCCTCCTGCTCGTCCTCACACTCTCCAGTGCCTTCTGTCTGATCAGGCAGGGACACTCTGGACCCATGCTGTCTCCCCCATAGCCACCACTGCTGTCACCCCAGCAGTGCCACTCAGAGCCCAAGGCTGAACCTGCACCTTCACCTCCACAAGGCCAACGCATTCTTTTAGGGAAGGCATGACAGAGATTGGGGAAACTGAAATACGTGATCATATATTTGTAATGTCTTTTACACAGCATTTTGTTAAATGTACCTAACTGAAGTGTAACTTGGTGCTCATTAAAATGTCCTATCTTAACTATTAACATTTCATATTTAGTATATGTATTTTTAACTTCTTTGTGAACATCAGAGCCAAACCCAACAGTTCCGAAGTCTTTTGGTTTGTTTTACTAATTTTTACCAGAATCCTTTGAGGCAAGACATTCTGTTTCTGGCATATATAAGAAAAACGCTTCTGCCAGTATTCTTTGACACCAAGTCAGTTGGAGGAAAGCATCTTCCTTATCTTTTAAAAAAGGAATCAAGAAAAAAAATCCTTATAAGCAGAGTCAGTGAATTCTGTCTTCCTTTGCAAGTTAAGATGTCCCCTTGCTCTTAAATGGGAATCGTCTGGGGCAGTAATGCTCACAGTTACATAACAAAGGCAGTCTTTTCACACAAAATCTCCTGCAGAACTCTGGGGGGTAAACAGGATGACAATGGAGTTCTTCCTTGTATGTGCGCATATGTGTGCATGTATGCTTGCATTTGTGCATATGCATGCATGTGTGTGCATGTGTAGGGGTGGGGTGTGAAAGGCCCAGAACCTCTTCCCTCCTCCTGACAGTCTCCCCTTCCAGCTGAACCAGCCCCCACCCTGGGTATCCCATCAGAAATGCTCTCCAATACCTATGGACCTGAAATTTACCTATATATATAACATTCTCACACTTTTGATCATTTTGCATTAAAATCTTTCTGTAGTTTTTAAAGAAAATGTTTTGGGAAGAAATAAAGATTTGACAGCAACATATAGATATCTTATTTAAGATATTGTGTGGCCCTGGCTGGTTGGCTCAGCGGTAGTGTCAGCTCAGCATGTGGATGTCCTGGGTTTGATTCCCAGTCAGGGCACACAGGAAAAGCGACCATCTACTTCATCCCTCCCATACACCCTCCCCTATCCTCCCCTATCTCCCTCCCTCCCCCCCCCCCTCTTTCTCTCTTTTCTCCTCCCACAGCCATGATTCAAATGAGCAACTTGGCCCCGGGCACTGAGGAGAGCTCCATGACCTTGCCTCAGGCACTAGAGCAGCTTGGTTGCTGAACAACAGAGCAGTGGCCCCAGATGGGCAGAACATCAGCTCCAGACTGGAGGGGGGTGCCAGGTGGATCTTGGTCGGGGTGCATGCAGGAGTCTTTCTCTGCCTCCCTGCCTCTAACTTGATTTTTTAAAAAAGATATTTTGTTAGTCCTGGCCAGTTGGCTCAGTGGTAGAGCTTTGGCCTGGCGTGCAGGAGTCCCAGGTTCAATTCCCAGCCAGGGGACACAGGAGAAGTGCCCATCTGCTTCTCCACCCCTCCCCCTCTCCTTCCTCTCTGTCTCTCTCTTCCCCTCCTGCAGCCAAGGCTCCATTGGAGCAAAGTTGGCCTGGGTGCTGAGGATGGCTCTATGGCCTCTGCCTCAGGCGCTAGAATGGCTCTGGTTACAACAGAGCAATGCCCCAGATGGGCGGAGCATCGCCCCTGGGGGGCATGCCGGATGGATCCCGGTCGGGCGCATGCGGGTGTCTGACTGCCTCCTCGTTTCCAACTTCAGAAAAATACCAAAAAAAAAAAAAAAGGCATTTTGTTAATTAATACTTTAAATGTTTAACCAAAAGAACTTTTGTTTTTCCTAGGTTTTAGAAAAAGGAACCAAACAGTATTCTGTTAAGGAAGGCACTATTTTCCTTTAACTGAATTCCATAATCTACTTTTCTAACCAAGATCACAGAGATAGGCTGATAAATATGTTTCTGTTTTGTTACCTGCAGAGACCTGGAACTTTGGTTTGTGAGGGTAGGAAAATGAAGCTAGAGGGACTGGTGCTGGCTCTCTTGGCCCTGGGACTCTGTGCCCGCTGTAGCGCACCTGCAGACTCAGAGACCCGTCACAGAGCTGCCGCACCACACTTCTGCATGCACACAGGTTCCTGCTGGGCTGACTTTCAGACACTGTCCCTCCAGGGGATCCTTTCCTTTGGCCTTCATTTAGCGACAACTGATTATTTAGTAAATCAATTCAACACTTTAATTCTGAGATTGTAAAGTTTTTAACCTAGGGGAAATCCCAGTTATATTATTTCTAGGGAAGGATTAATTTGATCAGTCTGTTAAAACAATGTTTTGAACTATTAACTGAGTATTTGTCAAGGTCTATGGCTTAAGAAAGTTATTTTTGCTTTGTGATCTCAACTTCAGTAGTTCCTTAAATGATTACTTAGTATTATAATGCAGATCTTTATGTTTTATCATATCGTGTATTTGTAAAAAAGATTCCTTTTCATTGTGGCTAGTCTTCCCAGAATGCTGAAATACTTCTGTACATCCTAGCATTGCAAAGTTGTTGTTATTGCACAAATACTTCAACTTGAGGGTCATTTCTTGGATGCTGGGTCCTTGCTCTTCTGTCCATATGCTGTCATTTTGCCCTGAACCACTGTTCATCGAGATTTCAGTAATCTAACAAGGATCAGAGCTTCCCACTTTGAATACGCAGTGTAAAATCAGATTTCTGCCTGTTATCATTATTAGAAAGTGAGAGCGAATAAAGGTCAGCCTCTTAGCTGGCAGGCTGTCTGATATTTCTGTGAGCGTCACATGTTAGGAGAAGCTAGTTCATCTGTCTGTGTGTTTAGGATTCAACAGCATAAGCTGTCAGACGAACACTGATTGAAGGTGGACCGGGAGGGGAAGCGCATCTGTTCAATGCTCGCCATTGGCTTCTTATTACAGCATTCTCCCCTGAGACAAGCTCTGCATGCTCATTCACCTACCTCCTCCTCTCCCCTCGTGTGCCTTGCCTACCCCTTCATTACTGATTCACAGCGAGAGGCAGCGGCAGCGGCAGCAGCGCTGCTTGTCACGAATCAAGGATTGCAATGAGCTCATCCTTTTTCTCCTTGCAGCTTCACAACTGCCCCGGCGTCCTGGCTACGGCTGCTGTCTGCTCGCACACAGACACGCAGCACATACACACTGACTCGCTCTCTCTTGCTCACTTGCTCGCTCACACACACACACACACACACACACACGACCCCTCTAAGCAGCGTGTACATTTTTACACAGGTATCTAAACTCTCCTACATTACTCTTGGCCATTTTCTTGCATTCAACTGCTTTTGCCATTTTCATTGAGATCAGTGTTTGATTTCATCTTCCCGTCTACTTCAGGGCTCTTGCACCGGGGCTAATTTAGCCAAAATGTTTTTCTCCTGGAGACATTAGCTGACAGTTCCCAGCAAGGACTGGCTTATGCACGCTCCTGGGGAGACCTAAGCCGGGCTCCCCTCCCACCGCACCTCTTAAATCGTGGATAGGAAACCCAGCTTCCTCATTCTGGATACCTACTTACTGCTCATGGAACAAGGGGTGCCCTGCCCAGCCCCAGCGGCTAAGCTCACACCTCCTGTCAAAAAGTCCCAGGACATGCACGACGAGAGGACCAAGCTGGTGAATGAGTATGCGTGTCGCGTGCTGGAACTTCTGGGGATGGGGCATCGTCTGTTTGTGCCTCGGCTTCTGGCGGTGAGACTGTTTTTTATTGAACTTCATTTGGGGGAATTGCCACCCTCTGCTAGAATTCCTTGTGTCCTGGAGGCTTGCAGTCTCTCTGTTCTCCACCGTTCTTCCTCACCCGAGAAGGAAGTGCAAGGGGCCGCTGCCAGGGGCTCTACCCCAGCCTGGTCCCGCCACTCCTTAACTGGCTAGAGGGGATATGGCTCTGTTCTCCAGGCCGGGGCCACATTAGTGGCATTATCTCTCTGGCAGCCAAAAAAAATGGTTTTCTGGCTAGCTTGGCTCAGCAATGAAGCAGAATACTCAAGTGCTGATGTAGGTGTTCTCTTCTTATGTCTCCAAAAGGGTTAAATTTTACAACAGACATTATATTGCTACTTATCTAGACTGCGTGTGGTTTGCTTTCTAACCTCCCCATTTGACTGCCAATTTTATTTTATTTTTGGATAGGGAATTTTATCCTCTAAAAATCCATAGATAGGAAATTGTAGGTTTCTCTCCTGGAATGTTCAAACTGTGTATCTGTGAAATAGCTTAAAGCTGTTGGGTCTGTGAATCTAGGAAGCCTGGCTTGCTTGTTTTTTGATTTCCTGAACAAGAGAAAAATCACCGTTCCTCACTTCCTACTGAGGGTTAAAATTAAATACCCACAATCACTGGTGCAGGGTTTCTTTTCAGTGGTTTGAGAACCATACCTAGCAACTGTTCTATAATGTAATTGGTCTGCAGTAGCCCTGTACTATTATTTGGTAATTGAACAAGAATGATTTAGCTTTGTCTGTTTTGTACAGTGGAGTCTCCTACCATTCCCACTGTTTCCTCAGTATGCTTCTCTCACGTTCGAGTCTTCAAAAGTATAGTATTGATGTGACTGAATTTAACTCTTTTCTCTCACGTTTTTCCCTCCAGTATAATTTATGTCTGTATATACTTAATTTTACTATCATTAATTCAGTCTTCAAATACGTATTTGCATACAAATATAATCTCTTCTGCCTAATAATAACAGGCATGCTACGCAGCCTTGTACATAAGGGATGTCAATTTATCGTTCCAGATGTAGTTAGCAACAATGGCTAGCATACAGTTATAGGAAGGGGCCGTGTTCTTGAGTAATATAGTTTCTCTGACATTTAAGAAATAAATAAAAAGAGTTCAATACATGTTTTAATGCCCAGGTGAGGTCACCAGTGCTCATTTGGATTTGTTTCCCTTAATCACATTTTTTAAGTAAAGGAGAAAAACTGAAGATTCCTGATTTTATTAGAAAGGGTGTTTTTTTGTTTGTTTTTGAATGAAAAAAATTTTCAAATGAAAAAAGTATGGTATTTCAGAAGCTTTGACACTAAGAAGTGCTAAAATATATTTTAACAGCTTTTCTTTGAGAGGTTACTTTTGGCCTAATGCACTTCCATGGTCTTAAAGACTACTCAACTTATGTCACAAGGGCTTGAAACGGGTAACTTTCCATGGACATGGGGCTGCTTCTTTCTGGCATTTAACTTTTCAGTGTTTTGAAGGGAAACATCAACTGATAACTAAGAATGTTTCTTATACTCAAATCTGCATGACAGATGAATTTAAGTTGCCTCTAGTTTGAAACAAATTATCAACAGTAAAATCCACAGGGAGTTCAGTTCCCAAGCTTCAGGTCTTAGAAAAGTCCTGTGTGCATGTTGCAGCTGAGCAAAGTGGGCTTGGTTGCCCCGTTAGCATCTGAGTACGTACATTCCTTGGGTTGTTTGGGGCTCTTAATTTTCAGAGTCTAGGTCATAGTGCCATATACATTGTATGTGAGAGGTCTGTGCCAGTTGTCCTTAAGGCATTTGGAAATCTCTGACTTGGTTAGACAGTGTTGTACTTATAAGAGTATTGATAGAACTGAGAGAGGGTCATCTACATTTTGGGAAACCACATGCCCTTTTAGTAACAATATGGCTGTGAATTGGGATCAGCTATCCAGTGAGTTACTGCTCAGAGCTTAGCACGTGCACTGGGGGAAGTACAGTGGGTCAGCCTGGTCTCATTGGACTGGCTACTGATGTGGGATCCATGGCTGATCTGCACAGGGCGGGCCTACGAGAAATCCTGCCACACACAATATTGTAGTCTTTCCGTTACCGGTCAAGAGGGCCAGCACTAGAGTTTAGGTCTTTAGTCATGTTTTAAACGTGAATGCATGTGGGTTAAACACATTCAAAAACCCAATTTTTCTTTAAAGATCCCAGTAGTTTTTTTATACAAGACAACTTTGTAATGAACCAATCAAAGAAAAAATTAATCTAGACTGTGCTGTAGATTTGGACTTTGAACCTTAGTTGTTGCTCTCTGATTCTCATTGGGACCACCAACCTGCTAGGACCCCAAGCATATTTGCAATTTTTGCTTATCATTCTTTAAAGTTACACCTAGTAAAGAACAGTCTCCCCTTAATAAATCAGGTACGAGTACTTTATTATCAGTATTACCAAAAGGTATAGATTCCCACAGGTGGACTCACCAGATGTTGATGTTGCCTTGGTGAAATTAAAATACCCAAACAAGAGATACAGGCATCTTAGGCACAAGCTGGGTAGTGGGTCCCTTTTCCAACACCTATACTTCCGAATGATTCTCAGACCTCCAAAAATACTTCTCAACTGAATAGCAATCCTGTTAGGCATTCTATACAGTAACTAAAGAAAAAACAGTTTGTGGTGAAAACAGTGAAGGTGAGAAAGAGAATCATGCCTAGATTTTTTTTCTCAAATAATTCCCTAAAGTAATCTAACCTAGAATTTGCTGCTTATCAGAGGCCCTTAAAGAAAGAGTAATCACCCAGGAGCAGTTAGAGGTTTCAGATAGAGGCACCTATAGAGCTAAAACTGAAACATTACAACTTTTCTTCCCACCCACCCTCCCTCCTTTAAAAAAATTACTTTAAAATGTGATGCTCTTGCACTGAATTTTTCAGTGGGAAAAACACACTCACTCAAAATGGTAACAGCAGTGCCACACAGCCAGAGTCCACACTCTTGTCAGTGTGGGAAATTTGGAGAAAGAGGAAAAACTTTTAATTATGTTCAAAACCTCCCTTTTCCCCTCTAGATATTCCCCCTTTGGCTGTCATATGACATGAGATGTTATTGCAGATCGTGATACATTAGTATCAGGGTTGCCTGTACTTTCCATCTGGTGCTCCAGGCACAGTGCATGGTGAGTCCCAAGGACACTCCGTCCAGGGAGGGTTGGTGAATACAGGCATATGCCTCAGCTGTCCCTTCAGTAGCTATGTCAAGGGTTAATTTTGATTAAGTTTCTTATGCTGTCAAATTACATCCTAGAGTTTTTTTTAATTTTTGAACTTTCTAAAAACATTACTCTTAAACAGGGAATGAAAAAGCAGAAGAGAAAGTATTTCTGCCTTAAAAAAATTTTTTTTCCATTGATTTGAGGGGGTGAGGGAGAGAAAGAGAAGCATCAACTAGTTATTTTAATTGTTCCGTTTAGTTGTGTGCTCATTGATTGCTTCTTCTAATATGTCTCTCATTTTTTACCTCTGTCATTAATAGCTGCAAGGATGGCTCAATGGAAAGAGATAAAAATCTTTTTTTTTCTTTTTAAGTGAGAAGCAAGGAGGTAGAGAGACAGACTCCCATATGCACCCTGACCAGGATCTACCTGGCAAGCCCCCTACTGGGGGAGGCTCTGCCCATCTTGGCCACTGCTCCATTGCTTGGCAACTGAACCATTTTAGCGCCTGAGTGAAGGCCATGGAGCCATATTCAGTGTCCAGAGCCAACTTGCTCAAACCATTTAAGCCATGGCTGTGGGAGGAGGGGAGAGAGAGAGAGAGAGAGAGAAGGGGGAGTGGAAGGGATGGAGAAACAGATGGTCACTTCTGTGTGCCCTGACTGGGAATCAAACCCAGGACTTTTATAAGTGGGACCAGTGCTCTACCACTGAGCCAGGGCTGATATACAACTCTTAAAAGAACTTAGGGACCCCAATATAGAAGTTGCCATGTAGAATTATGCCCAAAATGAAAATTAATTTTATATCAAAATAAGTCCTAAATCCACTTTCTAATTTGCATTTTATAAATGTTATTTTAAAAAAAACTGAGTCTGCTTAAAGTGGAGCCTTTATAAATTCATGGAGCAGATGATTGTGGTGTCTGCTGTGTGCCTAGCAATGTGCTGAATTAATTTGACCAGAGGAGAGGGAAGGACACGTATATTACTTACCTTTGCCCTCTAGATATTCCTTCCTACCTACTCGAAAGGAAATAGAAGTTGAAATTCTTTCAATGTCTTTTAACTGTCCAGGTCATCTTTTTATATAATCTATTCAAATAAAGGAGAAGTACTGTTACCTTGGAAGACGTAGTTGTTAGGAAACCTGTTTCATATCATTACTTAAAAGAATTTGAGGCCCTAGCCGGTTGGCTCAGCGGTAGAGCGTCAGCCTGGCGTGCGGGGGAACCGGGTTCAATTCCCGGCCAGGGCACATAGGAGAGGCGCCCATTTGCTTCTCCACCCCCCCTCCTTCCTCTCTGTCTCTCTCTTCCCCTCCCGCAGCCAAGGCTCCATTGGAGCGGAGATGGCCCGGGCGCTGGGGATGGCTCCTTGGCCTCTGCCCCAGGCACTGGAGTGGCTCTGATTGCGGCAGAGCGATGCCCCGGAGGGGCAGAGCATCGCCCCCTGGTGGGCAGAGCGTCGTGCCGGGTGGATCTCGGTCTGGCGCATGCGGGAGTCTGACTGTCTCTCCCCGTTTCCAGCTTCAGAAAAATACAAAAAAAAAGAAAAAAAAAGAAAAAGAATTTGACAAAAAACTTGGGGAGTAAGAGGAGAGTGGTAATAGAGCCTAATTTTCAAAGTTGTCATTTATTAGTTCTTATATAAAAGCTGATAGGGTTCTTTTCTTTTCCAAGGGAAGAAAACGTGTCTTTGCTTATTCAGATTTTTCTAATTTTTGTCTATGATATCTTCTGGCTAATATTCCTTAACAAGTAATGTCAGGAAGGCGATAGTATTTTCATTATCTCACTTTTCCCTCACCATTGTTCTGAAGGCCATATAGAGAAACTTTAAGAATTTCCAGTTGAGGAACAGCCTTTCCAGTTTAAATCATTTCTTCCAGCCTGACGGTTTCTGTGTCATGAGCACAGAGGGGAGTGACGTCTAGAGCCAGCACAGCCTCTCTAGGGTACTTGTTCTGGTTCCTGAAATGTTAGTCTGCCTATTAGGGGTGCATTTTTTTTTATTCATTTTAGAGAGGAGGGGGGAGACAGAGAGAGAGGAGAGACAGAGAGAGAGAAGGGGGGGAGGAGCTGGAAGCATCAACTCCCATATGTGCCTTGACCAGGCAAGCCCAGGGTTTCGAACCGGCGACCTCAGCATTTCCAGGTCAATGCTTTATCCACTGCGCCACCACAGGTCAGAGGGGTGCAATTTTTAAGCTTGGATCTCATCACAAGGTCCTGTGTTCAGCTTCTCTCCATCATTAGGGTAGAAGATTAGCATGCATATGATTGTAAACTTAATTGTAACTTAACTAAGTTAACATCTCCATAGCTAGTTCATTAATAAAGAGTATATGTAATTGAAGCCATGTTTTAGTTTTATAGAAAGCACCACTACTTATATTTGGACTAATGTTATTATATTAATGCTTGACAATTTGTGAGGCATATATACTTAACAAAATAATATGTGCAGTATCATTCAGATTTTGTTAAATATGTGTGAGATGGTGTTTAGGGATAGGAATAAACCTATTCCTAAACACATGGGATATAAGCCATGTAACAAAATGTTAATTATGTTTCTCTCTGGGTGATAAGACCTCTTATGCTTTTTTTAAAGTGAATATTGGTATAATTTATTCTTTTCATTCAATACTTTATAAAACATTCTACTACATCATTTTAAAGGGTGTCTAAAATATATAATTTTTAAATTTATTTATTGATTTTAGAGAGAGGCAGGGAGAGAGAGAGAGACAAAAACATCGATCTGTTCCTAGGTATGCCCTGACCAAGGATCAAACTAGCGACCTTTACATTTAGGGACAACGCTCTAACCAACTGAGCTTTCTGGCCAGGGCAAGACCTCTTAGACTTTTAAAAAAATATTTTCCTTTTTTTAGGATAGTGACAATGTAATCAATAAAAAAAAAATGTATGACCCCAATATGTAGGCATACACACATATATGAACGAAAATTATGATTTTAAAGTTTTTTTAAAAGAAACAACTTTCTGATAAATTCTTAGGCATCCACATCTTTTCAGAACAAGAGATATCTACTCCTTACTTTTAGAGGAAAAAGCCTCTCAGATACAGTTGTCAGGAAGTAGAGAGTAGGCCTGTAACTGTCATCTGATTTGTGGCCTACAAAGGCATTGGACATGATACTTAATGTTATGGAAATCTCTTAAAGATAGAAAATTGGAGGGAAAAACCCATCCGAGTTGAAATGGGTGTGTACATTGTTTTCTAGAATACTGACAAGATTTTTGTTTTGTTTTGTTTGTTTTTAATTTTGATTTTGCTTACTGCCTATTTTTTTCCCCAATGGAGTTGTCTTCTGGTATATTTTATCATTCACAGTGAAATTAGCTCTTTTTCAGTTTATGAGAATAATGCAAATTCTTGCAACTTGAAGCAACTGCTTTATGGAACTAAAAATATCAGTGATAGCAGGGTACTGATTTTAGCTACTAAACCATCAATATCTTGAGCATATTTGAGACAACTTTCCATACTACCATCCCGTATATTTGTTTTGGAATACACAAAATGCACTCGCATGCTTTAACTTATTTCTTTCTAAAATAATTGAGGTTGAAGGTATTCCCATATTTGAAGTAGAAGAACATTGGAGACTTACCCAGCATCATGAGTTAGCCAGGGTCAGAACTAGAATGAATCTACTCCATTCCTTGCTACCTCTGCTCATCAGGTACTTTCTAGAGGCAGAAGTTGGAAGATTGCACCTTCACACTTCTGTCTCTGTGAACCTCCCTGCTCGTGACCGGCATAGTTCCTTCCTGTGGGACTTAACTAAGCTGGGGAAGCCATGCTACCTGGGACACCATTGACACCAACAGTGTATTGGAAAGGACAGTCACAGGGCACTCTGAGTTCTGGTTGCCACGCATTCAACCCCACCCACGTGGGGAGCTCCTTGCTGCACCGGCCCTGGACCACAGCCTCCTCCAGACACACCTTTGTCTACTTGGCCATCCCTGCCTGACCAGAGGCCAGATGTCACAGGGTATCTGACTCCTCATCTCTAGTCCTAACCTGTCTGCTTTTGTGTGAACTCAGAGGCTGGCTTGGAAATTAGGCCTGGGGAAGTCTTAGAAAATTAGGTGACCATGCTGCCAACTCAGGCCTGAGACTGCTCCCCACTGTTTGGGGGCTCCGTTACCAGTAACCAGAGCAATAACCAGAGGTTAGATGCACTGAAAATCGAGGGGGTGACCTCAGAGGCTTCGAGTAGTGAGGAGAGCTGCAGGTCCTGTTTTCTGGCCGACCCCAGAAGCAGCCAGTCATGAATTTTCCCAACAATCACCAGAACCAGTTTTAGAGGTGAGAAGGGGGAGCGGAGTGTGCTGTACCTGGTGTGACTGGTAGCGGGCTGCCTTCCCATAATTCAGCAGGTGACCTTTTAGTTGGAGAGGCCCTCTTTTGGTCAGAAGTTGTTTCTAGTGACCTCCTTTCCAAAGTAAGTTCAGGTGAGCCAGCAGCACTGTATTTTGCTAACCATTCTCTCCACCCCTTGCTGCTGTGATGTCTGCATATTGACAAGGAAGGAAGTCAGTCTGAGAGGTAGTGAAGTTGTTTTCTCTCTGCCCCTGCTAGCCCAGCTGTTTTCTGGTCACTAGTGTGTGATTCAAAGCTGAATCAGCTTAGCCCCCTTGTGAAAATGCCTGCTGTATGAATTAATACTTTATTTTACATGTTTCTGTTTAAAGTGGAGAGAAGGGGAGAAAAAAGATGTGTGTGTGTGTGTGTGTGTGTGTGTGTATTGTTAAACAAAAATTTTACCTTCTACGCTGAAAGTCTTTTTAAAAGAAAGACGTTCTTGGGCCATTGCTAGCAAAATAAAAAGACCAGGTTTGGCCCTGGCCGGTTGGCTCAGTTGTAGTGTTGGCCAGGGATGTGGAAGTCCCAGGTTCAATTCCTGGCCAGGATACAAAGGAGAGGCGCCCATTGACACCAACAGTGTATTGTTTCTCCACTCTGTTTCTCCACTCTTCCCCCTCTCCTTCCTCTTTATCTCTCTCTTCTCCTCCTGCAGCCACTGCTCCATTGGAGCTAAATTGGCCCAGGTGCTGAGGATGGCTCCACGGCCTTCGCCTCAGGTGCCAGAATGGCTCTGGTTGCAATGGAGCAATGCTCCAGATGAACAGAGCATCGCCACTTGGTGGGCATGCCGGGTGGATCCCTCAGGTGCATCAGGGAGTCTATCTGACTGCCTCCCCACTTCTAAATTTGGAAAAATACATAAAAAAGAAGACCAGGTCCTGGAACACAAAGTCTAAATCAACAGCCACAGTGCTGGGTGGGAAAGGCAACATGTTCGACATCCTGGGGTTGACAGCCTTTTAAGAAAAAGACATCAAGTAGGGAAGACAAAGATGTAAGTTGTCTTGGAAGAAGTTACATTGGTTCCAGATGAAGAGGGTGGGAGAAGGTGGAGCTGGCTGGTTCTGAGTTAGGCCTGGAGTCCTTAAGAAGGAAGAGTTTGTATTGTGCCCTGGTGCTGGTGGTGGGCCACGACCAAAAAGGTCACACATAAGCAGGAAGCAGAGGCATCTGTCCAGTCTCTCAGATAATCACAAGAATAGCCACCTGGAAGTCAATTCAGAGTTCCCACATGCAGTCTGGAAGGTGAGTGGTCTTGTTAGTTGGCCCCCAGCTATTAGCAGTTGATTATCCCTATATCTTTCACTCATTCTCCTGCCATTATAATTTGATTTAGAGCATCTTAGAATTTTCATCTTTTCTCTCTCTTTTCATATAGTCTACTTTCATATTTCTTCATGTGTGTGTCATATACACACACAAAGAAATACGGAAGTACAATTCTTTTATTTTTCCAGTTCATTTTTATTGAGTACCTTCTCTATACTGGATATCAGTCTTGTCCTGTGGACAGAGACGAACAGGACAGACAAGGCCCCTTTCCTTAGGGGGGAAACCGATATAGAACTGGAAAATGACTTGGTGGGCCTAGGGGAAGAGTTTGAGTGCTCAGGAAGGGCTCCCTCAGCTCCTCTATCGGCGCTACAGCCCAATCGCTGAAAGAGAGTTACTATCCTTGTGAGGAGCTGGGGGAAGACGGCCGGTCCTGGGCCAAGGGAGCAGCAAAGCAGCACCTTCGGTCCATATGAACTTGATGTGTCCAGAAGCCAGGCCGAAAGCCAGTGTCCTGGAGCTGGGGGATAAAGAGGGATGTGGTTCAAGATGATGTGGAGGGGCAGGGGCAGGTCGTACAGGGTCCTGTGGGGAGTGGTAACATTTTTGGGTTTTATCCTGAGCACAGTAGACGCTGGGAGAGCTTTATGTAGGGGAGTGACATGATCTGGGGGTATCGCAGGACTGCAGTGAGGAGAGGAGATGTGGAGGACAGAATGGAAATGGGCAGACCAGTGAGGAGGTACTGTGACGGCTCCCCGAGAGAGGACAATGGCCTGGACCAGAGAGTGAGACAGCCACGCACATGCTATCATGAGCAGGAATTTCTCTGACTTCCTTAGACTTTTTCACTGCAATCTGGATGGTTAATCAACTTCTAGATTTAAATAAGATGATATTTTGAACTAGTGCATAATTCTGTGATTTCTTGCCACCATCTTTTTTTCTTCTTTTTATTACTGAAGTTTGGGTAATTAAGTACTGACTTTTAAAATATCTAATTTCCTTTTGGCTTACTTCTGTGTTACTGAGTCTGCCTGAATATATAATCTGAATCATGGTGTTTGCCAAAAGTTACTAATTGTTGTTTATTAAAATAGTGTCTTTCTTATTACTAAGTCTTTCCTGCAGAAAATACAACCAAATATAAAAAAAAATTACCCAACCATAATCCCACTATCCAAAGAAACATTTTATTTCATTTCCTTTTAGTCTTTTTTCATGTATTTACTTCTAAATGGTTGTTATTAAGGAAGTAAATTTTGCATAAGAACTTTTCATAAGAAGTTCAGTAGCTTGCTTCATTTACTTTTCCTGACATTTTAAAAAATATTTTATTTTTCTAATTAAATATATTGGTGTGACATTGGTTAATAAGATCCTATAGGTTTCAAGTGTACATTTCTATGATGCAGGGTCTGTATATTGCATTGTGTGCCCACCCACCCAAAGTCACATTATCATCCGTCACCATATATTTGGCCCCCTTTACCTTTTACTAACCCCCTTCCCTCTGGTAACCATAGTGAGGTATATGATCAGTTTCTTATTTTTCATCACTTGAGCTGCCGACAAGCCAGCCTCCAATTAGGTGTTTATTATGTAACTCCTATGTGCTCCGATTGCATTGTCTCTGTCTTCAGCCAGCTCTGTAATGATATCCTTTAAATGCCCATAAAGTCCAAGATTAATCCCAGGGTTTACATCATTTTCTTTCCTCACATGTTTTCTTCTGTCAGAACTATAATTGGTTAGCTTTGCCAGGGTCCACCGTTCAGATCTTCAAGTAATGTAAATTAAATACGTTAGCTTGTTAATTAATTCTTGTATTGCTTCTAGGATTTATGGTGACTTATTTCAACTTATAGTAAAGAGATTAGAAATCTCTTTCTAAAATTTTTTAAAACTAACTCAGATATTAGCAGTAAAAAGTACATTCTGGAAAACAGAAATTCTTCTTTTCAATGTGTTTGTCATGAGTGCAGGCTGAAATGTGGTGATGATTCTGGGTGATTATTTTGCAGACCTCAAAGGAAGATCTTCTGCAAGCTGATTTTGAAGGTGCTTTAAAGTTCTTCAGAGTTCAGCTTCCAAAGAGATACAGGGCAGAGGAAAATGCCAGAAGATTGATGGAGCAGGCTTGCAATATTAAGGTAACATACACGAATTTATATGTAATAAATGTGGAACTTGAATGCATATTAACATGCAAGTTATGTAAAACCCGGCCCCTATATGTTGCTGGATGTTGAATGTGTTTAAGGTAATATTGTGTGTGAACTGTTCTCCCAGACTTTGTTGTCAGGCTGATGAGCATATATTAGCTGTACCTTCTAGTCGGTGGAAATGGGCAGGTTGAGATGGTAACAATAGGAAGACAAGCATTTATTATACAGGTAAGGCTCTACCATGGGCAGCTGTGATAGTGGTTTCCATGGCAGCCGACTTAGTATTTAGCTTTTGACATCTGTTTTAAGATTATTAAGGACAAAGCAAGACAAGCCTGCTTGGGCAGAGCTCTCCTCTCTCTAAGGGACTTGGAAAGCTCTGAGTCATGATCTGCCTACTCGCATCCCACACTTGCCAAATGACTGTGGATACATTGCTCCTTATCATATGTCTAATAAAACTAAACACATTTTATAAGATAATTTGAAATAGAAATCTCTGTCCAGAAAACTTTGATATCAAGGTGAGAGAACACATCTTTAAAAAAATTGGCACCAATTAACTGATGTTTATTCTTCTTTTTTTAAATTTATTATTATTATTTTTTCTGAAGTTAGAACCTGGGAGGCTGTCAGACTCCCTCATGTGCCCGAATGGGACCCACCAGGCATGCAATCATTAGTAGCAATGAGAATACATAATGCATATCAGGTATTTACATTCCGAATTATAACTGTAGCAAAATTACAGTTATGAAGTAGCCACCAAAATTATTTTTTGGTTTGGAGTCACCGCAACATGAGGAACTGTATTGTGGGGTCATGGCATTAGAAAGGTTGAGAACCACTGGTCTAATTCATGAGCATGATATATCTTTCAATTTATTTATATTTTCTTTAGTATTTTTCATCAGTATTTTATAGTTTTCGGTGTACAGCTCTTTCACCTCCAAATTATTTTATTACTTTCAGTGCCATTGTAAATTTTTAAATTTCTTGTTCTTAAAGTTCATGATTGGAAACGCAACAGATTTTTGTGGATTGATTTTGTATCACAGGACATTAGTTTAAGCCATAGCATAGGACTGTGAGGCAGTTGTGTGGTGAAACTGAGCGAAGGAACACATCAGTAGTACAGTATTCGGGGTTGTGCTTGGACCAGAACATAGTTGTCCAACCTTAAGCTTTAAGTTTTGTGGGTTTTTTTAACTGAGACCTGCATTTTTAATAGCTTTTCTGTTGAGACCTTGACCATACATATATACATGGAAATACACATACATGTCTGAAGAGATGCCCTTACAATATATTGTAAAATGCCCTTACAATATATGATGCACTCTGATGTTTCTTTTTTCATTGTATTGTATTCTATTTCATTTTACACTTTTCTCCTTCCCCCAAGAAAAATACCCAAACCAAAAACCTAGTTACAGCCTATTAAATCAATTTCACGGTGACTTGCAGTTTTGAAAAAATACTGAGGCCTCTCCCACTGTTGACACCTCCCTACCCTGTCCCATTCCCAGCAGATGCCACCTGTGAGGGCGGGAGGATGCAGGGCCACTGAATAATGGCCGTGGGAGTGTGCTGAGGACATGAGTCATCATGCCATCATCATAGCTGTGCATGCTGGCAGCTGGAATTGTATGAAATGATGGAGTCACAGACCAAGATTTTGTGGTAGACAAAGTGTTCACGGGCACAGGTGATTGCAGGCGTGGGATAGGCAGAAAAGTTGAACTCATAATTATCTACAACCTGTTTAAGGTTAAAGATAGAATTTCTGTCAAAAGTAATAAAAATGCGTTTGTATTTTAATACCTCAAAGTTAGTATTTGTATATGGTTGTATTTTCTTCAAATAAACATGTTCTCATTTAATTATCCAACAAAATTAATTACTTCCTCTAATTTTAAGGAACTAGGTCATCAGTGATTTCAGTGAACTGACTGGTTTTAAAATATATGCATTAGTTGCAGGTGGAAATGAACTTGTTAGCTCTGCATGTAGTTTATTTCTGAGTGTACCAACAGAATATATTAATAAATTGTGTTAGATTAGATCAATATCAGGAATATCTTTTACTATTTATTTTCTAATTTAACTAACATGATTTTAAATTATTCTATCTCCTTCAGTTCCTATGGTTTCAGCCAGGCTACAGTTAGAAAATGTGTTTACCTATCAGCCTTTTTGAAAAGTCATTTGGTTACTTAAGTCTTAATACATACATGTCCTGTACTTTCCCAGGGGACCAGCTTTTGTTGAATATCATTATTCAATTATTACGTTGTAGTTAAAAATTCCTCTGTTGCTTAGCTTCTTAAACTTGGATCTTGGTTTCATGTTCTTTGCACCAGTAGAAATTTGAATTTCTTTGTATAAGGCTATAAACATTTTGTTTTTCCTGGTGAGACAATATAGAGCTTTCATTGGTTCTTAAGGGAACTCAGTGACTCAAACATATAAGCCTCTCTATTGTAGGACAATCTGAAACTTGTTAATAAGCAAATTATATTTCTATAGAGCATAAGAATTCATAGATGGGATACCTATATATATTCAAGTGCATATACACATAACTTTTATAATTATTATTGGTCTGATTGCTTTTTTCCTATATATTTTTATTCAATACTACTTATATTGTATTAGGTTGAATTGATAAAATTATCATTCTTTTTTTTGTGACAGAGACAGAGAGAGGGACAGATAGGGACAGACAGACAGGAAGGGAGAGAGATGAGAAGCATCAATTCTTCATTGCAGCACCTTAGTTGTTCATTGATTGCTTTCTCATATGTGCCTTGACCAGGAGGCCACAACAGACCGAGTGACCCCTTGCTCAAGCCAGCAACTTTGGGCTCAAGGTGGTGACCTCAGTGTTTCAAACCTGCGTCCTCCACATTCTAGTCTGATACTTCTATCCATTGCGCCACTGCCTGGTCAGGTGAAATTATCGTTCTTGTTGGTCAAAAATCATCAGGTATTAGACATTGCATATGATTTAATATTTCATGCCTTCTTATAGTTCAAATAGGTGCTATGTATGTAAATGATGAAATACTAAAATTTGAATCTTTTAATCATAATGGAGTTCATATAGCTGGCATTTCTCTCATAAAAATGAAAAGGGGAAGTAGAAGAGTAAACATCTGTATACGCTTTGGTCCTATGGACATGTAAACCTACACTCCAAAGTATGAGAAACAAGTCTTTTTCTTATTTTAAATTGATTTTTATTTGAATAATGTTGCAGATGGCATATTTATGATGGGCCCCTTGAGTAACAAAATTCATCACATCATTCAAAATAATTCTGTCAGCCCTGACCTGTGGTGGCTCAGTGGATCAAACATCGACCTAGAACGCTGAGGTCACTGGTTCAAAACCTTGGGCTTGCCTAGTCAAGGCACATATGGGAGTTGATGCTTCTTGCTCCTACCCCCCTTCTCTCTGTCTCTCTTCTCTAAAAAAGAAAAGAAAAGAAAAAAAATTCTGTCAGAAGCTCTTTATAAAATAATATTTTAAAATATAAATTAACCCATTTCATTTATATTTTATATGTAAATAGCTTGAGCAAAATCAAAACTGCAAAATCTGACAAACTGAAACAAGGGAATTAGGAAAGAAAAGTCATTCACCAAGTGCCTGTTGAGTGCTGGGACCCACGCAGGGGACGTCTCAGAGGAAGTAAGGGTTAAGGTGAGATCTCAGGGTAGGCAGGAGTTAAGCAGTGTGCGAAGCCAGGCAGAAGGAGTTCCAAGCAAAGACAAAGCAGAGGCCCAGAGGTAAGAGAATCTGGAGCTGGCCAAGACCTAAACTAGAGGCCATGACTGGAATGAGGGACAAATAGAAGATGAGAGAAGTCAACGGCAGCCAAGCAGCTGGGACAGAGCCATGGAAGCCATGGTGAGCAATCTGAATTTTATCCAATGGCAGTAGGGAGCATGAAGGGGTTTTGAATAGGAGACAGAAGTAATCAGATTATGTTTTAGTGAGGATACTCTGGCTGCTGGGTGGAGAATGGATCAAAAGTGATAAGATTAGATATTGGTGACAGACTAGTTCAGGGACAGTTGCGGTAATCCAGGTGGTTGGAATGACCAGAGCATTTGTTACGGGCTAGAGAGGTGTGGACAGATTCCAGAGATACTTGAGAATCAACAGATCTTAGTGATTAGATATGAGCACTGGGGCCTGGAAAGAGAGTCAGTGATGACATTCAGGATTCTTAGGCAACTTGGTAGTAATCATACTGTGAACAGGAACAGGCAAAGAAATGAGAAATTACAAGGATGGAAGATTATGAGTTAAGTGTTAGACATATTAAGTTTGTGGTGTATGTCCACAACTTCATATCCAAGTACATGGAAATATCAAGTAGGCAAGGGGATATCGAAGTGAGACCTGCGCTGAAAGACATTTAGATGTCATCAGTATTGAAGCCATGGATGAATGAATTCTCACAAGGAGCAGAAACCAGAGTGGAGGGTAGCTGCAGTAGCACAGAGAAGGTGGGCTGAGCAATAGCAGCTGCTGCCAAACTGAGAAGGCAGGATTTAGAAACCCAGTGTGTGTGAGCATGAACACGAAGAGGAACGGTAGCTGTCTTTAAGAAGGAAGAAGTTGAAAAGTATCAATAATGCTTAGAGGATATGTAGGGTCCTGAGGGGTGGAGAGTGGTCACTATGCAACAGTTAATGATAAAGATGTCCTTAATGGCCTTATTGAGAATGGTTTAGTGGAGTGATGAATTGTAAAAGCCAGTGATTCAAGGAATAAGTGGAAGGTGAGTAAATGGAGACAGAAAAAGGAATCGGCTCCTCTAAGAAGGTTCTTCTGGGGAGAAGATGGGGGATGGAAGAGACGGCCAGCAAGATGGATGGAGCAGCCAGGAGGCGAGGTTGTAGACATGGGGTGGAGGTGGGTTTTCAGAGGATGGGAAACATGAGTCTTTAAGTGCTGAAAACGATAGTGGAAAGTGGATTCATACACTTTGATCTTGCCTCTCACAGTCATGTTTTTAATGGGAGATGGCAAATTTGTTTACCTAGAAATTACTATTTTTTCCCCTAAGACCTTTATATTTGCAACCAGGGCTTAGAACTTAACTGTTTGAAAGTAACTTTCACACTAGAGCAAAACTATAAAGAACATTTGTGTTTAATTTTCCTCTAGTTTCTTCATGCTGCTTGCTGTTTATTGCTGGCTTTTTTGCTGTGTGTGTAAGCAAGAATGTAACTCCCAAATAGAGGCTGTCTTAAAATCAGCAATGAGGCCACATAGGAGCTTTTGTTGGCCCTCGCATCCACACTGTGGGCCCTTCTGTGTACCATGCAGAGGGGTCATTTTTATTTTATTTTATTTTTAAATTTTTTATTAATTTTAATTTATTGTGTTAACATGAATCCAAGTGTGTCCCACTCAATATAACAGTGGGGTCTTTTTTTTTTTTTTTTTTTTTTTTTTTTTTTTTTTTTTTTTTTTTTTTCATTTTTCTGAAGCTGGAAACAGGGAGAGACAGTCAGACAGACTCCCGCATGCGCCCGACCGGGATCCACCCGGCACGCTCACCATGGGGCGACGCTCTGCCCACCAGGGGGCGATGCTCTGCCCCTCCGGGGCGTCGCCATGTTGGCGACCAGAGCCACTCTAGCGCCTGAGGCAGAGGCCACAGAGCCATCCCCAGCGCCCGGGCCATCTTTGCTCCAGTGGAACCTTGGCTGCGGGAGGGGAAGAGAGAGACAGAGAGGAAAGCGCGGCGGAGGGGTGGAGAAGCAAATGGGCGCTTCTCCTGTGTGCCCTGGCCGGGAATCGAACCCGGGTCCTCCGCACGCTAGGCCAACGCTCTACCGCTGAGCCAACCGGCCAGGGCTGCAGTGGGGTCATTTTTAATGAGACCATGTCTCATGTTCTATTCCTGTAAAGACCTTGACATTGACAACCACAGTTGAGAATATTTGGTTTAAAGTGTCATAATCTGCCAAGGAAATGGTTTTTATGTCATAGGATACAGAGATGTGATAATTAACAAATTGATAATGAGGTAGCTTCTATATTAAAACATTTGCCTATTTTTTCCTTGGAGACTTTTATTAGCATTTATAATCCTCAGTGCACCTCAGATTTGGGGCACTGGTTTTGTTTTTCCACAAAACAGGCATTCATACAATTTGGTCTGGCCTGTCACAAACCATGCGTTGTGGGAATGCTCAGGGAATGTGGAGATGCTGGACATCTCTGGGCCATCAGTGACACACGGAGAAACAGGCCCAAGCTCCGGATACCTGGCATGGAACCTCCACACTCAGAAAGCTAGGCTTTTTCAGCTGTCCCTGCTCAGCTAGGATACCTTGTCTCCTTTATTTGCGTCTGCCATTGTGTCCTATCATCACATCCACTCTGCCAGCCGCTTTCTTCCTGTTACTAAGGAGAAAGCCATGTAGACATTTAAAAAATAACTTGATAGATGAACCTGGCTGTTGTCTCATGAACAAACCCATATAAATCATTAAATTTTTTTACCCCACAGGAAAACCGACACAAAAATTGATTTTTATATGGGTCTCTCTCTGGGTTTTTTTTTGTTTTTGTTTTCTTTGAGAAAAACAAAGAATAAATCATAGGAATGAAGCATTATGCCCTTACATGCATTGCACACTTGGTACCACATAAAACTGACACAGAGAATGCTTCAGGCCTGCTCTTCCAACCGGAAGTTCCCCTCCCTTCAAACTTGAAGTATTTCCCCTGCAACAAACTCACTCTCAGCAGTTTTCTGAGACCTTAGAAAGACTAATGACTGTGCCCTCCAATGGGAGTGTTCATATTTTATATACCTTTCTGCAGTGTTTTGCCAATTACCTTTTACCCAGCTGTTGTGATTCATGTGTGTCTGTGTTGGAGAATAAAGTTCAAACTCATCTTCACTGTTGGGAAGCAGTGGAAATAAATATTTTCCTCTCAGCTATTTATGAAATCCACAGTTATTTGATTTTTTTCTTTTTTTTACTGTTTGAATTCATATTAAAGATGATAGTGAGGTGTGTTTCACCGATTGTGTCTGGGAATCTGACTAGGGCAAGAAAATAGAAATAATGTTTCTCTCTGCCCTATTGCCCCTCATTAGGAATAATTTAATTTTTTAGGTAGTGTTAAAAATATATGCAAATGTCTCGGGTGTTTAGACTAGATTAGGAAGGCTGGACCATTGGTCCTGAGGGTTAGGATTTGTAACACTTCCACGAGGGCTGTGTCCCATGCCACACCTCCACAATCGGAAGTATGGATTAGAATTGTCACGTTTACTTAGTTGTTCCTGTGTCTCCAACTTATGTGCCCATTTAACGTACAGCTGTCAAATAACTGAATCTCATTAAGACACTGGAGAACTCATATTTTGTTATTATACCTTTTTGTCTCCTCCCCCCCTTTTACCCTAGGAATAGCAAGCTAAAACAGAGAGTGAAAAATTTTAAGTGTTATTCACATATCTCCAACTGCTGTTTTGTCACATTTTCTGAATCTCTACTTAAAGGCAAACAAACTGCTGAGTGGAAAATATTTCTTGCCGTAGTTGAGAATTGTGATTAAATGGGCAATCTTTTCTTGTTGTCATTTCGTCTGGCTTGGGGACTTTCTACTGCTACCGCCTGTGGGAGAGAGCTGTTCTTTTATCTAGAATGTCTAGAATTTTTCCTTTTCCCTGCCTGTACCACTTCCTACCCAAATTGCTACAATATGTAGTTTATATAGTGTCTTTCAAATACCTGTTGTTGATGTTGTTGTTATTATTGGAGAGAATCTCAGGTACAAACCCCAGAAAGAGGTGGTAAAACTCAGTGTTCTGTTACGTGTTTGCGGCCAGGGGATGCTTAAGCGTCTCACTGTGACACAGGTTCAACGCATTATCAGTATGTTCTATGCAGCATTTCATTCTTTCTCATGTACCACATTACCTCTGTTATCCCTCACCCTGAGCATCACTGCCCTTCCTCCTAGCTCTTACTGCTTAATGAGTTTCTCACTAAGTTGGCTCCTAGGTACACAGTCCTTTTTTTTCCTGGGTCTCACGTTTACCCCCAATCTCATGTCTGTGTTAGTTTCCAGGGCTGTCGACTGCAGACATTTATTTTCTCACAATTCTGTAGATGAAAAGTTCAAGGTCAAAGTGTCTACAGGTTTGGTTTCTTCTCAGACTTCTCTCCTTGTCTTGCAGGTGGCCACCTTCTCTCACTGTTTCTCACTGCCTTCCCTCTGTGTGTCAAATGTCCTCATCTCTTCTTAAAAGGCTGCTGGCCATATTGGATTAGGAACCATCCTAATGACCCTGTTTTAACTTAATTATCTCTGTCAAGGCCCTGTCTCCAGATACACTTACATTCCAAGGTACTGGGAATTAGGCTACAACATATGAATTTTGGGGGCACACAGTTCTGCTCATGACAATGTCTTTATTGTCATAGTCAACAGATTGCCAATTTCTTCTAAAGAGACTTACCAGGCAGTCCATAGCTGTGTCTCCAGGGGATGCTACACGTGACAGTATGCTGTTTGTCTGCACACCTACTCTTTCCCATTTTCTCCTAAACCCCTAGATTACATAAAAAGATCCTAGTCTTCACAGCTTTACCCTCCACTTCCATCAGCCCACTGGGTTGGCAAGGAATTTCCTCTGGCGTGCAGATTAGCTTGTTAAAAGTTCTGATTTACCTTATGTGCCCTGTTCTGCTACGGTCTTATTGCTTTAGCGTCCTTAGAGTCCTGCGTGTGTAGTGGATCACATCTTATACAAGCCACAACCTCCCTGACCCCCTCCTTTAGGAAAAGAGAGGCAGTGAGCTGAGCAAGTAACTAAGTTATATCTTAGCATGACATCCATTGATGGAAGAAATTCTGTATTTTATTGTAATAGAAAAAGTATCTTAAGCAGTAACATAATTTGAATACCATATGGGACATAAGGACTTCATTTACTTTCTAAAATTATTTACATGAAACCTTTTATTCTAAAATATTTCAACAGATTTTAGGATGTCCATTGTTTAAGAGGTCAGATTGCAGACCTTACCTCTGTAAGGGAAAATATTTCCAGAAAATTGTCAGACTAAGGGGACTCTCTTAGAGCCTTAGCAGCCGTAGTTTGATGCCGCTGGCATTGCTGGGCCGGGCCGCTGCGACCAGCCGGTCTCTCTGGCTTCGGTGTTTGCCTTCTCTAGTTTCCTCTGCTCATGTTATCGGAGTTGTCTGCTGGGCTGACCAGCCACATCTGATCTCTCCTCACTCATGTCATATCAGCATTCAGCTTTGGTCATTTCTACCCAACAGATGTAACTTTAGAGTCTTAGTATAGGTGATACAGTTCAAATCATCTTAATGTAAATTTTTCATGAGGGCTGTGGTAGATGGTCTCAGGGTGATTAAAAAAGAACTAGAGTTACAGCTACTAAAAAAGGGTAAAACATTATTTCTTATAAAATAATCAGACCCGTAGGCAGTGCAATATCACCAGATACCAACTCTAATGGCTTTATTGTAGATGGATCCCGATCTAGGGGTAGGGAATGGCACAGGAGACGAGATTGTGTAATATCATCTTCATATTTAGAGAAAAACGCTTTCAACAAAAAGGAACTAAGAAAATGAGGAAGATTAGTATTTTGTCTTTTAAAAATAGAATCCATGAGTAGAGAGCACTACAGTTGTCAGGAAAACCACTACCCTGGATGGAACTGCCTTCACTGCCCGAGAAACTCACTGCTGTCAGAGGGCGCACAGCTTAATCTTGCCTGCTTGGCAGAGGCTCCCAACTGTCTTCAGTGAACAGAGCCTGGCATCAGACCCAAAGCCGTCCTTCCTCCAGAGAGTGGGTGATGGGTCCAATGAACTGCGTGCCCTGAGCACTTGCGAAAGGCAATGGCAGACCCATGGGGGCTCCAGTAGCCCCGCCTCCCCTGACCCCTGAGTCAGTCTTGTCTGCTGGCTGGTGACGCCCAGCGAGCTAGCTCCTCCCTGCCTCTCTCAGGGTGTGTCATGTGCTCCTGCCTTGTGCTGGCACAGCTACAGCCCAAGGCCCCTTCTACAGCTTGTCATTCTAACAGATTTCCCTTCTGGGTCTATGCAAATTGCCATTTTTGTTTGAAGGCACCACTGGTTAACATTGATGTTGCAGTGATAACAGTCCCCACCACAGTGATATGCTGCATCCTTGGATGCCTGGCATGGTTGCCATTGAATCGCCACCTTGGCATCACGAAGTACTCTTAGTGGCGGATTTTACAGGCCAGAACAGGTACAGTATGTCCAGGTCTCTAAGAACAGCCCCTTGGTTGGCAAGTGAACAGCCAAGAGCTGAATTCTGGTAGTCTGGTTCCAGAGTCTGTGCTACACTGCCTCTCTTCTGCTCACCACTTTTTTGTATTAATCTTATCCCATACTGCAGTTTTTGAAGACAGTCATATTTAAAAGTTTAGTATTGCCAGTATGTATTGGTCACTTATAGATTTTAAAATTACTCTGACTCCCTATGGTTGTTTTAAATTTCAATCAGTCATTCTTTTACTTAATAAGTACTTAAGATTTCTTGTGTGGCTGTTGTGTCCTGGCACTATGCCAGGTGCTCTGTTCAGTAAGAATCTCAGCAGACAAGGTCCCTGTCCCCTTGGAGCTTACTGGATAATGGAAGTCCCAGATAACACAGACCTATGTGTAATCCAAAGTTGTGATCAGGGTTACAAAGGAAAAGAGAAGTGTGCTACAAGAGAGAAAATAGCAAGAGGCTCATCTAGTTCGGGAAAGGGGGTGGGGAAAACTTCCCATAGGCAGCACCGGCTGTCGGATTGTCAGGTTTGCAGGAGCCGGGAGCTGAGGACAGCACAGTGCGCTGTAGAGCCTCATGTTGCTGGCAGAACAGTAGTCTAGGTCTCAGTGTAAACAGCCCTGGTACAGAACATCACAAAGTTCTGGATAAAAGCATTTTAGAATATTTTTAAATATATGGCTGAGTTAGTGGGAGAAGAAGGAAAAAATTTAGAAGTCAGAAATTCCATGAAAAGCTGAATCCTGAGATTTAAGTGAATTCTAAAACTGTATTTGTTCTTTGGGCATTTGCCAGCCCTTGGTGGCCTAGATCTTGGGCTTTAAGAGGCCTCATTCAGGAGACAGAGACAACACTAGGACCTGTAAGTGGCTTCTCTGTCAGGTGAATGGGGGAAGCCCATCCCTCCATGGTGGTCATTGCTTTCCAGCTTTGGTGCTGGAGTGAGAGGGAGGCATGTATGTCGGTTACCTTCTTTTATGTGAAAATATACTTCATGGTAAAAAGAAAGATATAAAAACCCTGAGAACAGAGAAAATATTAGGCCAGAGAGCCCTCAGGCGGAGAGGCGGCTGGTGGTCTCGGGGAGCTGACTGCTCAGCAAGGCCGGGGAGGAAGTGGGTGCCACATTCTTGTCCAAGTTCACAGGCCTCGCTTAGGATCTGTTCTTTTATCTTAAGTACAGTGCAAGTCTTTTGAAGGGTTTTCTAAGATTATCTGACTTCCATGAGAAATAATAGATTGAGAAAATATAAAAATAGAGAGCCACTCTAAAGATAGTACAGTAAAGGCAATAAAATTTAAAGTGATATAAAAATATTGTTATGTAGCTGAATTCATCTTCAAATAAGCCAGTGTGTAATGATAATGCAAATTTACCTTTTACAGGTGATATCCATTTTATAGTAAATTTTATTGAAAGAAAAATCTGTTAAGTAGTAGAATTTAATTGCAATAAATACATTTAAATTTACATCCCTGGGATGCAAAAGCTGAGTGTGTTTGCAAATAAAGGATAATATTCTGGGAAAGACACTGTGGCAGAGATTGCCTAATAATTCACCAAAACTAGTTTCTTTTCTTCCTCCTAGACTACATTTCCCAGACTCCTTTGCAGTTAAGTATAGTCATATGACTGAGTTCCGGCAGGGGAATGAAAGTAAAAGTGATATGCATTTCTTTGTTTATTCAGGCTGTTTTTTGTGTTTTGTTTTGTTTTTTTAATTTTCCCATATACCTTCCACGCACTCTATCTCTTACACTATCTGGGTATTGGCATCCAAAGTGACCTTGCAAACAACATGTTGAAAATGATAGAATCTTCGTCACTCTGAGTTCTAAATGACAGCATAGTTCAGAAACCCCCAACTCCATCCTCTTGCCAGCTGAACTTCCTATGAACCAAAAATAAACTTATATTATTTTAAATCACCAGTATTCTGTGATTTAACTATTTCAGCAGCCAGCATCACATTAAAAGATATAAATTTACTTTCAAGATGATACCAAGGACCTAATTTCATTCTCATTCATTTCCTTCCTCACCTTTGTTTTATATATTGAATACATTTGCTGCCATATGTGACCAGGCAATTGGAGTAGATTAGCATGTTAGGAGATTTGTAGAGGGAGTGAGGGCATTTGATATGCTTGAGGTATGAGAGGGGTTGAAGGATCTAATTGCTTCCTATCCTCCAAGATAATACTCCTTCTATTTGGCCCAGTAATTCATTTCAAAGATTTCTACTCCTGCAGCTATTTATTCCCACCTGCTAATTGCACCTTCATTGCAAAACAGAGTTGATGAAGACCTTGGTCACCTCTCCCTTCTTGCCTAGCTTAACATTCACATATAATTAAATTTGCACACTGGGATACAAAATAGTCATCAAATCAACACTGAGAAATATCTTTTCTTCTTTTATACATCCAGTAATAGATGTGACAGGGTTTCACATGGCGAATACTTTTGGGAGAGAGAGAAATGTGTCAGAAGATGTGAATATCTCTGGTGAGCACGTTGAAACTAGAACAACCTCATCTAAATCTTTGGCCAACTGAATGGCCAGTGAGACAGACTCTTTCACTGTTATTACTTATTTACCAGGCTGTTTTTCATGCTACGCCTTATGACTCCTCTTGAGAGAAAGTAGGAAGTAAATTTAGTTTTTCTTAAAACATTGGGGATTGAAAAAGGGTGAACCTTACCATGGTTTCCTAGCAAAGACCTTTCATTGTAAAAAGTGAGATTATTCCTTTAGAAACTGTATAAATTACACAAGGGAATTATCACCAAGAATATGTTTTGGGCAAATAGATGCCAAATGTCTATCTCACTAGATGATTACTATTCTAAATATTTTTCCATTAGCTAGTTTCAGCTCAGGAAATAGGCCCTTAATGGCCTGAGCAACCAGGAAATGAGCGATATATTTATAGATTCCACCGGTGAATTTGAAATAAAACTTCTTGCCTATTAAAAATTCTGATTGCAATACTCAATGTAAATGCTTTTTTTAAAGTGCTTTTTTAAATGTTGCCTCTTCTTCTCCTATGCCAACCCTTTTGAAGGCTGGATATTCTCAAAAAGGAGAATAAGTAACCTAAAATCATATCTTGAGGACAGCCTGATTTTATATTAAGTGTCGGGTGTCATGTTAGCATTGACCCTGGGTCACATGTTTCAGTTGTAGAGAATCATCCATCTCCGTTTTGAGATTTTACAGCAGTCTGAACCATGGACGGCTCTGATGGCCCCGTTCAGGTTCTAGAACTTCTCCAGTCTAAAAGGTGCTGCAGGAAGTTTATTTCCACTTTCTTTAGACCTAGGTGCTCTGTGGAAGACTGGGAGCGACGGTGTCCTATACACTGCCGGAGGCAGCACAGGCCTTGGCATCCATTAGGACCCTGGCTTAAGAGTCAAGAGAGCTGAGTCATCTTAACTGCACTACTGAACAGCGCTCTCTAGGGCCTTGGACATGAGCAGTTGAGTTAGAGGACTCCAGAGGGCCTATCCATCTCTTACTTCATGTGACTCTAAATGCCACCTGTAATTTCATATAATCTTTAAATTTTATTTTTCCATTTGTTTACATTCAATATGAGTTTGTATTGGTTTCAGGTACACAGCATAGTGATTAGACAGTCATATACTTTACAAAGTGTTTCCCCTGATATTTCCAGTGACCACCTGGCATCATTCAGAGTTGTTACAATATTATCGACTATATTCCCTGTGCTGTAATTTATATCCCCGTTATAGAATCTTAAAGTAAGCATTCCTTTCCCTTCTATGGGCCTTGTTTTCTGAACCTGTTAAACAAAAAGATACAGGCTCTTGAGAAAGAAGGGCTTTTAAAAGCTGTAAAAACAAAGGCTCAAATGAAAAACATTTTAAAACAGACTAGAATAAAAAGGTATTTGTGTTTTTAGGGGAAACAAAAAATTTACACATTTATTTTTATTATGTGTGGAAATGTCTTTCATTTTCTTCCTATGGCCTGTTGATAAAGTCTGGGTTCCTTGAGTGTGTGTCATTCTGGTACCCTAATGTTTAGTGCTCTGTTCTGCACTAACTGCACACTAACGGCATGTTCTCTTGAATTTTACTGAAATATGATTTGAAAAAGTGAAGTTGCATCAACCACCTTTTCCTGTTTGAATTGTTTTTAAACCTATTTTTACTGATGAATTGATTGATGTTCATGACATGACCCATCTTTGTTTTTACTAACAGAGCATAGCACTCATTAAGTGGCCAGTTTAAGTGGAAAATTAATTTGTGTTCTTAATTTAAAATAATATGTAGTCCTATTTCCATCCAAATGCTTTCAGATTAACTGAATAATTTTGCATTGGAATACTTGGACAGATTTAAAATACAACTTAAAACATACAGAATCAGCCAAAGGTCAACTACCATGTTTTCTCTTACTGAATCTACCTTTTATTTCTGTTTTACTTATTACATTTCTAAATTTATACCTTTAAATTTAAAAGCTCAGGATAAACCATAAGAAAAACTTTCCAAATATAAGAGTTTCAAATAGACGCAACACACACTTCTTCCCACCCCAAACCCCACCAAGTCCAGTTAATCCAGTGGTACAACACACCGACCCAAGGCCCGGGGTTCCTGTCCACACTGCCGAGGGGGCTCTGTCTGCCACTGTCACCTGCTTTCACGGGTCTCCCCTAGACCTGAAACACTAACTGTTCAGAGCTGCAAGCTACACTACTTCTCTAGTCCTGTTCTCTGTGGGTTCCCAGGACTGAAATCAGAACTTCTGAGGCTCTGGCTTGTCACACCCTGCCACACCCCACCAAAGGGATTACTTTTCTTCCTCTTGGCTGTGTTTCTTCTTCCTTCTAAGGTCTCTTTTTCTCTTTCATCTTCCCTTCATTTTAAAACAATGTGAATTAGTTCTTTTTCAGTTGCTCAAGCACCACATTTTGTTTTTTTCATCTGTAAACCAGTAGCCAGATGAACATCTCTAAGGGCCATGTAATGCTCTATGAACCCACGGTGTTTTGTATTTGTGAATAAATGTAATTGTCATCTTTTGATAAGTTCATTAATAAATTATGAATTAGAAATCTAGAAGGGATGACTTTATTCTCTCAGATTTGGTTCTTGGGGACCTATGAATTAAACTTGACAGAAGGGAAGATTAACAGTAGAAAAGGCAATTTTTTTATTGATGTTAATATTTTTACATAAATGGAGACTTCATAGAATGGAAGTGAAAACCCAAAAAGGCAATTAGAGCTGGGGACTTATGTATCATTTTAACAAAGGGCAGTAAGTTGTCGAAAGGTGACTAAAAGGAGAAGGCGCTTGGGGCTGCTGGAGTGTCAAGTCTGGGAAGGTGACTGGGAAATGGATGGGGGAGTAATGGTAGATAGGGGTTGTAGAGGGGGTACCTTCCCAAATGGAAATTGCTTTTACAAAGGAGAAGTTTATGCCCTGCTTTGGGCAGAAAGCAAGAGCAGAGAACTCCTCCAATGTCTGCTGCTTCTCAGTTGCCTTTAGCTCAAAAGAATCCTTCTGTCAAAGTGGCATATTTTGCGTTGGCGTGTTCTGATCCCCTTCAGAAACATAAGAATGTGAAACCCTTTTAACCCTCTTGTCTCTCAGATTCATGGATGCTACTTTATAAAACTGATTGATGAAGTCAAATAAAATATATTCTAGCATATAAATAATTAACTCTTTCAATAGTACAAATGTTCCTGTACATCCTCATGCCTCCTGACCATCCAGAGTACGATCGTACATGTGTAAGGCAACATTAAAAAAAGGCAAATGTATGTTCTTCTTGTTTCCATATGTTGATTATCAAACAAACATGATTTTAAGTTAATAAAACTGTTTTATTTTATTTTTGGAAAAAAGAAATGCACTCCCAGGGGTTAGCGAGCATGAAAAAAACTCACTACTCAAAGGTTTAATACTTATACACCAATACCTATAACGATGAGACACTGTTGGGCAGATTAAAATATATTATGCTCACCTTGTTAAAGATGGTGCTGCCCATGTGGAAGCCCGTTGCCCAGGTGATATTAATGTGTGTTGGGGGCGGGCTGTGGGCAGGCAGGATTCTTGTAGCCTGGGGCTTGGTTTTAGAACTAAGCCTTTCCCACCCTTTTTGATGTGGCGTGGTGCAATCCCATCATGCCTCAAATAAATGACTTTTTATTAGAGACTTCCCTAATTTGTGTATATATTGGATTAAAGGTTTTGATTTCTGCAACTATAAAGTGGGGCAGACCAGGAGCTTGCTCTCTCTGTTCCTGAGATTAGCATTACAGCATAGAGCAGGTTGGAGAGCAGAGTAAGGCCACGTGGAGAAGAGGAGAGGCAGCCAAGATGGTGGAGTGCTGAACGAGAAGCCAGTTAGTGCAGAGTTTGTGTAGAGAGAAAGAGATGGAGAACAAAGGAGAATGAGGCTAGTGAGCTAGAAACCTTTGATTCTAGGAAGCTCGGATAAGTCAGTAGCTTTGTGAGCACTGAATGAGAGGATTTTGGAGCCCAGTGTGTGTTTTTACTTGCCCGCCGGGTGCAAGCTAGGATTACAGATAATGGCTCACCAGTTTGTGGCTCTGTTGTTTCATTACCGTCTGTCCGAATCCAATGCAAACCTGCATGGGCCAGGCGGCTGTGATGGCCGTGGATACTGGCTTCACAGACACCAAAAGGTATTGCTCACCAACTGATTTGTGATTTTATAATTTTAAGAATATTTAATATCAAAACATCAAGTTGTATACCTTGAATATATACAGTTTCTGTCAGTTACATATCAATAAAACTAAAAAACAAAAAGAATATTTAAATGTTCTGGTTGTCACACTTGAAACCATGTTAGTTTAAAGTAAAAAATAACCAGAAAAAAATAAGTGTTCTAATTGTAATCTATGAGGCCAAGACCTCGTCAAAGTAAAAAGAGTTCACAGATATTAATGACTCATTTAGTGATAATTTTCAGTAGGATCTGAGACAATATCAGCAGCATCTGAAAACAAACTATTTTTAAAAATCTAATGGCTAGAGGTCAATTTGGGATTTTTTTTTAAACCTCCCCATAATTTTAAGTTACTATATATCCATGGTTTTCAACTCAGGGCAGTTTTGCTCCCAGGGGTCATTTGGCAATGTCTGGAAAATTCTAGGTTGTCACAATGTTAAGGGATAGATATTACTAGTATCTATCATGCAGAGGCCAGTGATGGTGCAAAATATCTTTAAATACATAGGACAGCTCCCTACAAAAATAAAATTACTCATCTCAAAATGTTAATAGTGCCAAGGTTGAGAAACTTTTCTATTTTTGACTCTCTAACTCAATGAAAAGAGTTCTAGAATTTGTAGTGTCTACTCAAGTTTAATTCTGGTAGGTCTCGAGAACAAAATGAAAGCCATTAAAACTTTTTATCTTAACCATGTGTATCATTACAGACTCTTGTTTATATTTGGCCTTTTATTCTGTCAACCAGATTTTCACAATGGATTCTTGAGTTTGGTCTGGGCAGTTTAACCACTATGGGAAAACAAACAAGAGAAAGCACTAAAAAGAGCCTCTGCTGGTATTGTGTCTGAATGAGCAGGTTTACAAATTGATTCTTCCATAGATAATAGTTCTCATCCACATAATGCTTCAAAGTGGACTCATGGACTGTTAAGCCAGAACTGAACCAGTCATTCAGTCCTGTGTTGTTTTAAAATAAAATAAGAAGCTGCCTCAGTACAGTGACTGGCTGCAGAACCAGCACAAGGCGTGATTACAACCCAAGCAGTGGAACTTTCTTCGTGAAGATAAGATATTTCTCACACTTCCAGGTTCTTTTCCGGGGCTCATTTGTTAAAGCTGGCCCTCACTTTGCAGTAAGCTTTGCTAAGTGTGGACTTTAGGTAAACTCAGGGAGGAATTGGCATGTGAATAGGGGATTGGCAGTTTCAATACTAGACCATTTACCAACTTGCGACATTGTAAAGCCAGCAGCCAGGGCCAGGGCCACCATCAGAGCAGCCCAGTCCATGCAGGTTCACATTGGATTCGGACAGTCGGTAAAGAAACAGCGGAGCCAAAATCTGAGGGGCCATAGTCTTTAATTCTAGCTTGCACCCGGCGGGCAAGTAAAAAATACACACTGGGCTCCAAAAGCCAGTCACATTCAGTGCTCACAAAGCTACTGACTTATCCGAGTTTCCTAGAATCAAAGGTTTCTAGCTCACCAGACTTATTCACCTCTGTTCCCCATCTCCTTCCTTATCCCAGATACAAACTCTACACAAACTGGCATCTCACTCAGCACTCCGCCATCTTGGCTGCTTCTCCTGGCCTCCTCCACGTGGCCTTTCTCTGCTCTCCTCTGCTCTCTCTTCTAATGATAATCTCAGGAACCAAGAGCAAGCCCCCGTCCTACCCCTATTTTATAGTGTAGATTCAAAACCTTTAATCCAATATACAAAACAGGGAAGTCTCTAATACAAAGTCACTTCTCTGAGGCATGATTGGATTGTACCACCCCACATCAAAAAGGGTGGGAAAGGCTTAATCCCAAAACCAAGCCCCAGGTTACAACAATCCTGCCTGCCCCCAACACACATTAATATCACCTGGGCGACGGCCTCCTTGTGTCATCTTTAACAAAGTGAGCATAATACATTTTATCTGCCCAACAGACATGATATTTAAAATGAGGAAGAGGAGAGATGAAAGCTTGGGTGGGGAATTTTCCTTGAGTCCTCAAAATAATAGACCTGTATTCCACTTCCTATCTTTTCTTCCTCACAACAGTGAAATTCTACAGTAATTTTCCTTTCAGTTACTTGCCTTTTTCCTTTTTAAAAAATTTCCATTATTATACCTAATAAATTAAACAGCCTCCCTCCTCTTTGCTCATTGAGTTGATATAGTAATATCTGTAAAAAGAGTTATTGCACAATATTGACATTAAAGAACAAATTTTTCAGGGATCTAGTAGTTTAAGCAAAGTCATGAAGCTGTAGCTTTTCTAATTTCATGTTACATTAAGTAAAAAAAATAAATTAAGTACAAACCAGGGTTCTGGCATACCTTGAAACTAGGGATTTGGGGAAAATAACTATTGGAGAAAGAGAGCTGTAGAGGTCACTGTTAGTAGCAGTAATTGGAGTATCCTGATCTGATTTAATTTGAAATATGCAAAATAGGCTGTAATGATCACTATTTAAATACCAGTGTGCTAAAGTACCACCTCATGTGGTAGTAGTGGAAAACAAAACGTTCAACCACTACTGCAAAAGTCATTAAACTTCTCTTACAGCCTGGTTAACAAGTTATTGCTTTTCCCTTTTTGCTTTTCAAATGCAATTTCCTAATTTTACATTCAGTTTTTCTTTCTTCTGAAAACCTGCTAATTTTATGTATAGTACTTTAGACCTACAGAAGGGAATGTTGCTTAGCAACCACCAAAATAACTAATAAACCTATATTCAGAAAAAGCTTGAAGGACTTATTTATTTTAAATTTATATATTTCCTCCTTTTTTCCCAAAAAATTTTATTTATTTATTTCAGAGAGAGAATAAGGGAGGGGGAGAGGGAGAGAGAAATATTGATTTGTTATTCCACTTATTTATGCATTCGTTGGTTGATTTTTATATGTGCCCTCATCCAGGATCAAACCTGCAACTTTGTCATATCAGGACAATGCTCTAACCCAGTGGTCCCCAACCCCCAGTCCGCAGACTGGTACCGGTCTGTGGGCCATTTGGTACCAGTCCGCAGAGAAAGAATAAATAACTTACATTATTTCCGTTTTATTTATATTTAAGTCTGAACGATGTTTTATTTTTTTTAAATGACCAGATTCCCTCTGTTACATCCGTCTAAGACTCACTCTTGACACTTGTCTTGGTCACGTGATACATTTATCCATCCCACCCTAAAGGCCGGTCCGTGAAAATATTTTCTGACATTAAACCGGTCCGTGGCCCAAAAAAGGTTGGGGACCACTGCTCTAACCATCTCAGCTGCCTAGGCAGGGCATATATATTTCTTTATTGACCGTTAAAACCAAGAGGAAGTTGTTTCACTTTGAATTTATTCTAATTTCTGAATTTTAAGAGTTCATACATGTGCTATTTGTGGTAAAAAAAAACAAAAACAAACCAGAAATGAAAAAACTGTATATTTAATGTGAATGTCTCTTTTACCTTATTATCTTTGTAGTAACATTGCTTTGTATTCAGCATTTGCTTTATTTTTTTCTAACACCATACCCTGTCAATGACAGGTACTGGGTAAGGACATGTTTTCTGATTCATTGAATACAGAATTCTACATTATTGCTTTTCAATGCCAAGAAGCTGTTTTCTTTAGAGGAAATAGATTTAGGAGAGGGAAATACTTAGAGATTAAAATGAAATGTTTGGCCTGACCAGGCGGTGGCGCAGTGGATAGAGCGTTGGACTGGGATGCGGAGGACCCAGGTTCGAGACCCCGAGGTCTCCAGCTTGAGTGTGGGCTCATCTGGTTTGAGCAAAGCTAGGACCTAAAGTCACTGGCTTGAGCAAGGGGTTACTCTGTCTGCTGTAGCCCCATGGTCAAGGCATATATGAGAAAGCAAGCAATGAACAACTAAGGTATCGCAACGAAAAACTGATTGATGCTTCTCATCTCTCTCCGTTCCTGTCTGTCTGTCTGTCTGTCCTTATCTATCCCTCTCTCTGACTCTCTATCTCTGAAAAAAAAAAAAAAAAAAAAAGGAAATGTTTGATATTTATCTGTAAAGGTTTTATTTTTTGGTTACTGACCCAGAAGTCTATGAGAAGTCATCTCAGATAAGGGCTCTGGGGTAGGAAGTGGTGCTGTGGACATTGTAGTGTCCTACCAGACTCCTGTCACTCGCTCTCAGCCTGTTCCCTGGTTGGAGGTTTCAGCCTTCCTGCTACCACATAGGAGGCTTTATTATTATCTAATCTCAGACCCATTTTCTTCATTGTGCTTCTGTTCAGTTGCCCTGGGGCAAAGAAAAACTACCTGTAATTTGCTTACTGCTCTCTCAGTATTCTGTAGTGTTGTAAAGTTAAAGACCACTTCTCCAAATATATTAATAATAAAAAGAGCAGGAGCAGCTTGTGTGATTAAGTGGTAAGGAATGAAATATTATCAGTAAGATGTTATCCTAACATTTTTAAAAAAAATACTTTCTAAAGCAACATTGAATTACTGATAGCTGTAATACCATACTAGAACAATTACCTACAATTGACTAATATAGGACTTACCATATTTTTCGCTCCATAAGACTCACTTTTCCCCCCCAAAAGTTGAGGGGAAAATGCCCGTGCATCTTATGGAGCAAAAAATAACAGTATTTTATTAAATATTTTAACTCACCATTTGGTTCAGAATATTTTTTTTCTTATTTTCCTCCTTAAAACCCTAGGTGTGTCTTATGGAGTGAAAAATACGGTATGTGTAAACTTTGATCTGTGAGACCATCTGTGTTCATTTATATTGCCAATCCTTGTATAAAGAGATTAACGTAAAGTAACTGGAGTTAAGTTTGAAGATGTATACTTAGTAAGTTTTATGAAGATAGTATGTGCCAAATAATCATATAGTTTAATTTTTATTTATTTTTTACAGAGACAGAGAGTGAGTCAGAGAGAGGGATAGACAGAGACAGACAGGAACAGAGAGAGATGAGAAGCATCAATCATTAGTTTTTCATTGCGCGTTGCAACACCTTAGTTTTTCATTGGTTGCTTTCTCATATGTGCCTTGACCACGGGCTTCAGCAGACTGAGTAACCCCTTGCTGGAGCCAGCGACCTTGGGTTCAAGCTGGTGGGCTTTTCCTCAAGCCAAATGAGCCTGCACTCAAGCTGGCGACCTCGGGGTCTTGAACCTGGATCCTCTGTATCCCAGTCCGATGCTCTATCCACTGCGCCACTGCCTGGTCAGCCTAATCATATAGTTTAGAACACAAATAATTCTTTAAGAGAGGTGTGTATGAGAGAGAGAGAGAGAGAGAGAGAGAGAGAGAGAGAGAGAGAATCAGGGGAAGAATGGAGAGAAGGAAAAGAAAAAAATGTTGTGGTTGAAGTTTTAACTCTTTGAATATTAACATATTAGTATTAAGACCATTTTACTGTTCAGTTTCTCCAGGGCAGAAAGAAATGCAGATTGTTGATAGTGAGTAAAAGGGTGAATGAAGGCCACTAGTTACGCATGCTTCAGTTTGTGTTTCAAGTGCACACGAGACATTTTATTCTTTATAAAGTTTAAATAGAACTTTTTGCTTAAAATTGAAGTTTATTTAGCCAGCCTTAAGAGCCAGTTTTTCAGTAACATTTGTGTAGGAAGCTTTCCTGTATACATGAGAACAGAAAACTTAAAGTGTAGAGAAAACATTTGATAACAAATTTTCAAATGCTGAAACTTTAATCTACTTTAGCTTTTAATTTTAACTTACATTGGCTAGTCATTGGACAAAGGTAATTACAGATAATATCCACCAACTAGTCATTAATTAGGGTTTTTCTTTTGTTCATTGTTTTTGTACTCTTTGGAATAAAGATACCAGTAAGTAGTGAAGTGTCAAAGAACTACTTGGCCATTAAGAGAAACAAAAGGAATTATTATTTACAAAAATTAAAATTCTCCATGAATTTTTATAAATATTTAATACATATTTTATTCAATTTTACTATCTACTTATATAAGATTGCTAATATATATAAATATGACCCTACTCTAAGCTTTTTGTTTTACCATTGAAAGGGTTCAAACAAACCTCCCCAAAATAGACCACTTTGGCATGTGATAGGTTGAGCTGAAGGCATTGAAGATCTAGCAGATTCAATAAAAACTTCTACCGCCCTGGCCGGTTGGCTCAGTGGTAGAGTATCAGCCTGGCATGCAGGGGTCCCGGATTTGATTCCCGGCCAGGGCACACAGGAGAAGTGCCCATCTGCTTCTCCACCCCTTCCCCTCTCCTTCCTCTCTGTCTCTCTCTTCCCCTCCCGCAGCCAAGGCTCCATTGGAGCAAAGTTGGCCCGGGCGCTGAGGATGGCTCTGTGGCCTCTGCCTCAGGCGCTAGATTGGCTCTGGTTGCAACAGAGCAACGCCCCAGATGGGCAGAGCATCGCCCCCTGATGGGCATGCCGGGTGGATCCCGCTTGGGTGCATGCGGGAGTCTGTCTGACTGCCTCCCCGTTTCCAACTTCAGAAAAATACAAAAAATAAAAAAATAAAATAAATAAAAACTTCTACCTCTTCTTTAACTACCTAAAGCAGGGGTCCCCAAACTATGGCCTGCGGGTTGCATGCGGCCCCTGAGGCCATTTATCCGGCCCCCACTGCACTTCCAGAAGGGGCACCTCTTTCATTGGTGGTCAGTGACACAAAGTGCAGCGTCACTCACGTACAGTACTACTTCTGGTGACGCGGAACGCACGCGTCATGGCTCTGGAAGCGCATCATATCACTTGTTACAGCTAGCAGTGACAAATATGGAACTGGACATTGACCATCTCATTAGACAAAAGCAGGCCCATAGTTCCTGTTGAAATACTGGTCAGTTTGTTGATTTAAATTTACTTGTTCTTTATTTTAAATATTGTATTTGTTCCCATTTTGTTTTTGTACTTTAAAATAAGATATGTGCAGTGTGCATAGGGATTTGTTCATAGTTTTTTTTTATAGTCTGGCCCTCCAACAGTCTGAGAGACAGTGAACTGCCCCCCTGTGTAAAGAGTTTGGGGACATCTGACCTAAAGGAATTTGAATAAGGGGCCTGCCCCAGAAAGAGAGTTATTTCCAGAGATAACTTTTTATCTGAATGATCTTTGTGTATGTCAGGACAGACTTCTAATGACCAAACCATCTCTTCTACCCTCCTGTGAATAACCCTTCTCCCCTTTGAAGCCCAGTCTGGGGTCCCATTTCTCAGCTCAGGATGTTATGTAAGCCTCCACTGCCCAATTTGCCCTCCAATCCCATATCTATGAGGCCCCTGTACATATATACCATATTTTTCACTACAAAAGACACACTTTTTTTTCCCCAAAAAGTGGAGAGGAAAATGCCCATGCGAAAAATATGGTATTTTATTAAATATTTTAACACACTATTTGGTTCAGATTTTTTTTTTTCTTATTTTCCTCCTTAAAACCCTAGGTGTGTCTTATGGTCAGGTGTGTCTTATGGAGCAAAAAATATGGTAATTAAATTTAGTTTTCTCCTGTCAGTCTGTTTTTTAATTCTATCAGCTCCAGTTCCATCTGTAACAGTGGAATCAATATAATTATTAGACCAACCAAAAGAATGATAGAGAATAAATTTTTGCTCCTTATGCCATCATTTTAATAATAGGTACATGTTGGTCATTGTAGTATTACAAATCATAATCTCACATTACATTTGTAAAGCCAGTAGCCACAGCCACCATCACAGCTGCCTAGCCCATGCAGGTTCGCATTGGATTCGGACAGACGGTAATGAAACAATGGAGCCAAGAACTGGTGGGCCATTACCTTTAATCCTAGCTTGCACCTGGCAGGCAAGTAAAATCACACACTGGGCTCCAAAATCCCCTCATTCAGTGCTCACAAAGCCACTGACTTATCCGAATTTCCTAGAATCAAAGTTTTCTAGTTCACCAGCCTTATTCACCTCTGTTCCCCATCTCCTTCTCCTTGCACAAACTCTGCACTAACTGGCTTCTCCTTCAGCACTCCACCATCTTGGCTGCCTCTCCTCTCCTCCATGTGGCCTTGGTCTGCTCTCCTCCCTGCTTTCTGCCCTCCTAGAACACAATCACTCTTCCCCCAGAATAATGTGATCTCTCTTCCTTTTAAAACCTTTTGGCGAGAAAGCCTTCCCCCAACACATATTAACATAATCACGCCCATCTCAAGCAAGAAGGGCAACTAATATCATCACCTGGACGACAGGCTTCCACGTGGGCAGCACCATCTTTAACAAAGTGAGCATAATATATTTTATCTGCCCAACAACATTGCATACTTCAAATTCTCCACAAATGCATGCTAAGTTGAAAGTAAAACAGTAGCTGTGTAGTAGTTTTGAACATTTAAAATTTATATTTAAAACCTGTATTGAAGATTTTAGTACAATAAGACAACATTAATAAGGAATGAGTAGCTAGCAATTTTAGAAATTGACAGCTGCTTGTTTAGCCTTTCATTCTTACATATCTTTGGTTAACCAATAAACAGGTCTTTTTTACCTAAACATCTGAAGGTTTTCTGAGATCCCAAATGGACATTTTATTTATTTATTTATTTATTTATTTATTTATTTGAGAGAGAGAGAGACAGAGAGACAGACAGGAAGGGAGAGAGATGAGAAGCATCAGCTTGTGGTTGCAGTACTTTAATAGTTCATTGATTGCTTTCTCATATGTGCCTTCGCCTGGGGCTCCAGCCAAGCCAGTGACCTCTTGCTCAAGCCAGCAATCTTTGGGCTCAAGCCAGTGACCTTGGGGTCATGTCTCTAATCCCATCTCAAACCAGTGACTCTGTGCTCAAGCTGGTGAGCCTGTGCAGCGACCTCAGGGTTTCGAACCTGGGTCCTCAGAATCCCAGGTCAATACTCTATCCACTGTGCCACTGCCTGGTCAGGCCCAGATGGACATTTTAAATAAGAAAGATGTATTACAGAATATGTATGTCCTTAGGTCTAAAGGTGGTCATCTTATTAGAATTTATGACTGAAGGCAAACCCATGGGCAGCTATTAGGCACCAATATTATCTCTTAAATTTGTACTTAATTTGAAGAATAATTAGAATATAAGGATTTTGGCTATTTAATAATCTTTATGATATTGGGGAGATATGCTGATACTCATGACCATTTTTAAACCTGAAATGACCACCTTTGGGGGTAATATTTTAAACTGAACATAAAAAATAAACTTATTGGCCCTGGCTGGTTGGCTCAGTGGTGGAGCGTCGGCCTGGTGTGTGGGGGACCCGGGTTCGATTCCCGGCCAGGGCACATAAGAGAGGCGTCCATTTGCTTCTCCACCCTCCCCTCCTTCCTCTCTGTCTCTCTCTTCCCCTCCCGCAGCCGAGGCTCCATTGGAGCAGGGATGGCCCGGGCGCTGGGGATGGCTCCTTGGCCTCTGCCCCAGGCGCTAGAGTGGCTCTGGTCACGGCAGAGTGGCGCCCTGGAGGGGCAGAGCATAGCCCCCTGGTGGGCAGAGCATCGCCCCTGGTGGATGTGCCGGGTGGATCCCGGTCAGGCGCATGCAGGAGTCTGTCTGACTCTCTCCCCGTTTCCAGCTTCAGAAAAATACAAAAAATAAAAATAAATAAATAAATAAATAAACTTATTGAAATGAATGAAACTAGAATGCTCTTGGGCATTGCTACCCCACCTACTATGATCACTGTTAAAAAATTAAGGCCTTTTTATTATTTGTCTATTAGTCTATTAAGCAATTTACTGTTGTTCTTAACGCAAACAAAACGCCAGTTCTGAACACCATGGCAACCACCATTGACAGAGCATTCTGGATGCTGCCTCCTTAGTCCTGAGATACTTTCCATTGTAGCAGTCTGCTCATATGTGCATTGCACTTGTCAGCAGTTTGCCTCTAGTCTTTTTTATTGTATTTGCAAATGCCTTATTAATAATACTGTTAGATGCAGTGTGAGTTTATAGTTCATATTTTCAATATATAAGGATATAATATTAAAGCAATATAATAAGAGAAGAGAAAGGCAGAGTTCAGCTTCAGACATTTAAAGCTATTTCAGGATCTCCAAATTCAATTCACTTTCTTCTCTCTTGCATCCAATTTATAATAAACCTGTTTTGGTGGGGAAAAGAAAAACAAAACCTTTGTAATCAATCACACATTTCAGTTTAATCATGGCTCTGATTTCCTACTAGTGGTATGACCTTGATCTGAAACTCTTAGGGCCATGATTTTCTCTTCTGTAAAATGCAGATGATAAGACCAGCTTCACAATATTGTAAAAAAAAAAAAGAGATAATGTAGTTAAACCTCCTCCCCAGCACAGTAGATGTTAAACTGTGTTACTTCTGTCCTCCTTCCCCTCCACCCCTCATTAAACTCACTTGATATCCTTGAAATGCTGTGGATTACAGTTTTATAGGTCAGTTCTAAGCCTCCAGATAAACTGCTACTGTTCACCATTGCCTAGGATATTTCCTTGACTCTAAAATACAAATGAACAGTGGAAAATTTTATTATAATATAGTTATAAAAAAAGGATTACGTATTTCACATGATAACCCATAGTAACTGTTGATCAGGTTACAACAGATGAATATCATTATACAACAAATGCTCTCTTTGTTCTCTGTTCTTGACACAATGGCTCAATTTTAATAAGAGGTAATTGATTAAACTGTTTGCATTGTAGTCAGGAAACTGGAGAGGGCAGCTAAACTAAGGAGACCCCCTCCCCAACAACTCTCTCTCTCTCTCTCTCTCTCCCTCCCTCTCTCTCTCTTTGTCAGCCTTTCCCCTGCTCTAACCCATCTCAATTATTTCTAATAAAGCCAGATCTGGAGAGATTTCATTGATTAGGGAAATTGATAGAGGCTTGGAGTTGTGATTTCTTTTACTTCTCCCTCCTGGGTGTTTAAGAACTGGACAGGGCAATAGGAAGTGGAGGCTTTGACCATGTTCTTGTCCACTGAGAACACCCCTCCACCTTGTCTCTAAAGGCTACTACAGTTCCTTCTTCTCTTGGCTTTCGGCAGATGATCCCACCCCTCTAGACAACATTTTCATACTGATGATAACGGCAACTAACATTAATCAAATGCTTTATAGAAACAGGGAGCTTACTGAGGGCTTTTACATGCATTATCTTCTTACTCCTCATAATAATAACAGTGCTTTTATTTTCTCATTTTATGAATGAGAAAACCAAGGGTGAGGCAGCTTAACTAATTTGCTCGTGGTCAGACAGCTAGCATATGGCAGTCAAGTATCCAGCCAGGTTATTCTGAACTCTGGAGCCCATGTGTGGACTATTATACCACATGTCCGTCCTCTGAGGAGAGAGATGGAGGCTAGAAAGGCAGAAACCCTGTAGTCTGTAATGACTGCCCTTGGCTTACACTCAGTATATTCCAAATTTGTTGACCTGATATTTGAAACCCACCACAGGCTGATTCGAATCTTCCTTTGAAACCTTACCTCCTACTGTAGCCAACATTAATTCATCATTCTGGACAGGCTAAGTTAACTCGCCCTGTAAAAAATTGTTCCACTTTGCCTGTCCAAACCTAGCCTACCTTTTCCATGCAGACTTTCCCATCTGCAGAGAGTCTCCATTCTGCTACATCATCGTATTGCTCCGTGTGCATTCCTTGGCAGACAGTGTACTGTGTTGTGTAAGCTGTGTGTGTGGAGGAGATATCAGTATTTCAGAAGCAGTAGAGTTTGACATACTCTGATTCTCGGTATATGTTTACTTTCTCATCTCTGGTGAGCACTTGGAGCTGGACACACCTGTTTTTGAATTCTATCAGCTTCATTTCTAGCTGTAAGAATGGAATCAGATCACTAAACTCTTGCACGCTTCAGTTACCACATCCATAAAACGGATAATTATAGTGCTAGCTCATTTACTTATTGTGAAGATTCAATGAGATGCTATGTCTAGGACAGGGGTCTCAAACTCGTGGCCCGCGGGCCGCATGCGGCCCGCCAAACAATTTTGTGCAGCCCGCAGACTAATCCACGAAGTTCAAAATATTTTGGATAAAATTAAGTAAGCCTAGGGGCCTACTTGTATTTTTCATTTCTCTAGCATCCTAGCTAGATATTAGCTTAGTTAACAGCAGTTGTGATGCGAACTACAGTTTCTGGTCGTTTTGTGACACTGAGTAAACTGCATGTACGATTGTGCTTGTTGTACTGATTTATTTTTGTTTTCAACTGCAGTGAGAAAAGTGTTGCGTAACAGTTACCTTTTGTAGACCTAGTGCGGCCCGCCGAATGGCTGTGATCTTGCTCTGCAGCCCACATGCTGAGTTGAGTTTGAGACCCCTGGTCTAGGACATAGTGAATGCTTACTAAATATTCTTGTTATTATAAAAGAATTTTTAGTATATATTGTCATTACTATGTTACTATATTACAAACTTGAAATCACCCCTCATATACATAATAGACATTTAGTAAATGCTATCAGTTATTTTATTTTTTTTTAAATTTTTAAAAATATTTTTTTAATTTTTTTTATTTTTCTGAAGTGAGAAGCAGGGAGGCAGAGAGACAGACTCCCGCATGCACCCGACCAGGATCCACCCGGCATGCCCATCTGGAGCATTGCTCTGTTCCAACTGGAGCCATTCTAGTGCCTGAGGCAGAGGCCACATAGCCATCCTCAGTGCCCGGGCCAGCTTTGCTCCAGTAGAGCCTTGGCTGTGGGAGGGGAAGAGAGAGATAGAGAGAAAGAAGAGGGGGGAGGGTGGAGAAGCAGATGGTTACTTCTCCTGTGTGCCCTGACTGGGAATTGAACCCAGGACTTCCACATGCTGGGCTGATGCTCTATCACTGAGCCCAACCAACCAGGGTCGCTGTCAGTTTTGTTTTGTTTTTTTAATTGAGATATAATTCACATACCATCAAATTCAAGTTTTAACTGCAGGATTTTCTCCAAGTCTGCCACTGCAAGCTGTCTCATGTGACTGGCTACAGGAACCCAAGGGCACCCAGGAAAGGGAAGTATCGTCTGGACTCACCAGCCCAGCAGGAAGAACTTGAGATAAATGAACATTTGGATGAAAACCAGTTTGCACTTCTTTGCTGTTCCCTAAACTCACCTTCTGATCATGTGAAAAAATTAATCTAAAATATCATCCATGTGGCTTGATTTGATTGTTACTAAATTTTTAAAAATTACTGAATGATTTAGAAATTAGGTAGTTATTTGTAATTATGATTCAATTGTGTATCCTCAGAATGTTAAATTTTATTTATTTATTTATTTATTTATTTATTATTATTTTTTACAGAGACAGAGAGTCAGAGAGAGGGATAGATAGGGACAGACAGACAGGAACGAAGAGAGATGAGAAGCATTAATCATCAGTTATTCGTTTCGACACCTTAGTTGTTCATTGATGGCTTTCTCATATGTGCCTTGACTGTGGGCTTTCAGCAGACGGAGTAACCCCTTGCTCAGGCCAGCAACCTTGGGTCCAAGCTGGTGAGCTTTTGCTTAAGCCAGATGAGCTCACACTCAAGCTGGTGACCTCGGGGTCTCGAACCTGGGTCCTCCGCATCGCAGTCTGACGCTCTATCCCCTGCACCACTGCCTGGTCAGGTGTATCCTCAGAATGGAACAAGATAAAGCATGACTCATGTTTTTAGGTATGTCAGAAACCATCCACATTTTGAGAGATAACAAGTATCAGTGAGTGCTTAACAGATCTTGAAACACTTTTGTTTCCTTAGGTAGAGTTTAAGCTACTGTGCTGTTTGAAAACAAAATTTAACTGAGTGAATTTTAAGTATCTTACTGGCTTTATTGAAGGATTCATGAATCAGGCAGCATGCTACCCAGCAGACAGAAAAGTAGCTCTGAGGGAACAGTACAAAATGAAGGACTTGCATAGGCAGAAGGGAGCAGGACAAGAAGGATGCACTAGGCAGAAGAGAAGAGCGCATTGGTTATTGCAAGGTCACTCTCCTTTAGGGGATGGCTGGGTCTATAGGCAGGTGGCCTAACTAGTGCTGGCCGGGAGGTTCCTGACTGAATGGTTTAGGATTCTATTTCTGGGAGAGCTGAAACGTGAATGACCTTGTATTTGGTGACTTGGGGGTGGGGCTAGCATACGCGCCTCCGTTTTGGGTCCTGTTGTCTTGTTTTTAGCAGTGGGCTGTGGATTTACAGTTACAAATGAGGTAAAAGTTGAACTGTGAAAGAAATTGCAGCTGCTCTTTCAGGGCGTGGAATCTACCTCACTTTCGTTCTTTGTAGTGAGATTCAAATGAGGAAGTAAGATACCCAGTATAACTGCAAGTATTCATGTCCCCCAGCTATTCTTAGTTTAACTCCGGGGATTTTTTTTCTTTTTTGAGAATGTTTTTTCTACGGTTTTGAATTTGCCTAGCAATTGCTAGGAAAGATAGGAAAAGATAATGAGCTAAATGGCTAGGATTTGACATAAGAATAATGGTTTTCTTTATTTACCTTTCATGGTTTTAAAGAGAACTAAGATTTCACTTATCTATTACTGTTTGCCTTTTTTCCCTTTTGTAGAAACTAAGTGTGTATTACTGGACTATTCTGAAATCTAGAATATTCTGAAAAGCTTTGTTCTCTTGATACTTCTATGATTTCTTATTCTCATTTTATCTTTGGGCTTTATAATGTGCACTCCTAAGTGTAAATAGAAACCTACTTGGAATATTTGTTTTCCATGACTGACAAAGTACTTGTATAATTTTGTCTTTCTTATAGTTCTTTATCTTTTTGTCAATACCATAAACATGTGATGATCCCTTAATACTGAGTCATTTATACTTCATAAATGTTTATTTATATTGAATTATTTAGGAAGATGTGTAAAGATGGTCACGTGTGATGATGGTACTGGTAATATTGGCTCTTGGTTCTTGTGTTTTGCAAAGAAGGAATTTATGGAGCCAAGAACTCTAGCACAAGAGGAAGCTTATTTAGCATTAAAAGAAAAACTACACTAGAAGAGAAGATTTGAGTGGACTGCTCAGAGAGCTGCCTTGGCCTTTTAGAAAGAAAGTCACAAAGGCAGAAGAAGTGAGCCAGCTGGGCTGTGTGGGCTCAGGAAACAAGTTACAGAAGCTAAAGAAAGGCCCATGGTGACAGGTTAAGAGGGTGAGCCCAGGACAAGCTGCCACTGCCTGCTGCTCCCCTGGTTGTAAGTCTCTTGGGGGCCTTTATTAGGAGAAAGAAAGCAAAGATGCATGCCTAAAGAAAGAAGACTTGGGCATACTCTAAAGAGAGAATGCAATGAGTCCTTTGTCTTAAGGGTTTATCTTTTTTCTAAGAGCAGGAATTTTAGAGGAGGTCTCAGGAGAGGATCTCAAGAGGATATTCATCAGCTCTCCAGGTGTGTCCTATAATATACTGATCCATCAAAATGAGCAGATAGGGTCAGGGTCCTGGTCTGGACTGGTTGGTCAGTGCTGGGGGTCGTTTGTCACTGCATCTGATCCTGATGCCAGCCATGGCATTGCGTTGTATGGTTTTGCTGCTTTTCTGGGCCTGGAGCTGAAACACAGCTGAGGCCTATCTCTGTTTAACCAACACTTGGTCTCTGTAGTCAACAGACCCGAGGCTTTGTTCCTAAAATGATTTGATGTTGATCAGATTCTCATTGTCCTGAGGTCTTAATGTCTACCAGAGTGGTGGGGCAGGGGAGAAGGTGGCAGGTAGTCAGGGTGCTGGATGAGGCCACTTGGAATCAGCTCTGTCTCAGTTTCCCAAGTCCATTTGCTAATGATTTTCATAGCTTCTTACTGTCCTGCCTCAATGAGACAAGGGCCACTGAAGAAGGAAGAACAGAGTCTCCACAGGGCTCCACCTGTCCCTGTGGGGGACATGAGACCTCTCTGTCATCTAGACCAGTGGTCCCCAACCCCTGGGCAGCAGACTGGTACCGATCCGTGGGCCATTTGGTACCAGTCCGCAGAGAAAGAATAAATAACTTACATTATTTCCATTTTACTTGTATTTAAGTCTGAACAAGATTTTTTTTTTTTCCGAAGCCAGAAACGGGGAGGCAGTCAGACAGACTCCCAGATGCACCCGACCAGGATCCACCCGGCATGCCCACGAGGGGGCGATGCTCTGCCCATCCGGGGCGTTGCTCTTTTGTGACCAGAGCCACTCTAGCGCCTGAGGCAGAGGCCACAGAGCCATCCTCAGCGCACCGGCCAACTTTGCTCCAATGGAGCCTCGGCTGTGGGAGGAGAAGAGAGAGACAGAAAGGAAGGAGAGGGGGAGGGGTGGAGAAGCAGATGGGCGCTTCTCCTGTGTGCCCTGGCCGGGAATCGAACCCGGGACTCCTGCACGCCAGGCTGATGCTCCTACCACTGAGCCAACCAGCCAGGGCCCGATGTTTTATTTTTTAAAAATGACCAGATTTCCTCTGTTACATCCTTGTAAGACTCACTCTTGACGCTTGTCTCGGTCACTTTATACATTTATCCATCCCACCCTAAAGGCCGGTCCGTGAAAATATTTTCTGACATTAAACTGGTCCATGGCCCAAAAAAGGTTGGGGACCACTGCTCTAGACCATATTTCTGTCCTTACGGCTTTGTCCTCCTTCCCATCCTGTCCTGGTTTTATGGCTGTTTGGATGAGAATGTTCAACAGGTAGAGCCTGAGGCCGGGGAAGAGGGCCTTCACAGCCACTCTTGCTCTGCTCTGGGGAGGTGAGATCATTGTGTAATGATGTGTCACCATTGTAATGCATCTGCTGCTTTGACTGGTGGATAACAGAATACTACTTAGAAACCCCTTTACTATGCTGCTGCAGAATACAAATAGAAAACCCTTCACATCTTATTCAGGTTTTTCTTGAGTTTTGTTTTGTCTGTTTTCAAATTCGACACTGGAGGTTAAGTCTCCTTTGAGCAGGGCGTTTTAGACCCCCCGCTCACCTGGTATGACCCAGCTGTGGCTTTGTTCAGAATAACCCGAAAAACGACTGTCAGGGCAAACTCAGCTACCTGAGTAAACGCTTTGTGTGTGAAAATCTTAAAACAGTGCTTAAAAATCACTGGAGATGTTAGTTCTTAAAATTGTAACTTAATGAGAGCTAGAGGCTTTTGAAAATTATTTTGTAGCTGGTTTGGCCTCTGAATAGAGAGACTGTAAATATTAACTAATAATAAGTGTAACAACTGCTGTTAATTCCTCTTGTAGAGGGAAACAAGTTGTTACTAGAAAATCCAAAGGAGGATACAAGGTAGACTGTGTTTGTTGGGTCACACTGTAGTATCTTTGGGCGGTACCTTCTTAACACCTGAGATTAATATTGCCCTTAGTTTTCATCCTGATAGAGATTAAAAAGGCATTTTCTTTTTTTTTTTTTTTTTTTTGTATTTTTCTGAAGCTGGAAACGGGGAGAGACAGTCAGACAGACTCCTGCATGCGCCCGACTGGGATCTACTCAGCACGCCCACCAGGGGCGATGCTCTGCCCACCAGGGGGCGATGCTCTGCCCCTCCGGAGTGTCGCTCTGCCGCGACCAGAGCCACTCTAGCGCCTGGGGCAGAGGCCAAGGAGCCATCCCCAGCACCCAGGCCATCTTTGCTCCAATGGAGTCTTGGCTGCGGGAGGGGAAGAGAGAGACAGAGAGGAAGGAGGGGAGGGTGGAGAAGCAAATGGACGCCTCTCTTATGTGCCCTGGCTGGAAATCGAACCCGGGTCCCCCGCACGCCAGGCCAACGCTCTACTGCTGAGCCAACCGGCCAGGGCCTAAAAAGGCATTTTCACCTTCACCCGCCCCCCCAAAGAAGCCTATGTAGTGGAGTGGAGGGAAACAGACGCATTGCTCTTGACTCTTTCTCAGCACCTGTGAAAACCTCAGGTCTGTTCCATCCCTCTCATTTACATGACCATGAGGAAACAGAAACCTAGGGACAGTGAATGACTTGCCCTGGGACAGACAGCAGGCAGCTCTTGCTTGAACTGGGGGCCATCTGTTGGTTGCCACTGATGGCGCTGTTGTCTGCGCCCCTTTGATATACAACCCTCTCCTGGTAAATTTTAGGCCACCACACCCTTGAGTCTCAGGTAATTCCCCACCCCCACGCCCTTTTCCAGTGGAGTCGCCTGGTGTGAGGTAGGTTTCTGCAGAAACAACCCTGGGAGATCACTGGGTCTCAATTCTCCAGAAGGTAAAAGGGTGACAAAAGTGTCCTGCCAGGGAGCAGAGGACAGTGTGTGAACAGGACTCTGTGTGAAGGCCTCTGAAGTTAGGGAGGGGATTGTAGCTGTTATTTCTTAGACCCAAGAAAATGTTTTTAGGAAAGGAGAAAAAGCCAGTACAAAGACAGTTCTTTAAAATAGATGACCAGTTTTCAACAGATACGCTTTTTGTGGGGACCACAGTATACATTTCATTTCATGAGAAAAGAGGCATTTGAACTTTTCTCCTTTGCAGACTCTGACAGTGAAGTGTGGAGGAACATTTTAAGGGTGGCAGAATGCAAAGGCTGCAGATCAAACTGGAGGGAGTCCTTGCTCTAGCAAATGTGTGCGCTGTGCTGTCATAGAGAACCTTTTGGATTTAGGAATGAAATATTCTTAATCTAGTCATTTTGGCTAATTAAAATAATCTTTTAAAGGTAATTGGATGCTTTTAAAAAATACCTAATTATTTATTGAAAACCTTGTGGCATTCTAAAAGGAATGAATTACTTGTAGTTGCTAGCTTCTCTTGGTCTATGTGATTTTAAAACTATTTTTACAGCCTTATTTAAAAAAAAATGTTTTATACTCTGATATCCCTGATTCCTTAAATGTCTTGTGAGTTGAATACACAGCACTTAGACTATTTGATGTTGTTTTCCTGGTCTTTTTTTCCCCTTTGGATTATGAATGTTCTTAAGCAAGAAGATCACCTACCGTTACACTAATGCGCTCTCTGGGGTGCATTGACAACTAACTGCTTAGGCGCGGTTATAATTCTTGTTTGCCCCTGGGCGGTTGCCAGCAGGGAGTAGGGCATTGTGGGAAGTGGTTTCTTTACCTTCCACAACAGGTGTCTTTGTCAGTGCACCTTATTCAGATATCAGTGTGGAACACTGAGTCACTGCAGCTGGGAGAAGTATGAAAGCAGGAGGATTTGCTTTCACATCTAGAAACTGGTGCTGCAAGATAAGTCTTAAGTCTTCTGGTGTTCGTGAGTGCATGGAGAGGGTCACGGAGTCCTCGAGCGTGCTTCTGAAAAGATAAAAACGCATTTGAAAGGTATGAACTGCCCGACGCCTTCGAGTACCTTGTCTCCTGATTTCCATTTAATTTTTACCTGGTTAGTCATCATTAAAGGAAATGTGCTGGGAACAATTTTTAACGAAAATAATGCTTAAAAGACAAAGCTGCATTGTAGGAAAAAATAGGAAGTAAAATTGCTTTACCGGTTTCAGCAAGGGTCAGACACAGTTTGAAGCTGTCTTAATCTCGGGGATTTATTTAAAGTATTGCATTTGCTGTTTAAATAAGCTTCTTAGACCTGTTTCTGTTTCCTAACAGTAAGTGTTTTTCCCCTTTCCTTGCTGCGTGTTTAATCTAGAATGCTATAGCAGTTGCAAAACTCCCTAATCGTAATTAAATGAAACAGGGTGCTATTTAACTAATCATGTTAGTCTAAGTGAAGGTACTTTAGGAAAACAAGGGAAAATAGATACTATAAATCTCATCCTAAATGTGGTTTTCTGAAAAACAAACTTATACAAGATAATACTGCTATTGGTAGTGAGGACAAAAAATTGCAACCACTGTCTATCTTGATTGTACAAAAACATAGCCAAATTGATTTCTAATTCTAGCAAATAATAGTTCTCATTTGCAGGATCATGATCTGTGAAAAGCAGAGAAGATAATAGCTTAATAACAAATATTGGAAAAACAACTTTTAGAGGAGCTTTGTCTCCCCCCCCTTATTTACTTAATATCTTTTCCATGGAATTAGCATATGTTATATTTCCTGGTAATTAGGCAACCTTGTCATGGTAATCATGGGCAGATTTCAAATTTTTCACCTCGGCACACTGAGGTTCATTTAAAGTCACCAGCTGTACTTAAAAAAAAACCACTTCTGGTGGCAAAGGCACCACCAGTTCACAGCAATCTGCTGATTCGGAAAATTAAAAGAAAACTCTAAACTTAAAGATACAAGATAAAGAGAACTTTTTTCTATGGGAGAAAAGAAGTCAGTTTAGAAATGAAACCCTTGTGTTGCTTTCTGAATAACAACAGAAAGCTAAGTTCTCTAAGGATTCTGTTTAAAATATTTATATTTTGTGTGTGGTGTGGTAGAGAGGGGAAATTATTAATTGATATTGCAGTCCCTGTTTCATTTTGATATTTTTGTACTTTTTTTTTAACAGAATACTCAGAGGGGGGAAAAGGATCTTTTTCCCCCCCATATTTCAGGAGATAATTTTTAACTGCACCAAGACTGCTATAAATTCTGAAACACTAAAGGTCTCCATCTATTACCTATAAATGTGAAAAAATAAGCAGTGAGAAAATCCACTTCTCCAAGAAGAATCTTGACATAAATAACACTGAAGAAGAGAAACTTAAAATTTTTCTAATTGCCAAGAGTAGAACATAAATCCATTTTTAAAGTTTTCCCCTATAGAATGTTTTCAGCTAGGAAACTTTTCTTGATTTCTCTTTTTTGAAGTTTAAAGATTGCCAAAGAGTGAATTTTCCAGCTTCTGTGGTAAGAGTGCAGAAGGTGTTTGCAGTGTGCACTTCCCCGTAGATAAGAGACCTCCTTTCCGTGCTCTCCGGGGGTGACCAGCCGGACCAGCCTGTGGTCACAGCTGTTGTCTCCTTTCGTTCCTTCTGGATCTTTGACAGGTCACCCCCTTGCACTCAGGTGGGGGCGTGCACTGGCACTGAGCTGCCGTAGGATTTTCCCTGGACAGCCTGGTCCGGAGCCGGGCAGCAGCTGCTGCTGTGGGAAGGCCCTCCAGCAAGATGATGGAAGAAGTCTCCATTATGGTGGCCTATGACGCCCATGTGTTCAGCCAGCTGCATGACGAAGACTTCCTCACTAGTCTGGTGGCCATCAGCAAGCCCAGGTCTATGGTAGGTGATGCCTGGCACGGCTCTGGGGCTGTTTTTTTCTTTTCTAAGATAGTTCTTCTCCTCCTACGGCAATTGAGGCATAGCTTCTGGGAGTTAAAATAAAAGTGTTGCCCCTGGCTTTGTGTTACGGGCCACAGCCAGGGCTGCGGGCTTTCAATGATTTATATACATAACCAAACATTCACACCTTAGTAGAACGTTTGAAGGTGTTAGAAGTAAAACTTAGGTTAATGCTCTCCTGGGCGTGAGGTTGTGGGTGTTTCATAACGCCAGGCACCACTTTGCCCCACATATGTGGGTGTTTTCTTTATCAGACTTGAAATTTAAAAGAGGTGATGGGTACAGCCTTTTGGAGATGATACTTAGCTTTGGTTCATCTGGAAAAGTTTTACTAAAATTGTGCTAAGGTAAAATATTTATCATTTGCCTCTGATTTCATATTGAAAGATTTGCTTTGTCTGAGATGAACCCCTTCAATTGTAAGAAAGAGATACTCAGGTTTTCTACAGTAAAAAGCAAGTTGCTTCTCCATTTGATTTATTACTGCACAGTGAAATGTTACATTCCTGCTGACACGGTAAACCCTCTGGGTTTAGGTGGATGATCACAGGGGCAGTTAGAAGTTTTCTTAGTACGGGGTTAATTAAGTATCTTTCTGTACTTGGACTTCATTTCATAATGTGAGGTATCTTGAATCCTTAAATGGTAAAAATCCCATTAGGTATAGTGGTTTTGGTATAGAAACTGAACTGTTTATTATTCTTAAGTAGCCCTGTGGCCTTCTGACATTTTTATAACTATTTTTTTTTCTTTTCTGAGAAAGAGAGACAGGAAGGGAGAGAGATGAGAAGCATCAAATGGTAGTTGTGTCACTGTAGTTGTTCATTGATTGCTCCTCATACATGCCTTGACTGTGGGGCTCAATCCAAGTCAGTGACCCACTTGTTCGAGCCAGTGACCTTTTGGCTCAAGCTAGCAACCTTGGGGTCGTATTGATGATCCCACCCTGAAGCTGGCAACCCCACGAATCCAGCTTACACCAGTGACCGGGAGTTTTCAAACCTGGATCCTTAGCATCCCAGGTTGACGCTCTTCTCTTATTTACTGCACCACCACCAGTCAGGCACCTTCTGATTTTTTTTTTTTTTTTTACAGAGGCAGAGATAGACAGGGACAGACAGACAGGAACAGAGAGAGATGAGAAGCATCAATCATCAGTTTCTCGTTGCGCATTGCGACTTCTTAGTTGTTCATTGATTGCTTTCTCACATGTGCCTTGACCGTGGGCCTTCAGCAGACCGAGTAACCCCTTGCTGGAGCCAGCGACCTTGGGTCCAAGCTGGCGAGCTCTTTGCTCAAGCCAGATGAGCCCGCGCGCGACCTCGGAGTCTCGAACCTGGGTACTTCCGCATCCCAGTCCGACGCTCTATCCACTGCGCCACCGCCTGGTCAGGCTGATATTTTTGATAGAGACTCATAGTATAAAATACATTTCAAGTCATGCACACAAAACTGAAAGAAAATTTGGGTAAACAAATTTACTACATGTGATGTATTCAGGTTTTTTCTATTGTATGTAGTTGTGTAAAGGCTAATTATGAGTCACTAAATTGATTTCAGAAATGTCTTGATCCACACTTTTAAAATATATGGCTATATCCTATTGATTCTTTAAAAATGAATGCTAGTGCAAGAAAATTGCAGGTCCTTTTAGACAAGTCACAGATAAGAAAAAGGATAAGGAAGCCAAGCAGAATTTGTTTTGTCATTCAGATCATGCACACACACACAATAAGAAATTGCCCAGACCAACATTGTATTTATTAAGATAAACTAAACTAGACTCTCCACTAGCAGAACTTTAGAACTTTCAAATTCCTGCATGAATAAGTTGGTTTGTGAGGGGAAAATACAGAATAGTCAGAATGACTCCAAGAACATTTAGAAAGGTGCCTCCTTGGACACAACATTCCTGCCTCCCCTTATACTCAACAGATTACTCTTCTTTGGTGTTTGCTGGCTGAAATTAACTGGCTTGCATTTTGAGGCAAAACTGTGGCCTCCCACATCCTCTCCTCCTCCCCCCATCGCCTCTTCTTCCCTCATCTTCTCCTCCCCCATCCTCTCCTCCTCCTCCCATTCCCTCCTCCTCCCCTCATCCTCTCCTCTTCCCCTATCCTCTCCTCCTCCCACATCCCCTCCTCCTCCCTCGACCTCTCCTTCTCCCCATCCACTCCTCCTCCTTATCCCCTTTTCCTCCCCATCTCTTCATCCCCCATCCTCTCCTCCCCCACCCTCTCCTTCCCATCCCCTCCTCCCTATCCCCTCCTCCTCCCCCAACCTCTCCTCCCCATCCACTCCTCCTCATCATCCCCTTTTCCTCCCTATCTCTTCATCCTCCATCCTCTCCTCCCCCACCCTCTCCTTCCCATCCCCTCCTCCCTATCCCCTCCTCCCCATCCCCTCTTCCTCATCCTCTCCTCTTCCCCCATCTCCTCCTCCTCCTCCTTCCATCCTCTCCTTCTCCCCCTATCTCCTCCTCCTCCTCTCCCCTATCTTCTCCTCCCACCTCCTTTCTGTACCCCAGGGATCTTTAAATGCCCCCGAGCCTCCCAGAGTAGTAGACTGAGGAAGGGACCCTAAAACTTTCCTCTGTCTTGCCTGAGTGGAATGGCCAGCATTCTTCTGTCAGCTTAACCATTTCTGGTTTTTATACCTGGCCAGTATAAATAAAGGGAAAATATTATACCTACTACGTTTCTTATGCATTCCAAAGGAAGCTTTAAATATGTATTTAAATTCAAAATGTATGATTGAATGTTTGAACAGAGAATAACCTAATAACTGATACTCAGTCAAGCTTGATTACTTCAGATTAAATGTTAATCTATATCCCGAATTATTTCAACTTTTTAATCTTTAAAGTGGTTATGAATGGAACATTGCTTTTTGATATATGTTAGTAGAGGCTAGTAATATTACTATTATAAACATTTTGGGGTTATTATAATGTGCTTATATAAATAGAATTCTTTCCTTCAAAGACCTCATAGTCAAGTAAAAGAGAGAAGCAAAGTAAATATTTACAGACGTGATAGTTGCTATCATAGGGTAGATTGAAGTGGGGAATAATTACCACTGATTGAACCGTGTGGACAGTCTTCAAAAGGTTATGATGAAAACACGTGAGTTAGATTTTGGGTTTTTTCTTCCCATCAGTCCCCCACTCAATCTTAGCTGTCACAGTCAGACAGACAGTAAGTACAAAGCCCCTTTTCCTTGGGTCTGCACTGGAACCTTAACACCTAAGTTAGGCTTTGAAGGCTGACCGGGTGTTTGGCAGCCAGTGGAGGGAGTAGGGCCTTTCTGAGGGGGGGGCCTTTCTTTGGGGGTTTTAACATTACACAGTCCTCAGTTCAAGTTTTACACTGTGACTTACTGGTAAATTACTGAATTCCTATAAGGTTCGCTATCCTCGTCTGAAAAGTGAGGGGCGTGGCACTACCTTGCTGGATTTCTGTGAGGACTCAGTGAGACTCTTGTAAAATATTTAGCACAGAGAATACACTTACTAATTGTCTTTCCCTCTAACAAGGGAAGGGCCTTTTAAACTGTTTGAATAAGGCCTGAAGGAAGGAGTGGGCTAAGTAGATAAGGAACAATAGGGAAGTGAAAGAAAGGGTAAGTGAAAGAAAGGAGAACATGGACTATTTGGGTTACCCTGGCAAACTACTTTGATTAGACAGTCACTATCAGGATATCAGTCCTACAGGGAACTGGAAGGTTTCTGCCCTGAAGATGCTATAGTGGGTCTAGGTTGAGCCTCAGGATGGTGGGAAGGCAATGTAGAATCAGTAGGAAGAATGTATATGGGCCAAACCATCAGCTGAGTAAGTGTATCCATTCCTGTAGCAGTAATCTGGCAGCAGTGGACAGACAGGGGCCACGTTACCCATGGGAAAAAGTGTAAAGGGCTTTACCACAATGCAGGTAGAAAGAGGAGACAAGTGTCTATCTAGATGTGGGCCCTTGGCAATGGCAGTGTGAATGACGAAATTAGCCCACACATGCTGGTTAGTTCTCTCGGAGAAGAGGTACAGTAGTATTACTTAGAAATAAGCAACCGCTGATCTACATGAGGAGAGTAAATGATGGAGAAAAGTTGAAAATTACTATAAACTTTCCATCATGTAAAATTAGAAGTATTGTTGTGTCCACTTGATCAGGAATGTTGGATATCAAGAATGTAATAGAGCCTGACCAGGCGGTGGCACGGTGGATAGAGCGTCGGACTGGGACCTGGAGGACCCAGGTTCGAAACCCCAAGGTCGCCAGCTTGAACACGGGCTCATCTGGTTTGAGCAAGGCTCACCAGCTTGAGCCCAAGGTGACTGGCTTGAGCAAAGGGTCATTCGGTCAGCTGTAGCCCCCTGGTCAAGGCACATATGAGAAAGCAATCAATGAGAAACTAAGGTGCCACAACGAAGAATTGATGCTTCTCATCTCTCTCCCTTCTAGTCTATCTGTCCCTCTCTCTCTCTGTCTCTCTCTTTGTCTCTGACACACACACACACACACACACACACACACAGAATGTAATGGAGAAGATGGCCCATTCTGCTTTACCTTGTTCCACATCTGGAAAGTTTTCATTTATGTCTTGTAAGACATTTGGTGTTCAGTGGCGTCAGTGGTTAGAAACTGAACAAAAGTGATTGACCCAGAGTAACATGTCTGGAGAGCATTGGTGCAGGGTAAAGGTTTTTAACTGACAGATACCAAAATAGCCACACTGTGCCAGTGAAGGCGGGGGGCTTTTCAGGGAGCACCGTTCCTCTGTTTCATCAATGAGGATGAGGGTCAGCATTCTGAAATTACTTCCTTCTTGTTGGCTGGGCACGTGGAGTTCATCGAGCACTCCAGATGAAAAGAAAGAAATTCAGAGCAATCCCCTGTTACTTCTTCACAGGGTATACATTTCAAATATTGGTTAAAAGATAATATTATAAAACCAATGAAGATTCATCCATATATTTTTCAAAAATGTTATTTGAACAGTTTTTTTCCTAGCAAGTGCATATTTTGGTAGTATTTCATCAATTTCGGTTTAGTACAAGGATCCAAACCTACCCTCATTTGGGTTATCAGTTCTGATAAGAGTTAAGGTTCCTGTGGTTTAAGTACTAAAATCTTGAGCTATCTAAAACAAGAAAGGTAATTTATGATCGGGACAGCAGGGTGTGTACCTTTAAATGCAAGGGCAGGAGTTGAGCCAGGCAGCAGAGCCGGATGGTGCAGGCCAGCATTAACAGGTCTCTTGCTTGCTGATTAACTCTTCCATTTGCATCTGTTTTTTTTACCTTCCCTTCCCCAAGTTGTCTGCTTCTTCATTCCCATGGCAGAGTGTAGGTAACATACAGTGTTCAGAGTTCCACTCTATCCTGTGCAGAATTAGCTTGCTCCCCATTTTGCCCATTCATTTTAATGAATGGAAAAAAAGGAATGATGGAGGAGTGTGAGGAATGGAGATATCATTTATTTTGACATTTTGATTTGTAAACTTTTACCTTCTGAATAAATATATTCACAAGGTTTCGAAGTTCCAGCAGATACGAAATGGTACCCAGTGGAGTTCCCACTCATTCCTGCTGCACCAGTGAGCTTACTAGTTTCTTAGAGCTATTCTTCCTGAAACATTTTATGCAAACACAAGAAAACGTGAACATATTCTTCCCCTCTCTATTTACAGGACTTCCGGTGTTCTGTTCATGTTCTACATGTTGCTTGTCTCACTCACAGTGTGCGCTGGGTTGTCTGTGCACCAAAGCCTCTCTCTGTTCGACAGCTGCAGGGTATTTTACTATGTGGATTTTTATAATATGTGTAACTAACTCCCAATATATGGCTATGTAGGGTTCTCTCCAGGATTTTGCTGCCACAAATAGTGGTACAGCAAATCATCTTTTGCATACCATCATTTCAAAAGTGTATGTGAGTGTATCTGTAGGTTAAATTCCTTGGCTGGGTAGACGGGACTGTGCATGTGTAATTTTGATAGATAGGCCCAACTTAAAGAGTGTATCATTCTACCCACCAACCATGTGTGTCTGTGCCCATTTAAAGGTGGGGTGGATACTTTGAAATGGTAATTTTTCAGGTGGGCAGGTGGAGGGCACAGTTCCCAATAAAGGAATAACATTTTCAGAGACATGGGGTGTGAGAGAGAGCAGGTCTGGGATTTCAGCTTGTTCTGTCTGGCAAGAATAGGGCGGAAATATGCCAGGAACTGCTATGAGTGGAGGTTAGTCATGAGAGGTTTGATGTGTCATGCTAGGGAACGGCTTTTTTTAATTCTGGAGATGAAGGTTTTGAGTCGGGAAATGATGGAATAATGTTGATGACTACATATTACAGAAAGAATAGCTGTTTGCGTTTAAAGTTAAATTTGGCAAAAAGGTCTATTTCCTAATGATCTTGCAACTTAAAGGTGTTTTCCTCATTAATGACTAAAATAAAGATGATACAGAATTTGGCAAATGCATATAAATAAAAACAAAAACACAGAAATCACTTATAATTCTACCACTCAGAGTCTATCCAGATAACTCCCGTTGGCTTTACAATAATAAATAATATGTATTAGTTTGAAAGTACAAAGTGATTTGCAAAGACGGAACCCCTTGCCAAGATATTCTTTTGATTTCTTCCAAGAAAAGGAAAAGGAAAACTGGTCCATATTCTCACATATAGGTCACAGCTCACAGCATGGTTGTTAATGTAGGGATACACACGAAGGCCTTCTCTTGAACATGGGTGTCTTTTAAGACATAAAGAACCACTTGATTTTTATTTTCGTTAAGGGCCTACTACAAACCTTTCAGGTCATATTGGTTACGTGTGCTGTGCTGCCCTTCCACCTGTCACTGGCAGGTGCCCCCTAGCCAGGATCTCAACAGCCAGCTGCCATGCGAAGTATCTTAAGGATGCTAAGTTTCAGAAAGTTGGACTCCACTGTTCTTACTCAGACGTCCTCCTTTGGAATAATCCTAATAGTACTGAGCGCCAACTCATTTATAGGTTTGTTTGTTTTTTAAGTTTGTGCCAGATCCTTTGCAGGCTGTTCTTTGAGTATGGGATTTGAGAAATGTCTCTTAGTCACTAAGGCTCCATTTGAACACATGGGTCCTACCATTTCACAAGTGCATTAAATGTACCTTACAATACTTTTCCCCTCCTTCATTACATCTTTTTTTTTTTTTTTTTTTTTATGGCAGAGACAGAGAGAGTCAGAGAGAGGGACAGATAGGGACAGAAATACAGGAAAGGAGAGAGATGAGAAACATCAATTCTTCATTGCGGTTCCTTAGTTGTTCATTGATTGATTTCTCATATGTGCCTTGACCGGGGGGCTACAACAGACTGAGTGACCCCTTGCTCAAGCCAGCTACCTTGGGCTCAAGCTGGTGAGCTTTTGCTCAAACCCAATGAGCCTGCGCTCAAGCTGGCGACCTCAGGGTCTCAAACCTGGGTCCTCCGCATCCCAGTCCGACGTTCTATCCACTGCACCACCGCCTGGTCAGGCCTTCTTCATTACATCTTAAGAATTATAATTGGAAGGGGAGGAAGGTCCCAAGTGCATTTACTGAGCCATCTTTTGAAGGTATTCCAAGCTGGCAGATTATGACAATAGTTTTGATCATTTAGGATTCAGTATATCCAAAGTGGTGTTAAAACCATGCAGTATGATTAATACTGGAGTCAGCAAAATTTCTCTTAATAACTAAAATACGACCTTTGGTTAGAAGCACAAAAGCTCTGCAGTGCCCTCCAACCTAACAGTCACACTTAGGTTAATTTGATTCTTTTATGTAAATAAAACCATCATTTTTATTGCTCCTGCCTGAAAGCCGCAAATTGCTTTCTCTCTTAGGGCTTGGCTGAACAGCCTCATCCTTATTAAAGAGACAGAAAATATATCTTTTGCTTAAAGTAATAGTATCATCCGTAAATGTGTAGTCCAATTTGTTATCAACTTGAATACTTTAAAGATTTAAAAAAACAAGGTGTAACTTAGAACTCAAGACTCTTACACAAGAATTAAAGTTCTTCAGTGACCAGCTTTCTCAATAAGGAAAAGAGAGAAGGCTGGAATAGATCTGAATGTCTTTTCTTTAAGTAAAAGCGGCCTGAATGAGTTGGTTAGACTCACAGGCTCATTTTTCTCTTGAGGACTTTAATGTTTTACGTCAGGAAGTGAGCACTCTTTATAATCTTGATGGAAGTGAGTTTAGCACGCTGTGTTGAGTACAAGGGTTGTTGAGACTGGACCCAGGGGAGAGAAGAGGTCGTTTGTTAACATTCTTGTCAAGACACAAGGACTTTCTCAACCCTTATCAGGTCAATACATGGTAGCTGTTCTATCAAAAGTGGTCAGATAAGTAAATGAAATAATTGAATGAAGGTTATTAAGTTTCATTAGTTATAAATAATAGAGACTGTTCTATGTATTTGCCACAGATCTGAGAATAAAGTGTTAAAATGTGTAAAGGCCATAAACAAATTTGAAGTGATACTGGTACTCCACAGTAAAATATCACTCTTCACTTCCTTTAAACAATCTTCGAGGGGAAAACAGAAATAAAAGCAATGTAAAATGAAAGCACTAATTCCAAGGTGAAATATAGGCGTTTAGCAATTGGTTAACCTATGTAGGGGTTTTTTGTATACTGAATATATTTGAACATTATATAAAGTCATTATGAATTTGTACTGAGAGATTTTACTTACCTTTGACCTATTTAGACCACCCCTATAGGATCCAGCCCACTTCTGGCCTCAGGAGCCTGGGCCCAGCTGTGGTAGGACAATGACTGGTGACAGCATTGGGGTTCAGTCCTGACCCAACTGGCCCAGGTGTCATATTAGATTAGGAGCAGGAATAGGAAATTAATACAATTGAGATGAAAGAGAAGAGACATAATGAACATACAGGACAAGGTCTACAAGTCTTGCAGTGTTAGAACCTAGGCTTCATCTTCATGGTGTTAAAATAGACACAGAATAAAAAGAATAACATGTTTTTAGAATTTCATTTATTTCACACATTTTTTTATGCTGGGTTTGACTGTGTATTTGGAAATTCATCTTAGATGAGGGAACTTGGTAGAAACAGGGGAACAGTCAAGAGATTACAGCCAGTCTCTGAAAAATCCAAGTGGTAAGGAATATATTACAGTTACGGGCTTTTGTTATTTCTTTTTTTTTTTTTTTTTAATTTTAATGGGGTGACATTGATCAGTCAGAGGAAACATCTCCAGGTTATTTTGACATTTGATTATGTTGCATACCCATCACCCAAAGTCAAGTTGTCTTCCATCATCTTCTATCTGGTTTTCTTTGTGCTCCTCCCTTCGCCCTCATAACCACCACACTCTTGTCTATGTCCCTGAGTCTCATTTTTATGTCCCACCTATGTATGGGATCATATAGTTCTTAGTTTTTTTCTGATTTACTTATTTCACTCAGTATACTGTTATCAAGGTCTATCCATGTTGTTGTAAATGATCCGATGTCATCATTTCTTATGGCTGAGTAGTATTCTATAGTGTATATGTGCCACATCTTCTTTATCCAATCATCTATTGAAGGGCTTTTTGGTTGTTTCCATGTCTTGGCCACTGTGAACAATGCTGCAATGAACATGGGGCTGCATGTGTCTTTACATACCAGTGTTTTTTAGTTTTGGGGGTATATTCCCAGTAGAGGGATTGCTGGGTCATATGGTAGTTCTATTTTTAATTTTTTGAGGAACCACCATACTTTCTTCCATATGGTTGTACTACTTTACATTCCTACCAACAGTGGATGAGGATTCCTTTTTCTCCACAGTCTCTCCAACACTTGTTATTACCCGTCTTGTTGATAATAGCTAATCTAACAGGTGAGAGGTGGTATCTCATTGTAGTTTTGATTTGCATTTCTCTAATAGCTAATGAAGATGAGCATCTTTTCATATATCTGTTGCCCATTTGTATTTCTTTCTGGGAGAAGTGTCTGTTCATGTCCTCTTCCCATTTTTTTTTATTGGATTGTTTGTTTGTTTGTTGTTGAGTTTTATGAGTTCTTTGTATATTTTGGATATTAGGCCCTTTCTGAGCTGTTGTTTGAAAATATCATCTCCCATTTAGTTGGCTGTCTGTTTGTTTTGTTGTCAGTTTCTCTTGCTGTGCAAAAGCTTCTTAGTCTGATGTGGTCCCATTCATTTATCTTTGCCTTCACTTCCCTTGCCTTTGTCAATTAAAAAATTCACACGTTTTTAAAACTAACTTAACCTTCAAAACAACTCTCTGAGGTAGGTATACATTCTTAGGCTTATTTCACAGTGGTCAAGGTGAAGCACAGATTAAATAACTAGCTCACGGTCACACTGCTCGGAAGTAATAGAGTCAGAATTTGAACGCAGGCTCCGGGCTCTAGGGCAGCGCTTTTCATGGCGTTACAATCTGCACGGCTTTGTGCTTTATGCTCATTAGTTACTAAAGCCAGCACTATCCTTTGATTACATATCCCTCTGATTATCAGCATCATGGACTTTTTTTTACACTTCAGCAGTTTCTGAGGAAGGTGATCTGTTAAACGTCAAGTGTATTATGAGAACTTCCTTAATTTTTGAAGCACGGATCTTGAAGGTAAAGAATTGCTCTAACAGGGACTGGCACTGTTGTTACCAGATTCTTTTTCATGTTCCTTCTGGTATTTGGATATTAAGGTAAACACGCTTATATGAATTCACAACGTTCCATGTTTGCCTTTGTGCTGAATGTGGAAGGGGAGCCTGGTCATGCAAACTCACTTACAGTGAATAGGGAAACAGTTAACAATTTCCTCAGCTTTAAACGTCCCCTACTGCCTGTGGAGAAGGCATATGCTAAGAGAGCATTTCTGTTTGAATGTAGGTCTGCTGCCATCTGATTTGAATCTCATTTTTCAATTCATTTATTCAAGTACATCTGTGAGAAAAGCTAAGATTATTTACTGGTATAATGAAAAAAATCCTTAATTGCCCAGAAAGTAGAAGATCAGACACAGATACAAAGGTGGCTTATGTTAAAATTATCTTTGGGCAGTTCCTTAAAGGAAATACACTCAAGTATATAAAGGCAGTATATTTTTTTGTAGCACACTTATCAGATTTATAGAGGACATTGCATATTGGTTAGCAGAATTAGGGTCCAGAAAGATCTGGTTGGAACATGTGCTCATAAAATACAACAGGGCTCAGGGTAACATAGGAGACTCAAATTTAAAAGGATTCTGTGTAGTATAGCATGTTAACAGCCGTTTAGTAGATATTTTTTAGCAAGTATAAGCCAATTTAAGCCTTTGTAGAATTCATTATTTATTAAGTGTGTATTTTGTGCCCAATAATGTGGTCATGCTGAGACCACAAAAAAAGAGAAAGGTGAATATGGTCCCTGCCTTCAGATGGTTTACAGTGTAGCAGGCAATGGAGATATTAAACAAATAAGCACCAGAAAAATGTTATGCATTTTGTGAAAAAAGGGAGACATGGATCCTGTAGGGATACATGCGGAGACCTGTGTCTAATTAGGGCTCCAGGGTTTATGGGACGTAGGGAGGACTGCTCTGAGTTAGGGATCAGGGGAGACCTGAGAGATGGGTGAGATCTTGTCCAGTGAAGAGTACAAGGGAGCAGGAGTAAGTATATTTTGAGTCTCAGAGCTAAAAGAAGAACTTAAATAAGTGGAGCATGGAGAGCAGGGTGAGGGGAGGGAGCAGGGAAGGGCTGGAAATTAGGCTGGAGAAGCTGGCAGGGACCAGGTCACAAAGAGCCTGTAGTCATGGTAAGGAAGTTCAGCTGGACACAAAGGGGGATGGAAAGCTGTTTAAAAGGTTTTAAACAGAAAAGACATTAATTTATGGTGCTGTCAAAAACAAGAGGCTCATGATTTAAACTTGGTAATTCATTTGACCTTTCTGATTCTTAATTTTTTCATTTTTAGAAGGAGTTTGGGGTTAGTTAGCCCTTCCAGATCGAAGGTCTCTAATGTGACTTGAAGAATCTGGGGAGTCACCATGTCTAGAAAGAACGCAGCATTTTAATTGTTTTACTATTCTTCTCTGATTCTTTTTCCTTTCAGATTAGAATCTAAATTTTATCATGAAGCATATTTTAGTGTTCTAGAGAAAGCACTTGAATGACTCCTATGATGTGCTTTTTAAAGTCACTTTGTCATCATTAAGGAAATGTAGATCTATCATGAAAAATTCTTTAAATGTCAAAAATGAATGGGAAGAAAATCATACTCCTGTGTACCATGATACTAAGACCCTTGGACTCCAGCTGTTGCGGAGGGTTCAGGCCAGTTAAACCAGCCTGAAATTCTATCGCAGGCAGAAAGACTGCTTGCCGGGGGAGAGGAACACTGAAGCTTAGTGATGGTCTTCTGGTACCAGAGGGACCGTTGTGCAGAAGTTGGACTAGAAGGCAGAATCGTAGTTGATGAGTAGAGGCTACTAACAATACAGGTTTAAACTCAGTTTCAGGGAAAACAAAACTAACAACTAGAACTTCTCACTAGAAAGTGAGTGAATTTTTTTGATCACTTGTAGGTGTTCCAATAAGTTCTTCCATATGTTTCCGACCTGGGCCGGTTCACTCCTCCTTAGGCAACCTGGTAGTCCCCCGCTCCCGGGAGGTCACCGTATTGATGCTGAACTTAGTGCGGACACCCCATTGGCACAGCACACTGTAGCCCAGAACTCCTGGGCTCAAGCAATCCTCCCACCTCAGCCTCCCGAGTAGCTGGGACTACAGGCACGTGCCACCACACCTGGCAGTTCTTCCATATGTTTAAACAGTATATAATCACTTAGGGATATTACTGAGGAAATCTTTACCAATATAATACATTGATTTAACAGCCTACTGCGTTACAAATAGAGCTGGCAGAATTAGCTGGGGGAAAAATTCTCGAATGCACAAAAGGGAAGAGTAGTTGGAACTTCTGAAAGTTTTGATCTGGGCCCTGGCCAAGTAGCTCTACTGGTTAGAACAACGTCCCCACATGTCATGGTTGCGCGTTCAATCCTCAGTCAGGGTACATACAAGAGAACCAGTAACAGCATGAATAAGAGGGACAACAAGTTCAACAGGTTGATGTTTTTGTCTCTCCCTTTCTCTCCAAATCAATCAATACATAAAAAATAAAGTATTAATCTGCTTCCACCAAGTAAAGTGGATATACTAAAATATACAAGTTGACGGACTATGCAGTACAGGGTATGCATGTAAGAACCAGGCAAACAGTTACAGATTATACCATGTGTGCCAGCGAGGTTACTAAAGGACATTTTTGAACCATAAAACAAGGAGTAAAGCCCTGTGGTAAATTAAACTTTTCTAAAACATAAAAATATATATTCAAACTTGACTTCCATTTCATTTTACAGAAATCGAGTTTATGTCAGGTGCTGTGCTAGGTGCTAGGGCTGGAAACAAACAACCAAACCTGCCTCCTCCAGATGAGGAGAAAGGGAGGTGGAAACATCTTGTGCAGTGCTCTGGGTGGAGGCAGGTAACGCTTATTTCATTAGCACCTACTTTGTCCTAAAGCGCTCGGCTTATATCGCCCATTTCATTGTTAGTGCCTCCTAAAGTAGGTTTGTGGCTGTTTAACACTTGAGGGAACGAAGGGTCTGAGGAGTTAGGGAACCTCCCTAGAACTTCAGAGCTTAGTGACATAACTAGAGCTTGAATTCCATGTTCTACCCTCTGACTCCAGCAGCTGGGCTTTACCTGTTGTGTGCATCCTCTACATTGAATTCTCCATTTGAAGTGGAGAGGTCGCGGGGCAATTCTTCCTTCCTGGAGAGTGTGGGAAACTCTGTACGTGGCGTTCAGCACCCAGATATGCAGGACTATGTATTGTTCCATAGTTGGGATTGTCCCTTTAAAACTCTGAGTTATGAAGTGTGCATCTAGTGCAATGCAGGAGCTTTTACACTAAGATTATGAATAGAGTATGTGTCTGAATATATATACTGAGAAACTTATTTTAATATCACAGAATTTCCACATGTTCTGCACTTCTGAGTTTTCAAAGACAGACTCTGAGATGTATGACAACTTGGGAGCTGAAAATGTTCATGGGGGGCGTGGTAGGAGAGAATTCTCAGCAAGTGAGTTGGTGATATTACCACATAAAGCCACACAGTACTGAGTATAGGTAAATGGATAGAAAAATCTCCATAAGGAGACCTTTGGACTGGAATGATTTCTAAAGTGATATTGAGCACAATATCTACATTTTTTGAGAATGGTGGCATCTGGATAGGGACTCTCATTTCAGGGAATTATTACAGAGTCAGCTTTGGAGACAACTATGAAAAGATTGTTGCTGATATGGAGTAATGTAAAGTTTGCCATTCTAAAAGATTTATGATACTAAAAATCTAAGCAGTTTGGGCCAAGTATATGAAATATTTATTACAAAGCTCTATGATAGATGGAACAGGAAGTGAAGTGTTGATGGAACTGTTAGGTTGACTGAATATTTACTTGAATTGGTGAAAAATACAGTTCCATATCAAGTTGAGAAATATTAATGTCTGTTTTACCCCATTGTTGAATGACGTTGCTATTTTTTTTTTTATTCTAGCCATCCTAGTGAGTGTGAAGTAGTATCTCATTATGCTTCTTACTTGTACTTCCTTAATGCCGAAAGACCCGAGCATCTTTTCACAGGCTTACTAGCCATTTGTGTATCTTTTTTGGAGAAATCTCTGTTCAGGTCCTTTGCCCATTTTTAAAAATTGGGTCATTTGCCTTGTTCTCGAGTTGTAAGTTCTTTATGTATTCCGGATGTCAGACCCTTATCAGATATATGATTTACAAATATTTTCTCCCATTCTGTAGATTGTCTTTTGATTTTCTTGGTAATGCCATTTGTACAAAAGCTTTTAATTTTTATAAAGTCCAGCTTTGTTACTGTGTCAAAGATGTTTTTACTTGACACAAACACCATAAAGTTCATAAAATACCTAAGAAAGTAAACTTTTGTTATTTGATGAGTGCAAACTGTTCAGTTGGATAAGTCAGAATAACATATAGCTAAGTTGAGTGCAAATGTGCATGACTTGAGTAACTTTGTTACTTTTGCTAAGTTTTCTTTCTGTGCAAAAGGGTTCTATAGAAAGGATATATTGATATTTTTAACTAATGTTCATAGAACCTGAGAATATGCTTGTAAGACTGGCAGTAAATTTTGTGAGCATATAATTTTCTTCTTGGTAATGATGTTGTCTATCTTACTAGATTTCAAGATGTTAAATATAACCCATTCAAATACTCCTGTTATGTAATTGAATCATTTATTGTTATAAAAGTCAAAGCTCCCTTGCTTACACCTGTGATTCTTCCAAGCTGCTGACCATAGAGGCATGTGACTGCGCAGAGAGGGGGTCCTTCCAGCTTCCAGACAACAGGCTGTGCTTCCCTGATGGTGTAGGCCATAGTTGTAGATGACTCTGGAGACTGTGAATTTTAAACTCCTCCTCTAGCCAGAACTTGTTTTATTCTGAATATCCGTTTTCTCCCTGGAGCTTGTGTGATGTGCTGCGTAGGCTCAGAGTAGTACAAAAGCCCTACTTAGACACTACCTCTTGGTGCTGTTTCTGGCACTGCTGTTCCAGTAGCTTCTACCCTTGGCGGCCTGCTTTTGCCTTATAGGTCGAATGAGTAAACAGGTAAAGTTTGCTTTGATCTTTGGAAACTTAGAAGTATAAATTGAGTTGGGAAAGCATTTGTGCTTTGGTGAGCTCATGTTCAAAGAAAAATACAAAATTGGTCAGTGGCGCTGTCTGTGGCTGACAGATGTTAATGAGATTCTAGTCCTGTGCTCCATATCTGCATGAGACAGACAGGTCTGTCCTGTAGATTTTACTACTTTGTCCTGCCAGTAGCCTCTCAAATTTATCTCACAAAAGGGACCAGGCAAGAGAATATGGACAAAGCCACTCACATCATAGTTCTGGAAAACTCAAATGTATGCTCAAAGGATTGGATACTTAGTCCATCCTTGCCTAAACTGGGACTGTGCCTTTATTCAGTGGCAAAGCTGTACAATGCCTTGTTATAAGATATCTTTTTAAAAAGCCAAATACTTGCTCTTTTATCTCAACATGTTTCATTATTACCTGACCCATGGTGGTGCACTGGATAGAGAGCATCAACCTAGGATGCTAAGGTCCCAGGTTCAAAACCCTGAGGTCATCGGCTTGAGCACAGGCTCAACAGCTTGAGTGCAGGGTTGCTGACTTGAGCATGGGATCATCAACATGATCCATGGTCACTGGCTTCAGTCCAAGGTCACTGGCTTGAGCAAGAGGTCAGTGGCTTGGCTGGAGCCCCCCAATCAAAGCGTGTATGAGAAGCAATCAGTGAACAACTGAAGTGCTGGAACTATTATTTGATGCTTCTCATCTCTCTGCCTTCCAGTTTGTCTGTCTTGCTAAAAAAAAATTAAAAAAAAAAAAGTTTCATTCTCAGAAAATAACACACTCACATCTAGAAATGACCTAAAAACAAGGTATAAATAAGTGCAGATGAACAGGGCACAAACAGAATCTGGCCCAGTGCCAGCTGTGTCTGATCAGATAAGTCTATTTTATTTGGAGAATATGTTATCAATCTAGGAGATGAACATGGCAGTTAGCTGAAATGAGCTGTGAATTCTGGTCCCTTCTAGATTTTCAGAAAAGCGTTTGTTTAACAAAATTTGTTCCCGATGTTTATAGCCTGAATGTTTTAGCTCAAAAATAGTGAAAATAATTGACATACATGCCATCATCTTACGGACATCAACTTTAACTGTCATTTCTGTCATCATCTGGTATACCTGTCAAGCAGCACAGCTACCTGGAGTCTGATTGTTACATCACACTGTGTGGAAGTATCCATCTCTGTTACTGTGCCACTCATAGTCCACTCTCTACATGCTTATTTGCAAGAGTCATGTGGTAAAACCATATAGCTGTTAAAATGTTGATAGTTTCCCACAGAACTTTTTATGTGGCATGCACATGGTTGCCATGGAAGGTAGCAGCTCTAAACCTTGTTTCTAGAGATAAAAGCTTTGTTCCTGTGGACTCTCAGATAGAACAGGCAGTTTCTCTTGTTTTGCCTGAAGAACAACATACCTCTTTTTCAAGATATAATCATCCTGATATGACAGATATGTTTACGAAGCCCTTACTTTGTGGAAATTTTACAGGGCCTACCCCTGTAGCTTGTGTAGTAGAGAAGAGTCTGACTTTCGGCTCTCTCCTGGCTGATTACCTGTTTCAGTTCCAATTTAGGTCAGGTGACAGGTAAGTAAATACCTGGCTTCCTTATATAAACGAATTGTCCACAAAAGGTTTTTGTACAATTTACCTATCTTAAAGTTAAGAGTAATATAAGAAAAAAAGGACAAATTTAAAACTTAGTACTGTTTTAATGCTAGTGATCGAATGGAATGAAAAAAAAAACAATGAAAACTTATTGTTTCAAAAAATAAATCTTGACACCTAAAAGTTACCAGGCTTCAAAGTAACATATCTGGAACATTCTTTCAATACATATACTTCAATGTCCAGGATAGATTTCCCAGTGTATTTATCTACAACAGATCTTAAATATTGCAAACTAACAGAAGTTGGTGCATAAAATTTTCTATAATGAGATAAGAACATTCTTCTTGCGGGTCTGCAAACAGTTTATAAAGATAGCTGCTGCATAAGATCCTTTGCAGTTGACAAATGTTACGTGGTGAACTCTAGTCTTCATTTTGTATCACGTAATTGTATTATCTTACAGCTCAGTGGTTTTCTCCCACACAGATTGGGTTGAAAAGTCCAAGCTCTGCTGTCCTCACAAATGACTTCTGTGTTTGGGTTTGAGGCGACATTAGAGCTCGCACCAAATCAGTGCCAGTAGAAGAAAGGAAGAGGACAGCCTTCCCCTTATAAGAGCACTGGTACAGAGTGGCCTGCGTCACTTATGCTTGCATCCAGACTTAACCATAGGGACTCACCACACTGCAGGGAAGGCTGGAAGAATCATCTTAAGTGGGTGACCATGAGCCCAGCTGAAACTAAGGAAAGGATAGTTATATAGAGTTGTGTATCCATCACCACTGGTCACCCAATTTTAGGACATGTATGCTACCCAAAAGTTCCTTCATCCTCATTTACAGTGTATCCCCATCCCACCCCCAGACTCAGTCACCAGTAACCCGTGTAGCCACACTGAGGTCAGGAACCCAGCTTCTTTCTCTCTGGTTGGTGGGCCATTTTCAGGAATGATGCCCATCTTCATGGTCAAATACCTCCCCAGCAAATCTCCTAGGCCCACATTCCAGCTGGAGGGAAGGGTGACAGTGGGACAGGGAGGAAGTTTCATGTAACAGTTCTACTCATTTCATTGGCCAGACCTCGTCACCCACAATCCCTAGATGCGAAGAAGGCTTGAAAGTATAATCTTTAGCTTCAGCTAAAGATATAGTGCTTTATTTTAGATAATATTTTAAAGATATTTATTTTAGCAGGGCCATGTATAAATAAAAATATATTACTGAAAAACAAGGGAGAGTGCATATTTAGAGGGAATTAGCAGGTGATACCACCAGTTGTATTTATATGACGTGTAGATCTATTTATGTATGCGTCAGAAGGTGAACATTGAGCAGTTACATTTGTGGCACTGTTTAGGTATTTTAAAGACCGCCTTTGGTGCAATTTCTAGAATTTTATAATTGGTGGTGTGGGGAGCAGTCATAGTTTTATGACATAAAAATTTATTTCAAACCTGAAAATGCTACTTCAGTTTTTCAAACACAAGTGGTGAAGATTCATGCTGTACCATTCATAGTGGTTTTAGCTGCCTTACTTTAGTAATTCTTCACTTCAAAAAACATGTATTGAGCGTGACTAGGCAATGGTACAGTGGATAAAGCATCGGACTGGGAAACGGAGGACCCAGATTTGAAACCCCGAGGTCTCTGGCTTGAGCGTGGGCTCACCAGCTTGAGCACAGGGAGGCTGGCTTGAGCGCTAAGGTCACTGGCTTGAAGCCCAAGGTCGCTGGCTTGAACTTAAGATTGCTGGTTTAAGCAAGGAGTCACTCGCTCTGCTGTAGCCCTCAGTTAAGGCACATGTGGGAAAGCAGTCAATGAACAACTAAAGTGCAACAAAGAATTGGTGCTTCTCATCTCTTCCTTTCTGTCTGTCCCTCTCTCTGTCTCTCTGTGTCACACACACAAAAAAATGCTTATGAAAAGAGAAAGAAACAATATTTACATAGAATTGGAAAGTACCAGAATTTATCAATTTCTTTGGTCCCATATTCATACACTTAACCTGGGTCCTAAAAAGTTACTTTCATTTTTTCAACTCTTAACCTGCATTTTCTAGCTTAAATTATAAGTTACAGTATAAGAGATGTTTTTAAAGTCTTAGAAACTCTGTGTTACACATGAAATTTGGTATTGCCAGTGGCTGCTGCTGAGTGATAGAAAGGCCTCCATGTGCACTCACACGGGATATATAAACATAATGGGACTTGAGTTGACAGTGAGAGCCGAGTGTCCTAGCTTGGAGCTCCTCTGTAGTTTATTTGCACGTTCTTGGAACTATCCCCTTGGAGGTGGCAGTAAGAATAAGAAATGCCAAATGTCTAATATCCCTCCGTGTCTTCTGGCTAATGCACTTGATACCATCCTGTTGAATTGTCTTGGCTAATGTTCTAGGTTTTGTGTTCACCTGAGGCATGTGTGACTAGAAGCCAAGTTACAATGAACAGGTGGAATAAGGACCTCTTCAAAAAGAGTGAAAACTACCTCAGAGATAAAACTGAGTTATCAGCTGTAAAACAAAACAACTCTCTTTTTTTCTCTTTTTCTAACTTGACATGTTTTTAAAAGGATGGCCTTTACTTCAGGTTATTGATGAGGAGACTATTTCCCCTTGAGCTTTATAACACATTTTCCATCTCTGTGTCATCTTACTTAGGTGTTTGAAAGCCCTTGGATGTGGAGTGGAAATGGATACTCTTCAGCAAGTTCTGGCCTGTCCTTTAAATTTTGCTAAAGAAAAATGGGTATACCTTTCTACTTGAACTCTGAAACCGAGGAGATTTAGATAGCAAACTGTATGTTTATAGAATTCTTTACAAATGCCTAAGTCTAGATCCCTCACTAAGTTCACTGGGCTCAGTGTTCCAACTCTAGGTGTAGCTGACAATCTTCACATAGTTTCTGGTAATCAAATATAATAGTTTTTAAATTAGATCCCTGCTCCCACACCCCACTCCCACACTCAGTTAATTAGTTCCTTCATGCTTTTTCCACATCCCCCGTCTGGAGGAAGTCTGGGACATCAGAGTGACCTGATGAGCATACTCTCCACTTCACTGCATTTCCTATCACAGTCATTTGTTTAAGAATGATACATGATACTGGAATTATGAAAAACAACAGCGAACTAAGCCTCCAAAGACCCCTTTGCGTATTCTTCCTCATACTAGTGATGTAGTCAGTGTCCCCCTTGTAAATTATCACAAGGGGGAATTTATCAGGGAAAACATCATTTAAAAATTTTACCAGATGCTATAAACTGTCATCAGCAGCTCTCAGCTGACAAGCAAACAGCTGCAGTCTCTGCACTTTCGCTTTCAGCTGTTGGAGGTCTTTCAGTCTTTTTTCCCATGGAAATGAGGAGCGTTGCATGGGTGGCAGAGGAGTGAGGGTTGCAATATACATTTCTCCACACCTTATTTTTCTTGCCTTCTCACAGTTTCCATGGAAATGGGAACATAAATGCCTCCCCATGCCAGGCTTTGGAGAGCAATCCTTCCTGTGTAAGCCATACAGGAACACAAGGGGCTCACAGAAAAGCTAGTCTTGTATTACCTGTGTGTGGCCAACCCTCATTTCAAATATACTCCTGTTCGATCCACTCTGCACATATAAGTGATTTAGTCAATTTTTAGAAAGTCAGTTTGAGCCTGCTTAGATAGCTCGGGTGATTAGAGCATCGTCCCAATACGTAAAAGTGGGGGGTTCATCCCCAATCGGGGCATACACAGGAGGAAAAGGCCAGTGTTTCTATCTTGCTCTCTTTCTCTCTCTAAAATCAATAAATGTTTTTAAAAGTTGGTTTGATATTACCTTTTTATCCAAAATGAGAATTCTCTTAGACTTTTATTTATCAGACAGATGTTTATTCTTCGTGTGTTAAGCATTTAGTATGTTGGATGTTTTCACTTTCCTCTGATGTCTCCTACTCCCCAAGATCAATGAAATGAATTTCAGCTTAGGGAGCAGCAGCAATTGCATAGCATAAAAAGTCTTCTCAAATAGTCTCATTCTTATGCACTATTTCTGAAATTGCCCCACAGAGCAGAGGTAATTATTGGCTCTGTCAAACATATCAAGGAAAACTGCCATTTCTAATTGGTTATTACAGTCTTCTCATTTGGATAACAAAAATATCCTGTGTTAAGTAATTTCGATGTCTTTCCACTTATCAGCTCTATGTCATCACATGCCTCCTGTAACACCAATACTCAAGGAAAATATATGTGCATAGCCTTTCTCTACCTTGTTTCTATTCCAGTATTTTAACTAGTTAAGAAAACCTGCTTGAAGCATGAGGCATTAAGAATGTACTTCACTGAACAGATCTGCTTTAGGCAGCTACCAAGCATTCAGCTTGTGTCAGGTCAGAGCAGGAGACACCAGGATTAAGTAAGGCTGGGTTTTTTTGTTTGTTTTGCTTTCAGGCATCTTATTTAGCTTAGGAAAATTTATACCCCAGGAAAATATTTTAACAGTCATTTATGATTATTAAATGAGTGATATAACTAATTCTAAAGAAGTTGAAGGAGGGGAGTGATCACTTGACTTAGATCACTCAGAAAGACTTGCTTTAATGACCTCTTTTATTGGTTTATGGTTCTTTCTTTTCTATTCTACTGTCACCTTTTGCACAAAGGCCTTTTCTCCTGAGCTGTTTCTATAACTCTCTAAATATTATTTTACTTATTCCCTTTCTCCTTTTCTGTCCTTCCATTTAGTTTAGCATATATGTCATTTCCAGAGGAATGTTCTCACCAGCACAGTTTTCATCCTTTTACTGCTGCTCTATTTTAAAACCTCTGTGACTTTTTAGGAATACAGGAACAAGACTTTTTCAATAGATAGTTCTTATGTCAAATATTCTGCCTTCTAAGCTTTATATGCTATGGAAACTAATTTATTTATTTATTTACTTATTTATTTTAGTATTTTAGATTCTTTTATATTCCATATTGCTTCTTATAACCAGAGTGGGTGCAAACATCTGTTAAGACCATGTGCCTGCCTGACCTGTGATGGCGCAGTGGATAAAGCGTCGACCTGGAAATGCTGAGGTCGCCGGTTCGAAACCCTGGGCTTGCCTGGTCAAGGCACATATGGGAGTGGATGCTTCCAGCTCCTCCCCTTCTCTCTCTCTCTCTCTCTCTCCTCTCTAAAAATGAATAAATAAAAAATTAAAAAAAAAAAAAAAAAAGACCATGTGCCTGGTTGTTGTTTCAGAAAATGTGGTCATTGAACTGGCAACTTCCAAAGTAGGTTCACACTTGCTGGAAACTTAAATCTACAATCTGGCCCCAGTGGACTCTCTCCAGCCTGCTCTGCAGGTGTCTCGTGCCAGGGCATTCGGCTCCTTACCCCGATGGACAGGACTGCTTGGACGGTCTGGACGCCTCTGGTTTTTAGCTCCACGCCTTTGCTCATAGCAGTTCCCTTATGCTTTCTTTACGGAATGAGGAAAGACATAAGCAATAATGAGTTGTTCCTCCATAGCTTTGTTCCTCTGTACACTTCCAGGCACACCCCCTGTTAGACTCTCTGTAATATACGTTAAACTACTCCAGCCTACACTTGTGATTTAGCATGTGTTAGTTTTAGTTTGCACCTTGGACTTGATTAATGTTTGCAGCACTCTGATACGGAAATACACCATCTATGGGTAGTTGGTTGGCATTGGAGAGATCCCAATCAGGAAATAATGGCTATAAATTTAACCTACTTATATTTAAGTCTATACTAGAGGGTTTTCTAATTAGCATGAAGGATGTCATAATTTTAAGTTGGATTAGCTAGAAACACTACATAGGCCCCTCTCCCTCTAGCCTTGTATAGATTGCAAGTAAACTCTGGCAAGCCAGGCAGTCTGACATCTGCAGAGTGTCACCTGAGGCAGAACACTCTGGGCCTACTGACTGCCGAACAAGGGATGCTTCCTATCTGCAGAAAGGTGGTGGGAAGAAGCCTAAGGCCTTGCTTGTCTGCAATCCTTGGAGGCTGCTGATATCTACTAAAAAAAAAAAAATCCTGACACTTGTGAATGATAAATAGCAAAAACTCTGTTTAGGACAAGACAATGCCTACATGCTAGGTCCTCCTTAAAGTCTGTCCTAAATTTCCTGGTGTATTTGGGAAAATATTTTCCTCTTACCAAATTCTAGCACAGGGCTTATATGTCTGTGATGGCATTAACCAAATTTTCTCATTTATTGTAAGCTTATTGGTGCAAGGATTGTTTTGTAGGTGTCTTTGTTCCTGTGTAGCATCTGGCACAGTGCCTCTCACACAGCCAGTCTTTGTGGAATCTATGAGCATTTACATGGGCCTCCCAGTCCTGTAGGGAATAGATACTACCTCGGGTCATAGGGACACCGAGAGCCATATGTGGGTTCCCGGAGTCCCATTATGGCAGTGTTCCAGTTCTCAGGGAACCGGTAGGAATCGTCCACAACTGCGTAGGCTCTGGTTGGCTATTGGCACAAAGGCATATCTGGGCTGTCTTCAGCGCCCGGGAAGGCAGTGTTGTTGTGTGTCACCTTATCTCACACTGTCACACCTGAAGGTATGTCACAGTGCTGTCTGTGCCCCCTCTGGCTCCTGGTGATGGAGACAGAAAAATCTTTACGGACAATTATTTTTCATGAATCTCTCTTAGCCAGTTCAAATCAGTGCATATAGTGGACCGAAGAGACGGAAAGGATAAAGTGACAACGGGGGAGACCAGGGAGAAAAAACTAAAAGCACACAAATATAGTACATAGATTTTAAAAACAAAGCAAAGTAAAACAATGTTAATAAAGGCAGTGTAGCAGAGCAGTCCAGAGCAGGGACACTGGACTTGGTCTGCGTGGGTTGGCATTTGCCAGCTGTGTGACCTTGGACAACTATTTAACCTACTGGCTCTGTTTCCCCCTTTGTAAAATGAGGGTGATATGAGTACCTGCCTCATCGACATGAGGCTGATATAGATTTATACGTGTAGAGCGATAGCAGCCCGTGCCTAGCACACTGAGAGTGCTGATTCCAGGCAGTCCGTCCTTCTGTCCCATGCTTGACCCCAAGTGAGTTGTCTCCATGCTGCCCGCCTCTGCAGACGGTGCTTGTACTCTTCTGTGGGGCTCGTCTCAGTCTACCCTAAACTACAGAACCAGTTCTACCAGGGGTCGGGAACCTATGGCTCTCTTTTGATGGCTGCATCTGGCTTGCAGACAAATCTTTAATAAAAAAAATAATAACATTAAAAATATACAACATTCTCATGTATTACAATCTATTCATTTCCTACCGCTCATGTTCATGGTTGCGGGTGACTGGAGCCAATCACAGCTGTCCTCCGAGACAACACCAAATTTTTATTGGATGATGCTTAACGTCACAGGTAGTTGTGAGGTCAGTAAGTAAACTTTCCTCCTTTTAATCAAGTAGTCAGCTAGCTAATTGCAGAAACCCTTTTGACGAAGAAGATGGCTAAAAAAAAAGATGAGGAGTATCGTACTTTTCAGCAGGAATGGACAGAGGATTTCGCCTTTGTGGAGAGAGCAGGTTCTGCGTGTGTCTAATATGCAATGATAAAATTGCATCAATGAAACAGTCAAATATAAAGCGGCACTTCAACACATGCCATGCTACATTTGCATCGAAATATCCAGCGGGGGACAGCAGGAAGAAAGCATGTCAAGAGCTACTGTGCAGAGTGTAAGCTAGTCAGCAGCAATTCCATGTTTGGACCCAACAAGGTGACTGGAATTCGGCTAGCTTTGCTGGTGCTTTAACAATTGTGAGAAATGGAAAGCCATTCACAGATGGTGAGTGTGCCAAAACATTCATGTTTGATGTTGCCAATGAACTTTTTGACGACTTTTCAGATAAAGACAAGATAATCAAACAAATAAAAGACATGCCTCTGTCGGCAAAAACTGTTCACGATCATATGTACCATCATGATGGCAAATCAATTGAAGTAAAGAACATAAATGCAGCACCATTCTTTTCTCTCGCTTTGGATGAGTCAACAGACGTAAACCATTTATCTCAGTTCAGCGTGATTGCAAGGTATGCTGTCAGTGACACACTATGTGAGGAAAGTCTCGCTGTTTTGCCTATGAAAGGGACAACAAGAGGGGAAGATTTATTCAAGTCTTTCACTGAGTTCACTAAAGAAAAAAATCTACCAGTGGATAAACTTATTTCGGTGTGTACTGATGGTGCTCCGTGATGGTGGGGGAAAAACAGAGGATTCATAGCGCTTCTTTGTGAACATGAAAAGAGACCCATCCTAAGTTTTCACTGCATCCTACATCAGGAGGCACTTTGTGCTCGGATGTGTGGCAAGCAGCTTGGTGAGGTAATGTAGCTGGTCATTCGGGTGGTCAACTTTATTGTTGCCTGAGCTTTAAATGATCACCCGTTTAAAACACTGCTGGATGAAGTTGGAAATAATTATCCTGGTCTGCTTCTGCATAGCAATGTGCATTGGTTGTCAAGAGGGAAGGTGCTCGGCCGTTTAACAGCTTGTCTGAGCAAAATCCGGACTTTTCTTGAAATGAAGAACATTCAGCATCCTGAGTTAGCTAACACTGAGTGGCTCCTGAAGTTCTATCTCGTGGACATGACTGAACATCTGAACCAGCTCAATGTGAAAATGCAAGGCGTTGTAAATACAGTCTTATCCCTTCAACAAGCAGTGTTTGCATTTGAAAACAAGCTGGAACTCTTCATCGGGACATTGAGACAGGTCGTTTACTACACTTTGAAAAAACTGGGAGAGTTTAAAGATGCATGCACAGCAAGTGACCCTGCTCAACATCTTGATCTCCAGCAGTTAGCGGGCTTCACATCTAATCTCCTGCAGTCATTCAAAGTGCACTTTGGAGAATTTCGTGAGCGCACTCATCTTTTTAAGTTCATCACCCATCCACACGAGTGTGCAGTGGACAGCGCCGACCTGAGTTACATCCCCGTTGTCTCCGTCAGAGATTTTGAGCTACAAGCTGCTGACCTGAAGGCCTCAGACATGTGGGTGAATAAGTTCAAGTCACTGAATGAAGATTTGGAAAGATTTGCATGACAGCAAACACAAGTGGGGAGAAATGAAAAAACTTCAACCCATGGACCAGCTGATTGTCAAAACTTGGAATGTGCTTCCCATCACATACCACACACTGCAGCATGTGAGTATTGCTATACTGACAATGTTTGGCTCTACGTATGCATGTGAGCAGTCTTTCTCACATCTAAAGAACGTTAAGACCAACCTACGATCCCGTTTAATGGATGGAAGTCTCAATACCTGCATGAAGCTTAACCTCACCATGTATCAACCAGACTACAAAGCCATCAGCAAAACCATGCAGCACCAAAAGTCGCATTAATGGTAAGAAGTACTTTATTCATCATTGGTTAGCAACAGCATAACAACGTTATTAAAAAGAATTCAGAGACTTACTGTACTTTTAAAAGTGTTAGTCTTACATAAAATGCACACATTTACTTGTATTTAGTGTTAAATATATTGTATGGCTCTCACGGAATTACATTTTAAAATATGTAATTCATGGCTCTCTCAGCCAAAAAGGTTCCTGACCCCTGAGTTGTATGCTTCTGAAAAGCAGAGACTGTCCTCATTGTCTTTCCATGAGCATGGAGTACTTCCCGGCTTACCCAGTGGTTCTCTGGGAACTGTTTGGGGCCCTGTGACCTGGTCTGTGACCTGGTCCTGGAGCCAGTCCCTGCTGCCTGGGCCCCTCCCACCCCTCTTCAGCACAGCAGCACCTCTCCTCACTGTGTTCCCCTGCACCCCCTCCTTCCCAAGGCCGGCTGCATGGGCGCATGTCCTGGGCAGTCACACGGGTCCCCCCACTCGGTTTAATGCTGTCACCATCTCGAAATCATATCATCACTTTGAAGAAGGGGCCTCGACTGTTTTGTACAGGCCCTGGCAAATTACATCCCAGCCTTGCTCTTTCTCACCCCATCTGTGCCCATTGTTCCTCTGCTGGGGACACCCGACTTGTCCCCCGCTGACTTACTCTTAGATCTCAGCTTCAGTGTCCCCCTTAGAGGAGCAATCAGACTTAGAGCCCTGGGCATGATCCGCCTTTACTCCCCCCCCCCCCCCCAGAGGTTTACCTTCCTTTGTGAGTGAGGGATTACTTAATCTTTAATCCTGTGGTCATGTCTTTAAAGACTTCCTCCCCACCCAACCAGAAGCTCCTTGAGGGGACAGGCAGTGCTTTGTCCCTGGGGAACCATGCGTGCTAAGAGGCAGCAGCCACTAAAGATTGGTTGAATGGGTGATTTTTGAAAATGCGAAGTAGGGATGTGTTTCTTCCCATGTGGACAAGGCTGAGGTATAAAAATGGCAGGGCAGCCGCCACGCATGCAGCTCAGAACCGCTGCCGACGGCTGCTCACCTGCCCCTCGCCGCCCTCGAAGGTAGGTCAGCACACTGTTCTTTCTCCCCCTTTCCATCCAGCCCAGATTTCTGCTGAAGTTGAATCTAAAGACTCAGGGTGTTCTATACAGCTATCGTTTGGCATATTAGTCTTGTCAAGGGGAGTGCTAACCTCTCCTTTCATACAACACTGGCATATTAGTCTTGAATTAAATTTTGTATCGCATTAATGTCTATAGCATTTCCCACCCCCATGAGCATGAGTATTGACCTCCAATCTAACTGCCTGCAGCAACTGACAAAAAAGTATTGCTTCTGTCCCTCAGAGCCCTGCGCAGGCAGGCGGCACCATCATAATGCGCGGAGCACTGGTGGACAATAAAGAACAGGGTTACTGGGCTCCCCAAGCGTCCTCTCTCTCCTCTCTCATTGTCTAGTTTTAAATAAGCTTCATTAGCTCACTATGTGCGGAGCTGGATCAGCTTTTTGTGGTCCAGTGTGGGAACTTCATCTGGTTAATCTACTCCCTGGAATCAGACCGCCATTCACCATGGAGCCAGGTTTAGTGTATTACTTACTATCTCACAATCTTAGTTTTTAGCACTTAGTAGTCATTCTACTTTTCAAACACTAGTGCAAAAATTTTAAGTGGTGCATTTCTAACCAAAGACTCATTCAAAGGTGGAATTTCACTTGAGGTATTACAGTGGATTCGGAGTACCTCCCTCCAAAAGAGATGAAATAAGAGTATACCAACTTCAGATATTATTGCTTCTTAATGTTTGCAAAGAGCTAGATGACAGAATTTCCATAGTACCGCCTAAAATGGAGGATAACCAATATAGTGAGAAGAATTTTTTTTGCTCACAAGAAAAAGCGACAGAATGTCTTTCTCTGTCCTTCAAGTGCAAAGAGTCAGAGGAAAACATTGAAAAACCAACAGAAGACCTGGTTGCGACCCCATCACCATGGCTGCATGCGGTGAAGGAGGTCCGGCATTATGTGCACGCATGGTGCGTAGGGCATGGGAGCCGGGAGACACCCTGCAAATGGACACACAGGAAGTAACAGAGAAGGAGGCATTCTCAGCTAAGTCACTGGCCTCTGAAACGTTCTATATGGGCGCGAGGCTGAGTACAGACCATAGGGCTGTTTGCTCTAACCTGTAATGTTTGGGTGGTTTCTGCCTCATTACCTGTTTTCAGAGGCTGGACTCAGAGGAAAGCACGTCATTCAATCGGCCCCTCTTTATACTCTCTAGAGTCTTAACCAGACTTCTCCCAGAGTACCATCTCTGGTTCTTCCACCACAGGGCCTGTATGACCTCCTTTTTCCAGCCTGCCTGGAAAGTTCAAGGTGACCGTGTTTGTGTTTTTCTGAACCCCTTCTTTGTTTTGGGCTACGCGACAGCTATCTTAGGTCCATTATCTCCCAGTCAGATGTGAAAATAGCAGCGTCTCCTCCATCTTGCTGTGGATTAGTGCAGTGGCTGTAGCAGGCTGCTTGACGAGGCTTCCTTAGCAAGGGTCCTGGGGCTGCCGCGGTGTGCTGGCTGGGTGACAGTCATGCAGACGGCAGGACGGAACGCACTGCCATCAAAGCTTGGCCTTCGGGGTCACAAAGGCCCGTCGGCTAGTCACTGCTGTGGTCCCTGCGCATGTGGCTGAGGCTTTCTCTCTGCACCCATTTTATGGAGTGGCACAGTAAAC